>NC_133587.1:19014833-19314833 GCF_964106895.1 Numenius arquata | reverse complement strand
CTCGATGCTGGCTTGAAGGCTCTGCCAGCCCAGTGGAAGTCAGCTACATCTTGTCCAAGGGGAGCCTTCCATGCTTTGTAGCTTCAGGAGGTGCTAAAATTAACAGACGGGTATTTCTCGGCTCCTCTCATCTGCCTTGAGACAGTGAGCAAGTAGGTGGGCCGACAGCTGGAGACATTGGTGGCTTGTTGAGTGGGCAGCCACTGGAGGGGTCTGAGCAGCAGGCTTGGGTGGTCTCAGCGTTCCTTGTGCAGGTTGCTCTCTGCAGCTGGTATATGGCAGTGCCTCTTGTGTATTCCAGGCTACGAACTTGTCTCCAGCAGACCCCAATGGCAAGGCAGACCCCTATGTGGTGGTGACTGTGGGGCAGGTGCAGAAGGACACAAAGGAGCGATACATCCCGAAGCAGCTCAATCCTGTGTTTGGAGAGTATGCAGGAAGTTTTCATCTAGCAGGTTTAATAGGAATAGTGCAAATCTGGGGCTCAGGCTGTGGCCCAGCATGTGGGGTCTTCTGTTCCTTTCTGCTGGAGTATCTTGTGCTGTAACACAAGGGTCCCAGGCTCATCTCTCGCCTCTGGGTTAGGAGGGGAACACTCCCAAAGGCTTGATTTAACAGACAAAGTATCAAGCCAAGCAGCAACAGATTGCTGGAGAGCTTTTTCCCTAGCTCCAGGACCTTTATCCAAGGGCATACATTCCTGGAAAAGTAACATGCATGCTGAAAACTGCGTGCACTGAAAACTGCACGCACTGAACTTACGGAGAACCGAGCTCTACGAGAGGACTTTGTGTTGTCAAATACAGTTCTTGAATGTGTAGGATGTTCAAAGCAGGGTATGTGTTTCATTTCCATCCTCTTTGCTAACTGCACTCTCCCTGTCTGATTCTGTCCAGAGTTGTGGAGCTGACAGTCTCCTTTCCCATGGAATCAGAACTCACTGTGGCGATATTTGACCATGATTTGGTGGGATCTGATGATCTGATTGGGGAGACCAAGATTGACTTGGAGAATCGATTCTACAGCAAGCACAGGGCCAACTGTGGAGTGGCCTCTCAGTATGACATGTAGGTACCAGTGTGATAAATTAGGGCCATGAGATGTGTTCTTCTCGCCTACTGTTTGGGTGGGTAACAGAGCACCTCCAGTTTTGCATGACTAAACTGGCATCCACAGTATTCTTTGAGCAGGTGCCTCACAGATTTGCTACAAGTTGCATGGATAACTCCATCTCCTTTAGACTCCTACCAGCTTCCTCTGATAGCTCTAATTCCTACTGTGGACTATATTTTGCATATAGTAGCAAAAAATTCTTTAATTTTTTCATATTGGTGTTCTGTGAGAAAAGCACTCACTTAAAGTTGATGTGATTTTAACCTCTTTCAGAAAGTACAGTGGTTTCTCTGGCAGTAGCTAATTCTGTGAGCAGCAAAACTCATGACTTCTGTTTTCTTTTGATTTCATTCAGTATGGATTCTCTGATATCTTTGGCCAGTTTTCTGTTATCTTCTCCTACTGGAGAATTAGCTGTGGGTTGAGACCCCAGCACTGCTAAAACCTCTCTCCCACTTAGGAGTTGCAGCTGGGATTGCTCATGTTGCTGCTCTGATTCTATGGGGTGCAAGCCTGGCTTTTTGGGGGGGAGGAGAATCGCTAAGCTTCTCACTTTTTAAGCTTTTGTGTGCCTATGGTTTTCCCAGTGAGAATCTGAGCAGGGATCTGGTGGCATAACCTGTGCTTGGGGGGAGGAGAATCGCTAAGCTTCTCACTTTTTAAGCTTTTGTGTGCCTATGGTTTTCCCAGTGAGAATCTGAGCAGGGATCTGGTGGCATAACCTGTGCTTGGGGGGAGGAGAATCGCTAAGCTTCTCACTTTTTAAGCTTTTGTGTGCCTATGGTTTTCCCAGTGAGAATCTGAGCAGGGATCTGGTGGCATAACCTGTGCTTTGGGGAAGGCAGGGCATTGCACAGCCTAGGAAAAAAAACCTGTTGTGTCTAAGCTGAAGATGTTCTTGATGTTCTCCCTTCTATGCAGAAATGGCTACAACATGTGGCGAGATGCTTTCAAGCCCACACAGATCTTGGATAGTTTATGCAAGAAAAACTCACTCCCTGCAGCAGAGTACAGACGGGAGGAGGTCAAAGTGGACAATAAAATATTCAAGATCCCTCCAGAGGCTTTTCCTGAAGGTACAGAGGGCTTGGAGAACAATGACTACTCCCTTAAACAGCTGCCTGTGCTCAGTAGTGCACGTGCTGGTGAGAGGTCCTCTCTTCCCTGAAGTGTCCAGGCTGGCTGCCCCTACTCTGTGCCCTACATGGCCCAGCTTTCTGGGTCACCACGGGGAGCATCCTTGGTGCTCAGTGGCCTGATTTCAGAGGATGACAGTGTTGCACTGGGGGAAGATGTGATCCAGGCCATTAGATCCCAAAGTGGCTTCTCGGGCAGTGGGTGGAGCAAAGTAAACCCGCTTGCTCAGCACTGATGTGTGTGGAGGTTTGGTGGCTTGTGCAGCCAGAGGAAGGCGTTGCTTGTTCTGGTGGCTGACACTGGCACAAAGCTGTACCTCCGCCTGCTTGTGACCACTATCAGAAAGATACTGCCATCCTTTCTTTGTTTTTTGTTTTTGGCTTGGTGGTGTTTTTTGGTGTTTTTTTTTTGTGAGGGTTTTTTTCAGTCTCCTTTCCTGGTTTTAGATGGTGTTGACCTTCAGGGATGCTCTCCGATTTGGGTGCCGTGGGTGACTCCCCACTGCTTCTCACTACTGTTGATTTCCTCCTTGTGGGTGGCTTCTGCTTCTCCTTTGCTGTTTTTCTTTCCTCCTCACTGGCATTTTTCTTTCCTCCTCACTGGCATTACAAACCCTGAGCCAGGGCCACGGATGACCAAGAACACAGCAACCTTTCATGCCCTCTGCCAGCAATGATGGAGAACTTCCCTAAGCACAGGCCTGTCCCTGCTGTGCACATTCCCTCCAGTGGCCAACACCTGTGCCATTAAATTCCGACTGGAGGAAAGGATGGAGCAGATGTGGCCCACTTGTGGATGGCTGGGTTCTGCAAGGCAATGCTGTGTAGCCTGTAGGAAGGATGATCCCTGTGCCTGACCTGCCCAGAGAGGGGGCGCCTACATATCTGGCCAACTTTACTTTCTGCTCATTTCAGTGCTGCTGTTCCTCAGCTTTCCACTGGCTTATGTCATGAAGAGGAAAGGAATCCTGCTCAGGAGAGGGCAAGGAGCCTCCAAAAGCTCCTTTCCCCTTTTCTCAGGTCACTGGGTAGCTGGGAAGGGAAAAACAAAGTGCTCTCCTAGTGTTCCCCCGAGAGCTGGCTCTGGTTCAAATGTGGCTGTAGTTGGTACTCTGTGAACTTCTGCTGTGCTCAGGGACTGCTTGGGATGATATTGGACTCAGACTGATCTCCAAAGGTGCTCTCCATAAACCCAGGAGTGGGTGGGTCATTTTGTGCCCAATTGTTGGTTTCTGCTTTTCTCCCCAATGGATGGATTTGGTCTTGAACTGCCATTTGGCTTCACTGTGCGAAATGAGTCAATTAACGGAGTTAATGAGTTAATTAACAGCACAGCTGCATGTCACTGCCAAGTGACAAGTGGTGCTTTCCTGGAGCATTTTTAGGTCAAAATCTCTCATCCATGGATCTGTTGGCACTACCACAGAGACATGGGGACTTAAACTGCCCCAGAGGGTCACATCCTCCTCGGTGTCCCCTGGATCCTTTTCCCAGGGCCATAGTAAATTATTTTTTGCCCTTTTCCTCTTATTTCTCTTAGCTTGTTTGTCTTCCTGCCTACAGTTTTCCTCGTCACTGCAACATATTGAACTCATTCCCTTCATCCTCACCCTCCTGCTTCTCCCCATTTTGTTTTTCTGGGGAGCTGCTTGTTTGCCCAGTCCATCACCTTTTCTTACTTGTGCCTGTGAGTAATGTCCTAATATGGCTCTGACTAGCCAGATGCATTCATCTTCTACCTGGCCGTGTCCTGCTGCAGAGGCATCTGTGAGGAACCAGAGAGGAGTGGCAGATGAGAACTGGTCAGTGGATGATGAACATAAGGCTTTGTACGTACTGCAGCACTGGGAAGAGATGCCAGGATATGGGTACAAGCTGGTACCAGAGCATGTGGAGATCCGGTCCCTGTACAACCCAGAGAACCCTGGCCTTGTGCAGGTGAGATGTGTTTCCTTGTCCAGCCTAGACATTGCTCTGGGGAAGGATCTTCGGGACAGCTCACTCTCAGCCCCCTGTCTGGTTCCCGGTTATCCTTTTGTCTCCTCATCATGGCATGAATCCCATGTGTTGCCCCTTCCTGGGTGGGTGGCTGGAGCTGTGTCTGTGGATGGCCGGCCCTGCTAAGTGAGGACTGTTGGCCTTGGGTGTCCTTTGCCCAGATCCAAGCCTCTGATCTCTCATGGTGCTTCTGAACACCCTTTCCTCAAGGGACCTCTGTCCACTGAAGTTGTGCTCACAATGCTGGTGGCCCAGAGTCCTTCCTGTCTTCTCAGATCATGTAGCACTGCTCTGATGAGGATGCTGTGTGAGTGGCAAGGGATCTGCTCTGCCTTCTGAGCCCTGCCACCGTGCACCACAGTGGGTGGTAGTGTCCCTCTCTATCCCTGCCTCTTCCTCTGCTTCGTCCTCTATCACTGCTGCTTTTCTCCCCTGCAAGAGATCCGTTCTGCCCCTTGGCATCTTCCCCCTGGGGCATGATGTAACTGCTGGTTGGAGGAGAAACATTCCTCCTCAGTTTTATGCAGTGCAGTGATCTGAGCTCAACCATTTAAATGTCCTGCACTGAACATCTCCTATTCCCTTGGGTACGGGAGGTCTGTAACAAAGCAGAGCTCTGCAGTTACTCTGGCTTTGATCAGCATTGGAAATGCGTGTGAGGAGAGGAGGGTTAGACCTGTCATTTTTCAGTTTTCTTGGTTATGCTGAAGTGTTACAACATCGTATGCTTCCTGTTAAGACAGAGGGACACATTTGCTTCTGTATGAAATGAACTCAGTTCAGCTGAAAAGGTTTTTCCAGGGAGCAGAGTAGGGAGGGAAATAAGCAATTTTTGGTAGTTTTAATTTTTTCCCTATCTAAAATCCAGTGACGTGTCACTCTGAAGTGCTGGGGATGGAGAGAGTCAATCAGTGGCTTTCTGGTGAGAGCTCTCTTTGCAGGACCAAGCCCTTGCTCCTTGACGAGCTGGAGTGTGGTCTGTCTTTCGAAGTCTCTTTGCTGTCTTCTCTCATCAGGGCTCCTTGCACATGTGGATTGACATGTTTCCAAATGATGTCCCTGCACCGCTGCCTGTCAATATCAAGCCGCGACTGCCTGTCAGGTAGCACCCATGGGAGTGGGGCTGGGGCTGGTGAGCCTGAGTGGAGGGTCATTGCCCCTTGTCATGCCTGCCGGATCATGCCAGAGTCCTGCAGCCCTCCTCTCTGCTTCAGCTCTGGCCATGGGATGGTCTCTTTGGTCTATCAGTGACGTACTTTAACCTCATGAGGCATAAGCACTTCAGCTGCACAAGTGTTTGTGAAGGGCAGGGTTAATCTCTCTACAGGTGGACATTAAGGTGATAGAAACCCAGGTCAGAGCTATTCTTCTATTTTGGCTAGTGGACAGATGTCCTCTGAGTGCTTGGAGACCTGAAGCTGAAGGAGGAGTTCTGCTGTTTTCAGTAATGTAATGGGGCTATTGAGATGGAGGGTCCAGATTCTTCTCAGACGTGCACATGAAAGGACAAGAGATAATGGACACAAGTTGCAGCAAGGAAAACTCCAACTGAATACAAGAAAAACATATTCCCAGTGAGAGTGAAACTACCCTGGCATAGGGACGGAGAGACCCAGAGAGGTACTGGGATATCCATCCTTGGAGATATTCATGCAGACAAGACCCGGAGCTAACTGATTTACAATGAAGCTAGAGCAAGAGGTTGGAGCAGAGATTGCAGAGGTCCCTTCCTGCCTAAGCCTTTCTGTGCTCCTATGGCTAAGTGGTGCTTGGTGGGTTTCCCATACAGGGATTTACTTTGCAAAAGCTGCCTGTTTTGACTGTGGGTGTTATTCTTGTAGGGTTGTAGCCCCCGAGGAGGGTCTTTGTGCATGGAAGTGAGACTTGTGTGCCGTGCTTGTCTAGAGGAACCCTGGCAGCGGACCACAGTGCTAGGAGGATTCAAGTCCTCCTACTCTGCCCATGTAGGCTTGACCTGCCCTCCCAGGCACCAGGGGTGAGAGCATGTGTCTCACTCACCCCTATGTCCTTCCCACAGCTATGAGCTGCGTGTTATTGTCTGGAACACGGATGATGTGATCCTTGATGATGTCAACCCAGTAACAGGAGAGCCTTCCAGTGACATCTACGTGAAAAGGTCTGATAGAAGCCAGAGGGAAGCCAGAGTGAACCCAGAGCCTGGCTGTCCTGCTGCCTGCCCTGCCCCACACTCTCACTGCCTCCTCTGAACCTCTGCTTCTCCCTGCCTCAGCCTGAGGTGCCCCTCTCCAGTCCCCTAGAATGGACTGCTGTACCACTAAAGGTGTTAGTCAGGTGTTGGTCCGGTTTGGCTCTTTGACTCTTCCTTTCCTGCTACCCCATGGGGTTCAGCCCCTCCATCCTTCTACTCTGCCTTTGGGGTTGGCTGACAGGGAGTAGGAGTTTTCATTTGAAACTGAGTTTCTGAGTTTCTCCTGCAGCTGGATAAAGGGTCTTGACCATGACAAGCAGGAGACGGATGTTCACTTTAACTCCTTGACCGGGGAGGGAAATTTCAACTGGAGGTTCATCTTCCGCTTCAACTATCTCCCAACTGAGAAGGAGATCACCTACAAGAAGAAGGACTCTGTCTTCTCCATGGAGGAATCAGAGTTTCGGGAACCGGCTGTTCTGGTCCTCCAGGTCTGGGATTACGACAGGATTTCAGCTAATGACTTTCTAGGTATGGTGTAACTTTCTGGAGTTGGGGTGACCTGTCCCTCACCTTGCTGGAGTGTTACAGTGTTTCTCCCAGGGCCTAGCTCTGAGAAGGGACACCAGGAGCATCAGATCAAGATCTTCAGCTCAGCGGTTGCCTGGGCTGTTTTTTCACATATGAGCTATAGGCAGAGCCTGGAGATATGCACCTCTCCTACACAGGCACATTGAGCTTGCATGCTTGTCCCAAGGCCTTGCTTTTTAGGGCCTGTTACACCACAGGACTTCCAGGTCTGCTTCCTCACAATCTTTCTGATAACCTTGCTCATTTTCCCTGCTCTCACTCAGATCTGCAGATCCCAAAGACTTGCCCGAAGTGCAGCTTTCCCAGGAGCTTAAGTTGTGGGCACAGGAATTGGCAGCCTTTGTGAGACCATTTGCACTTGAGTTGTGGCATCCCATTGCTGTAGGCTCAGAGCTCCCCAGCTGCTCTGGTACTTCCCAGTAACCAGAACTGCTGAGCTGGGCATGCAGCAGGGTCTGGCGATGAAGCTGGGCTGGTGGTGATTCCACCCACGCTATGCTAGCACAAGCACTGCTGCTTCTCTCCTGCTTCTGCTGTCATCCATATGTTTGCAGCACTCTGTTCAGATGTCCCTCCCTTCTTCAAACTTTGGCCTCCCCATTAAAAAGCACCTGCTTTGCCCTGATGTCTCTTGGGCAGGATAAACCTGTCTTTATTCAGCAACTGTCCATGCTATATTTAAAGGGCTTGATCTCCATGAGGGAATTCCAATGGTGACTGGTTCAGCCATGCTACTTAGGCACTGAAGAAAGTGCTAGACAGCAATCCCAACGATTCCTGACGTGTACAATCTCAGAATCTTCTAGGTAGGAAGGGGCTTCTGCAGTCTTTATTGCAACCTCCTGCTCCAAGTAGGGTTAGATGCAATGTAGGTCAGGTTGCTCAGGGCCTTGTTTGTGTGAGTTTTGTGTATCTCCAAGGATGGAGATCCCAGCATCCTTCTGGACCCCTTTTCCTGGCAGCGCCATCTTCGTAATTCTCAATTTTTTTCACTTGCAGCAGCTTGTGCCTGTTGCCTTTCATGCTTTCATCATCCACTTCTAAGAAGAGTCTAGTTCCATCTGCTCTATAGCTTCCTTTAGGCTGTGAGAGAGGCAGTAAGATCTGTACCTTGACCTCTCTTCTCTGGGCTCTCAGAGAATGGGTCTCTCAGCCCATCCTGCTATGGCACATACTGTAGCCTTGACCACCTCAGCCACTGCACTCTCTCTAGTTAGATGACACCTTTCTTGTGTTGGGCCCCAAACCTGGACACAGTATCCAGATGCAGTCTCACTTGGAGCTGAGCATATTGGCTATGCTTTTGCCAATACAGACCAGTACGTGATAAGACTGATTTGCTGCAAGGGCTCAGTGCCAGAGTGGGACAGGAGCTCCTTCCAAGGAGGACAGGGGTGCAAGGCCAAGCAGGGAAATGAACTGAGGCTGTTTCAGATATAAGACAGACTTGAAACCTTTAAAGGGTTTATCAGATTTTATAATTTTTATTGACGTTTTCGGGAACGAGAGGAGAAGAGGAGCTTGGACATGTGAGGAGAGCAGGGTGGGATGTGGTGGTGGAGTGAAAATAACCACACACAAACTGAATTGGCCACATCAGAGACAAGACAAAACAAGACCTGAGGCTTTTGCTTCTTAGTCTCTAACTCTTTCTTATGCTGAGGTTTAGGTTCCCCACCTGTAAATGTGCAGGACTCTGCTAGATCATTGCAGCTGGGACCTACTCATGGCGGTGAGAGCATGTCTGAGACAGAAAGCCAAATGGTGTGTGGGGCTGACCTCAGGATTTCACCATGAGCTCTCCTCTTCATTGTGCCTGCAGGCTCCATTGAGCTGAAGCTACATGACATGGTGCGGGCAGCCAAGAGCTCAGAGCATTGCACTGTCAAGATGGCCAAGGAGAATGCAACACCTCGCTTCTCCATCTTCCGAAACAAGCGCATGAGAGGCTGGTGGCCCTTCATCAAACTTAAAGAACAAGAAGACGATGAGAGAGAGGAGAGGGAGGACAAGCAGAAGAAGGAGAAAAAGAAGTGGAGAAGCTCAGTCAAACCAGAGGACGCGGAGTTCACAGACCCCAGTGGGAACAAGTACCTCCTGACGGTAAGGCAGGGTGTTGGCACAGGTTGGCAGGGTGTTGGTGAGCAGAGAGCCAGGGTTTTGCCTCTGCCTTGACACGGTAACCTGTCCTGCATGCACATAACCTACAGAGGCAGCAATGACCCAGCTGCCCAGGTCTTTGTGCAGGGTCCTGGAGGCTTGTCCCATCTACTGCAAATCCAGCACTTCATCTACCCCGAAGTGCCAGCTGTGGTGGCATGCAGGGGGTGTCCAACTTCATGTGTTCCTCTGAGCTTCCCACAGAGTGGTGCTCAGTGAGGGGACCAAAGCAAAAAGCACATGGCTCACCGTCAACCAGACAGGACAGCAGCAAAAGCTTGTCCTAGAGTCTCTGCCTACCCCAGACAGGCAGGTGCCAACTCTCCCAGGGCAGACTTGCTGCTGATGGTCCTGCTGATGGACCATTGTTTGTCCCCAAGGGTGAGTTTTGTTCCGTGCCAGCGTGGGAGGCTGCAGACAAATCCCAATAGCTGGGGACCGCATTACAATACTGTGTCTTATCTCCAGAACACTTAGTTTCTGTCCAGGCCACAGTTCCCTCTGGCTGCTGAAGTGAGAGACTCTGTAGATAATGCCTGGAGGAAAGTTAATTGCTCTGAGCATCTGTAAGTGGAACTGGGAGAAAAAGGCCCAGTTCTGGCAGGGCTTGTGGTCAACAGGCTGGTTTGCGAAGCAGCACGTGTGGCTGTGGCTCAGACATGTTCCCCCTCCAGGGTAAGGTGGAAGCAGAGCTCCAGCTGCTGACTGTGGAGGAGGCTGAGAAAAGTCCTGTTGGTTTGGGCCGAAAAGAGCCTGAACCCCTGGAAAAGCCCAAGTGAGTATCTGTACCTTTAACATGGATGGACAGTGCCATGTTTTCAGCAGCTGTTTGTCTGGGGACAGGGAGCATCTTGTCACGAATGGGAGAGCAATCAATGAGGCCCTGGGCGGTGGGTTCTGCAGGACTGGGGCTGCTGGGGCTTCCCAGAGCCCAAGTGGGTCCAGCAGGACTTGTGGCTGCAGCGTCTGGGACAGGGCTGATCTTGGTGAGGTACTCGAGGCAGCTACGCTATAATATTTCTTGTAAAAAAGAGCAGTTCTATTTTAACCATGTGAATGTGCCTCTTAGCCACATGGGTGCAGAACAGCTCTGCGGGGACGGTCCTGAGGCTCAGGTCCTGTTGTCTCCAGCACTTTCGCAGGCACTGTAGTTATTGCAGCCTCTAGAGTGATCCTGTCTGGAAACAGCAGGAAGATCTGGCAACCTATGAGGGTGGCAGGGCACCAGAGGAGAGGGGCCAACGTACTGCTCTGTGCGTTGAGCCTGTGCTTATCTCTTCCTGCCTTCCTGTTGCAGCCGGCCAAAAACTTCTTTCAACTGGTTTGTGAATCCCATGAAGACTTTTGTGTTCTTTATCTGGAAGCGATACAAGAAATACATCATTGTGCTGTTCATTGTCGCTGTTCTGACCATCTTCCTGGTACTTTTGGTCTACACCATGCCTGGATACATCAGTGAGAAGATCATCAACGGATAAATGCTTTCCAGCAGGGGACTACTGAAAGACAGGGGTGACTTAAGGATTTGAGACTGGATCAGAGAGTTTAAGGAAATCTTGCAGGTGCAGAGGCAACCTTCAGAGTGAGAGACTTGCAGAAGGGGCCTCTCTTTGGAGAGCCACATTTCGTGCTAAGTACCCATGAGATGCTAAGAAACCAAGTAACCAACCTACTAAATAAGGCAAACTCCTTGAAGGGCAGTTACAGCTTTGGGAAAACAATTGTTCTTTGTGGGACTGAGAGGGTGGGAAATCAGGATCTTTTCTGTGGGCTGTCTCCACAGTCATAGCAGCTGAATCCAACTCTTGCCATTGAGAGGGATTCTGGCAGAGATAGGGACATACAGGGCCATCCATGCCCCAGCTTGACAGCACTTGGCACTTCCCAGGGCTTTGCCTGAAGAGTTCAAAACTCATTGTACAGGGGCAAGGCAGGTCTGGTGTATGGTCCTGGTGGAGGTAGGACCTGGAAGACCTTTCAATGGGGCTCCCCAGGGAAAAGGATGGCAGAGCCAAGGTAGCCATGAGCTTCCTGCCGTGTCAAGAACACAGGAACAGCTCCTGGAGTTGGAGTCCTCCCTAGATGTGGTAGCACTCCCCAGGACACAGACTTTCTGGTTGTCCCTCCTTACAAATACATCATTGTGCTGTTCATTGTAACTGTTCATTCTCCTGCAGGCGCTGGGTTGGGTTCAGGCTTGCTTCAAACTTCATTTTGGCTCTTTGTTTCCATAGGAATAAAAGCCCTTGGCTGCTCTCTCCCGTGCTGCTTGTGTTTTGTAGCTGCTTTCTGGAGTTGGGGACCAGCTTGCTGCAGGCAGTCCTTGCTGATGCCCCTTCACCCTTCCTCCCAGATAGCACAGCACTGGGACATCAGCATGAATCAGTATTGTGATGTTAAGCTGATGTAAATTAAATGAGACTTGTTCTCAGCACGGTCTCTGGTGCCCCAGGGTTCCTGTCTTCTGGACAGAGAAGCCCTGACATGATCTGATCTCAAGTGGAAGTCCTTCACCCTGAGTTTTTACAGGACAGATGCCTTCCGAGGGGTCTCATTCTGGTGCAGAAGATGATGCTCGGAGGGACTGTTGCATTTCCAAAACTGACAACAGGTTTTTATAGTGAAGGTGACCTCCTGATTGTCTTTTGAATGGGGCAGGAGCAGAGTAAGTTTTGGGGAGAAAACTAGCTGGGCAGGTCCAGGCAGGCAGCTAAGGAGCAGGTGAGAACTCTGGCTGAACCTGAAGCCAGGTGTGAGTGTGGGGCAGACACGGTGCTCCTGCAGGGGGGCTGCAGTTCAGCTGCTGGGCGGGGGCCCCAGAATGGCAAAGGGGGGGAGCTCTCTCTCCCCCCGGGGGACCCTTGGGCCGCAGAGGGGAGCGAAGCAGGCTACAAAGGGCTCAGGTCACGGAGCACCTGCGTGGGGATGGAGAGGGGCCTTGGGGTGTGACAGTGTCACCCCCAGCCTTTGCAAACAGTGCCCAGTGCATCCCAGCACACCTCAGCAGTGATGGTCCATGCCAGCAGGGTAAGTGCACCCCAGTGCCCCCAGTACACATCCCCAAGCACTCCTTGGCTCTTGCAGCCATCTCAGCTACATTTTCCACTGCACCATCAGGCTGGGGCTCCCTGCGACTCAGTCTCAGGCTTCCTCAAAATATTTCAGTTTATAATTGCAGGATTTGTGGCTGTGCTGCTCTGTGCCTGGGTGTGCTGGTGTGTGTCAGTGTGTGCATGCTGTGGGGGGTGTGTGTGTCTCTTTGGAGTGTGGGTGTGCATGGCGAGGGGCTCCCTCTTGCCCTTGCTGTTGGTGGCAGTGTGACCCCAGCCGTCCGCCCCTGTCCCCTGCGCAGCCCCGGTGCCGCTGCGGCTCCCGCCAGCAATTCCCCTTCCTGGTCTTCCCCAGCAGACCTTGGCGTGGCACCATGGCGGCCCTCATCTTGGTGTGCGACTTTGTGCAGCAGGCACAGGAGGACCTCAGCTCACCCACCACCTCTGCCTTTGCCAGCCACATGCGCCGCTGCAAGGCCACTGTGAACAGCCTGGAGGAGGTGAGCAGGGGTGAGAGACCAGGGGGGTGCACTCCAAGGGCTTGGGGGACCATCCCCGTCGGGGTCCTGCAGGATCTGCACCCCAGTTCAGGCAAGACCATGTCATTTGTCCTCATGGGTGGTGACATGAGTGGTCCAAGAGTCTTTGAGTGTTTGCAAAACACTCAAAGCAAAGATTTGGTAAAGGCTTGTGATGGGTCGTGGTGGCTGGGTGACAGGCATCAGTCACTGGGACAAAAGCAAAGGGGGAGAGGTTTGTGTAGGAAGGCTGTACCTCATACTGGGCTCACACCGAGTGCTTAAAGAGAGGACAGAACCCTGCAACCAGATAAGCATCAAACTAAAAGCAAAACAAAAAATTTAAAGAAAGTTCTTGGGGCAGCAGGATGGTTTCCTCACTTGTCCAGAGTTAAGTTGTGGGATGTTCAGAAGCCAAGTGCATGAGCGGTTCCAAAAATTCACAGAGCTGGGGTGAGAGCTGGCTGGTGAGCACAGCATCCAAGGCAAAACTTATTTGGGCCAAATGACTTTGTTTTCTGACTGATGGCAAAAGCTAGAAGATGTTGACAGGCACCATCAGTTGCAGTGCAGGAGGGGAAGGGGTTGCTGCGTGCTGTTGGCACATGAGGGAGTGAGCAGCAGAGCTTGATGCCCTGGGAACACTGTGAGTGAGGTCAAGATCGGCTCAGAGGAGGACCAAGGCTTCCCATTGAGAGCATGCCACCACCCACCTAGACCTGTCTTGGGACTTAGCTGAAAACTATGGCCAAAATAGTGTCACCATCATGCTGGCCTGTTCCTGGGAAAATCAAAGTCCTGACCCTCTGTGGAAAATATCTGTGAGATGTTGCCACTGTGGTGGGGCTCTCCATATGGTGGTCCAGAGGGCCACCATACCTTGAATCTCTTGGTGCTTCCTCCTGTTAGGTCTTGTAAATGTGCTAGGAGCAACCAAACTGCACTACCACCATGCCAGCTCTCTTGTTATGTTGTCATTTCAGCAGATGAGGGCATGCTGCCCAGGACTTTATCAGGGTCTCTCTGTGGGCTGTGACTGCTGCACTGCCTCAGCGAGGTGGAGCAGATGGGGAGCTGTGGGTCCTGTAGATTTTTTTGTTAGTGGTGATCACTGAGGTTTTCCTTCTTCACGCTCCTCAGGCCTCTGGAGGCCAGGACTTGCTCAGGAGCCTCTGGGCATGGAGTAATTTCCTTGTGTTGCTTAATTTTCAACTGTTACTCTATCACTTGCACCCCAAGCAAAGCTAAAACTTCAGTCCTGTACAACAGAGCTGCTACATCAGGAAGCTGTGGTTAGAGAGAAACACTGCTGAACTTGTTCGTGCCTGCAGAGCTTCTGGCTTGCAATTCACGTGTGAGAGTGAGCATAACTCACTCCTGCTGCGTGGCAGCAGCCCTCAGTGTAGTCTGCAGGCGATTTGCTGCAGGGAGCTGTGGCATGAGCCGCACTGGTGGGGCAGCAGCATTTGTGTCAGCCAGCAGGCATGGGGAGATGATTTCGTAGGTGCAGATCAAGGTGGACTGAGCAGATGCCAAGGTGAAATTCCAAGATTGTGGGCTATCCCCAGTTGCTCTTGCTTGGATGTTGGTGTCGGCAGGAGCTGCCTGTGCTAAAGGAAGGTCCTCTCTTCCTGCATCAGCGCTGGCCTCTGTCATGCTTCCTCCCTCAGCCCGACACACTCTCACCATGCAGCCAGGTGAGGCTGACCGGGCTCTTGCCTGGGACTTAATTCCTTCTGACAACTGCCACCTCTGTGCGCTTTCACTGGGAGGAAGACTTAGGTGCTGGAGAAGGGCAAGCAAGAGCCAGCGGCTGGGAGCTGAAGAAATGAAAAAAAGAAATTAGTTGCAATATTTTACCTGTGGCTTAATGAACTACTGGTGTGTGTGGCCAGAAGGTTAAGCGAAAGATTGGTCTCCATCCTCATTAAAGGCAGCTTGGGTGTGTTTCTAGAGATCGCTGAGTCCCATACAGGGTTATCATCTGAATGTAAATGCCATGTCTGCACAGACGATCAGACAATGTGAGCTCATGGTTGCTCTCAAGCTGAGTTTTTCTGCACTCTTGAAAACTAGTGAGAAGGGAGAAGTATGCTGTGACCCCAGCACCGTGGAAATCACAGCCAGGCATGAAAACAGTTCTGGAAGAGCTGGAGCCACAGGGTTCTTCAGTTCTTTGGTATCACCTCTGAAAGGCAGAAATACCGGTGCTGGTGACTTTTGCGGTGATTCAGCCAACAGCTTTTATTGATGGTGTGGGGAACCTTGTACAGCAGAGCCTTAGTGTGTGCAAACAGCCATCAGCATGGTGCCTGGTTGTAATGGAGAGCAGCACCAGTGTGGTATAAAACAGTAAACACAGCAAGAACCTGTCCCTGAGCAGGGAGAGCGCTCGTATGGTGTGCACTGAGCCTGGCAAGGGTGGGGACAGCAGAGGAAAGGGGTGCTGAGCTACAGGGGGAGGACATCAGCCAGTTTTCCACTGCTGGAGGCAGGTCCCAGAAGGGGAAGTCAGGCTGCACTGAACTCTTGAAACGTGCAGGCAAGTAGGTTTCCAGCACTATTGTTCCTTGGGTACCTAGACATTTATGGTGATGCCCCTGCATGCCACAGTCTTTACTGTGCTGACTCACATCCTCCTCTACTTCATGGGTTCAGCTGCATGCCTTGGCTGATATGATGCACAACAGAGGACAAAGCCAGTGGGCCAGCCACTCCCCTGGGTACCCACCTGCCCACTCAGCTGTTAAATAGCCTTTGCTTGGCATGCAAGTCCACCCAGATCTGCTCTTTGCATTCCCAAATTGCTGTAAAACTGTTTGCTCCACAAATCAGTGTTTATGGATCTTGAAAGCCTGTGCCCTGTCTTCGAGTTCTGGTGCCTTTGGGACAACACTCAGAGTGAAGCACTGTCGCTCCTTGCAGGGCCAGCCTGATGTGGGAATTGTCAGGGCTCATATGAGTCCAGTGAATGGATCACACCTGAAACACTGTCCCCAGTCAGGAGTGATGTGGAGAAGCCAGAGAGGGTCAGTGGATGGTAGCACAGAAGGAGAGGGCTCAGTTTTCAGGGCTCAGTTTTGGGGCCAGTCTTGTTTAATATCTTTATTGATGATCTGGATAAGGGGATTGAGTGCACCCTCAGGAAGTTTGCAGATGACACCAAACTGGGTGGGAGTGTTGATCTGCTTGAGGGTCGGCAGGCTCTACAGAGGGACCTGGACAGGCTGGATGGATGGGCCAAGGCCAATGGGATGAGGTTTAATAAGGCCAAGTGCCGGGTCCTGCATTTTGGTCACAACAACCCCAGGCAACGCTGCAGGCTTGGGGAAGAGTGGTTGGAAAGCTGCCCAGCAGAAAAGGACCTGGGGGTGTTGGTGGACAGCCAGCTTAACATGAGCCAGCAGTGTGCCCAGGTGGCCAAGAAGGCCAACAGCATCCTGGCCTGTATCAGGAACAGCGTGGCCAGCAGGAGTAGGGAAGTGATGGTGCCTCTGTACTGGGCACTGGTGAGGCCTCACCTCGAGTGCTGTGTTCAGTTCTGGACCCCTCACTACAGGAAGGACATTGAGCTGCTGGAGCGTGTCCAGAGGAGAGCCACCAAGCTGGTGAGGGGTCTAGAGAACAAGTCATATGAGGAGAGGCTGAGGGAACTGGGCATGTTTAGTTTGGAGAAGAGGAGGCTGAGGGGAGACCTCATTGCCCTCTACAACTCCCTGAAAGGAGGTTGTAGAGAGGTGAGTGTTGGCCTCTTCTCCCAAGGGAATAATGACAGGACCAGAGGAAACGGCCTGAAGTTGGGGCAGGGGAGGTTTAGATTAGATATTAGGAAGAATTCCTTTACTGAGAGAGTGGTCAGGCACTGGAACAGCCTGTCCAGGGGGGTGGTGGAGTCGCCATCCATGGAGGTATTTAAGAAACATGTAGACGTGGCACTTCAGGGCATGCTCTAGTGCCCAAGATTGTTGGTTTGTGTCTGTTTGTGGGTGGTGTGGTGTGTGGTTGTGGGTGTTTGGTTTGGTTTGGTTTTGGTGTTTGGTGTTCTGGGATTTTTGGGGTGGGTTGTTTTTGGTTGTTTTTTTTGTTGTTGTTGTTTTTTTTTGTTGGTTGGACTCGATGATCTCAAAGGTCCCATCCAACCAAAAATATTCTGTGATTCTGTGAGAGCTGGGCTGATTTAGCTGGGTGAAGAGGGGGTGTCTGGCAGCTGCCCACAACTCCTCCAAGAGCAGTTATAGGCAATGGTATCAAGCTTTTTTGGGCAACATTAGATGATATAACATGCAGCAATATCTACTTTTTGGATCAGGAAGTTCAGATTGAGCGTTAGGAAAAGTTTCTTCTGCAGAGCGTGGTGCAGCCCTGCAAGAGGTTACTAGAGAGGTGACCTCCATCCTTGGAGGGTTTCAAAGCCCAACTAAGCAAAGCACAGACAACCTGATCTGGTATTGTCAATAATCCTTCTCCCAACAAGAGGTTGCATGAAAGCCCTTCCAAGCAGTAACATCTGTAATCCAGTCCCCTCAGCCACCTAAGCTGCCTCCTCTCAGCCCAGGAATGACACTGACAGTGATGGAAATAATTTGTAACTAATTCATCTCTTGCCACTGCAATCCACATTTTCTGTCAATGCTTTATGTTCTTTTTCTAATATATTTTCCAATTCTCTTAATGCTTGACCACTTTTTCCAGAAGAATATCAAGAAGGCTTGCAGATATTTAAGATATACATGGACTACTGCCACTAGATCATCACCTATCTGCTGGCAGCACAGTCTGGCTTGGGGATGCTGAGGCTTATGCTAAGCCCTCTGGGTTATGGAAATGTGTGTATGGGTGTAGTGAGTGACCATCTCCTCTGCATTTCTAGGCCTTGGATGCTGACCGAGCTGTGCTGCAGAAGATGAGGAAAGCAGCCAAGGCGGAGCACAGCTGTGGACAAGGTTGGGGCAGAACAGAGCCTCAGGAGGGGGAAGGTGGTGATGGATGGATGAGGGGAGTCTTTGCTGCATGTTGTTTTGACTGCAGCAAGGAATAGGGTCTCAAGGGTCCCTATAGCTGGATGGTAGTGGTGGGGGCAGCAGAAGGCTAGAGGAGCCTGCTTGGGTGCATGAGCAGAGCCAGGTATGGTGACTCCTAGGAGGGAGGCAGGGGTTTGGCGTTCATCCTCACCTTCCCCCTCCACTTACCAGAGACCATCCATGTTCTCACAGGCCTCATCTGCCACCTTGAAGCCCACATAGCTGCCCAGGAGAAGTTTTCAGCCAACTACCAGCTGGAGGGCGAGGAGCAGCTGGCCAGTGCCTTCAGCACCTTGTTGCCTTCTCCCAGGATCTGCTGATTGCGATCAGGAGCCTGGTAGGCAGCTTTGTCCCCTGCATATACATCAGTGTGGGGCTCCTCGCAAGGGGATGCTGGCGGGTGTCCCCAGGAAGAGCAGCAGGCTCTGGGTCACAGCCTGGAGGTCCAAGCTCATCCCTTTCCCCAGATGGAGGCAGGAGGCCATGGTGTGTGGTTGCAGAGCCAGTGGTGCAGCCACATGGCCAGAGCTGTCTGTGCAGACCTCTGAGGCTGCTCAGGAGAGACCTCTGGAAGTCTTCTGTCCATCATCCTGCTTGAAGTGGGGCTCTCACCAACACTGGATCAAGCTGTCTGTGGCTTTTTCCATCTTGGTAATTTCCAAGGATGGAGGCTTTCAGCTGACTGTTTTCCAAAGTGGTTCCTCTTCAGGCTCACAAGCAGCTCTGCTTTCTCTGCAAGGGGAGCAGTGCAGGCTGCCAGTGTGATCTCTCTCCTTTCCAGTGGCAGAGCTTGTACCACAACATTGACTTTTCCCTGGATTCGTTAATAAAGGGTGACATGAAAGATCTTAAAGGGGTAAGCAGGGACTGAAAGGGCTGTGCCAGGGTGGGGGCTGGTAAGCGAGTGGCTGCAGACAGAGCGGGTACCAGCTGTAGGGTCTCTTCCCTGGCTCACGTCTTACCCCCCAGCAGGGACACATGTTGGAAGGGCAGATCTGCCTGCACCTCCCATGTGCCAGATCCTGCTCATGCCTCACACCACAGGTCAAGCTAGTGGTGCCCCTTAGCTGGGACCTCTGCCTGTTTGCAGGCACCTGGCCAAATCCAGAGGAGTCTGGTGGCATTTGCTATGCGGGGAGAAATCAGGGTGTTGTGCACCAAATATTGATATCTTCCCCGGCAATCAGTGTGCAAACTCCACCACAACCTCCCTGTGAGGTGTGTGCTCCCCTGCAGACCCACCTGTGGCTCTTGCATTTATGTGTGTGATACGCATGTTAGTGTGAATCTGAGTGTGCATGTGTGTGTCTACCAGCTGCAGGTACCTCCCAGGGACTGCAGAGCAGCAAGTACTGAAGTGACCATGCAATTTGTTCTTCAGCACTGTAGAGATATCAGAGAGCTTCACAGCACCCACCAGTGTAGATTTTAGGAAAAGCATCAAACTCATATTTAATTTTTGCCTTTTTTTTTTTTTTTTTACCCAATGGGAAGGTCATCAAGTCTGCACACACATTCCTACCACTGAGTCCCCAAGCCCATACTCAGGCCACCAGCTCTGTGTGATTGCCCCTGGGTGCCCCTGCCTGTGTAGGGGTGCCTGTGCCTGGGGGTCCTGGGGGTGAGGAGGCTGGACCGATCCCAGTGGCGGTGCTGGAGTGAGGTCACTGCTGAGGGATTGCTGATCATACCCTGCATCTAACGTGGTGGAGCAGCTGTGACCTGGCACCGCTCCTCTCTGGGTGGTTTTGAGTACAGAGACTCTGCCAGCAGGGTATGTACAACTCAAAACAGTAAAGCAATTTTACTGTGTCGGCTGGTGCACACAGAGGATTGTTAGGATTTAATGAGCTTGGCGTTAATATGCTCAGCACCATAATGAGACACCTGAGGAGCCTGGCCAGCTGGGCAGACCAGCTTGGGAGGAGCAGGAACAGCACTGCTGCTCCCTGAAACAGATTCCTGCTGTTGGTCTTTGCTGTCTTCCACCAGACCTGCTGACACTCTGACAAACCCCCTGTGTTTCCTTATAGGATTTTATATTTTTTCTGTGACACTATTTTTCCTCTTGAATTCTTGAGCTAGTAATGAACCTGTTTCAGAAATCTGAATTCTGTAATTTTAATTTTTAAATCTTGTATGGTTCTACTCTGTAGATTTTTCCCCCCAGCTTTTTATCCCAGCTCTGCAGTTTCCTTAGATGCTTGATAAAAGTTTTGCAGATGGGCTGTATCAGAGCTGGGCTGGGGATCCTTGAGCAAACATCTGAACCTCTGGGAAAGTGGAAGGAAAACTTTGGACAGGATTGCAGAAAAAGGGGTGGGAGCTGTGACAGGCTTTTGGGACTTCCAAAGGGCTAGTTGCCAAATACTGAAACAAATTATGAGCACTTAGGCATCTGGTTGGAAGCTTGTGCTATACAGGAGCATGAAAGTGGAAGGAGAGCAAATTCTGGAACTTCTGGTATGAAGTAAATTGATTAAAGGATATGAAATACAAAGGACAAAATCCACAACTTCCCTTAAAATTGTAAAAAATGTTATAGCTGGGTACTGCTATGTACCCATGTGATCTACACACGTGTGATGTTTATTTTGGAGCCTCTGTGTATTTGCATGTATGTGCAAGCATGTGCCCGTGAGCGCACCTGCAGTGGTGAGCACACTTGTCCACTAAGGAGAGGTGAGGACCTTCCTGAGAAGGGACACTCCTGTGGACAGCCATGACCTGGGTCTGCAAGGGCCTTTATGCGAGGGTGACCCGGTGGGAAAGCAGTACGCTGAGGATGAGGAAGGCTCTGTCCCAGTTGTAGTTATTAAGTGGTGCCTTTGGCTCTTCCTAGGAGTTCAAGAAGCCCTTTGAGAAGGCCTGCAAAGACTATGAGAGCAAACTGTAAGTCTTCAGGCTCCCTCACCCCAAGGCCTGGACCTGGAGGCTGATTTTTGCCTGCCCTCACTGGCAAGCAGTCGGACGGAGCTTTTCGTGTATCTCTCCTCTTGAGCACCAAGATCAAGAAGGAGAAGCGCGATCTGGCAAAGCAGCACGGCATGGTGCGGAGTGAGGTGAGTGGGGGGGGAGATCGCCGAGGAGATGGAGAAGGAGCATAGGACCTTCCAGTTGAACATGTGTGAGGTAAGGACAGGGACTAGCCTGTGCCATGTGGAGCGGTGTTAGAGTTGCTGAAGCAGCATCCAAGGGATGCATGCATGGATCCCTTCCACTGGCGCATAGCAACTGTGCTACAGCCCTGGCAGAACCTGGTCTGGAGTGGGCAGACATCAGCAGTGACCCTCATGCCGGTGTTTCTCACTTGGCCTCTGACCTAGGATTGTTTCAAAGCAGCTTTTTGTCTGAATCCACACTGATTTTTCATTCAGGGCCATCTTCTGTCCCTGGTTAGTGAGCAATGCTTCTGTCTGGGGTATTGCAGGTCCCTTTCTGCTTTCCTGGGATGCTGAAGTCCCCAGAGCTCTGCCCTGGGCACCAGCAGCATCTGGCAGATCCCTCTGCTCAGGCCCTGGGGAGCAGCACCGACGTGGGCTGCAGATCCCCAGGGACCATCGCTCAGCAGGTCATGTCTGTTGTGCCAGTGAGAACCCTGGGCATAGTCCCTCAGAGAGCTGCCTGGGTTGTGCTGGGGCAAGGGCTGATCAAGGAGTTTAGCCAAAGCTTGAGTGTATATTAACCTGGCAGTAGAGATAACAACTTGGAAAAAATCCCATGAATGCTTTGGAACAGAGCTTCTTCCTGACTGCCCGCGGTGGGCACTGCTGGTACTGAGGTCCCTGCTCCCTCTCAGACAGTGCCACCATAGACCTCCCTCTGCTTGTTGGGATAAACCCAGCTCCACTCTCCTGCAAATAGGATTTCCTGCTCCCACTGCCACACATCACAAGCAACAGTATGATTAAAGTATTGGAAAATACCATTTTCATTCAAAACATCCAGCTCTTTGGAGCCATGTTTTGGAAACAGTTACTGTTTCCATACTGAAACTGTTGTTCTATTTCAAGTATCAGAAGCCGTTGTGCTATGGAACTGCATTGTCCTTAAGCAGAGCCAGTAGGTCAGGTGGAGGTTTTGTTCTGTGCTGATGTGAGTCCACACGGGGCATTTGGGTTCCTGAGAGGGTGTCTTCTAGGAAACTCTTCTGACGGATCTAGGGCGTGATGCCCTTAGAACAAATACAGGGAAGGCTGAGTTTGGCCATGTCGAACATGTATTTTGGAAGGTGATTTACTATGTTGGCCTGTGGGTCTTCTGGAAATGATTGTTTGTTAGGTTGCTGTTTTTACAGTAGTTGCAATGTGAAGAGAGCTGTTGCCAGTGTAGAAGTAGTCCAGAGACGGATGGAGAAATACTCAAGGTGTTTCACGGCACAACACACTGTTTTACTTTGTCAGTCCACTGACTGAAAGGGCCAGTGTTGGTTTTCATGGGTGAGGTTGTTATGGTGGAGGATGGGCTGGGTGAGGTGGCAGATGAGTTTGGGTTGGAAATCTGAACCTTCAGCTTGCTTCTGAAGGTCCTCAAGGCAGGTTGAGATGCCAGCAGCATGTGGGATATGGGCAGGCAGGCTCGCAGCACTGACATTGTTGGTAGAGCCAGGTGGAGGTGGTGCAGTTCATGGGTCAAGTCTAGCGGGTCTTGAAGGAACTTGGCTTTTTAGCAATGAAGTTTGAAGGTCTATGGCTGTTCTTCAGGGAAGGCACCATGAATGGTGAATCTTTGAGGGTGTATTAACTGAATGTTTGCCCTGCGCAAGTAAAGCCCAGCAAGCCCAAGGTCCATGCCACCACTGTGGGTCCACCACTCAAAGCGCTGGGCCCTGCTTACCACTGTCTTCTCAACCCATAAAAGCCCCATGAGCTCCCACCCGGGTGTGACTGCCAGGATGGGCCACAACACACTCAGAAGAGGGGCGTGTAAAAAAGTGCATAAAAGGCATTTCTCTCTACACTACAAATTCAGTCCCTGTGTCCTTTTCCGTTCAGTATCTAATCAAAGTGAATGAGATCAAAACCAAGAAAGGGATTGACCTACTGCAAAACCACATCAAGCACTGCGCCTCGCAGTTCAAGTAAGAGCAACTGGGAACCTGCCTGCACACCCTTTCTCTCCAGTAGTGCTGGTGGTAGAGGGGACCTGGGGGGTGGCTTAAATTGCAGGACCTGGGTTCCTGCAGTTGCCTTGGGCTGTCCTGTAACTTGCTGAAAGTCCTCTTCTCTTGGGGGCAAGAATCTCATTGACATTTTCATAAGCCAGTGTAAAGCAGAATTCTGTGATGTAAAGAAGACAGAGTGCTGAGTGCTCTCCCTGAATTGAACTGCCTCCGAATCTTTCTAAAATACATTTCCTAAGAAATATTTTTCAACTATGAAGTGAAAGTTCTGCCTGCTGAAGGCACGATGGGCTCTGAGGCAGGAGCTCAGGGGGTCTGTAGGCTGCTTAGCACTGTAGGCAGTGCTAAGAGCAGGATTTCAGGACGTGCCCTTATGTTAGCCTCTCCTCTCAGTTTTTTCCAGGAATGTTTAAGCACAACAGCAAAACTTAAGAAGTTTACAGAGAAGCTCGTGCCGGAGCTGCAGAGTGTGAGTATTCAAATGAAGTTGGGTGAGGCGAGCAGAAGCAGGCTGGAGAGCAGGGAAGTCTTCCCTAGGGCCTCCTCTTCTGCTGAAGAAGCAGAACTGAGGCCTTTTGCAGCTCTTCACATCTATTAATCATTATTTCCTGATCCTCTGATGCACAGTGGCCCATGGAGGGGTGAAATGCAGCCATCACTGGAAGTGGGAAAATTACACTGCCATACCCCAGGCCACAGAGTAGGCCAAGGAGGCACTAACGTATTCATCTGCCAGAGCCCTAGCTGCTGCTCTGCAGAATTCCAGATTTCTCCTTTGTGGTCTTAGTTTTCCTTGGGGCCTTTGTTTTGCTGGAGAGGCGGGTCGTGTAGGCCTTGTGAACTTTAGGTTCACAAGACTTTGAGTCCTGTCAGTCATACATAACCTGGAGACAGAAAGGAGGTTTTCCAAGTGGAAAGGCTTTCAGAGACAGTCTGAGCACTCGTGTCCCAGGTGGTGCAACGTCCTTCTACTGCAGCAAAGGTTTTATGTCAGTCTACCAGCGTGTCTAGACCTCCATTCCAGTTTGCTTGGGCTTGCTCATCCTTCTCCATACCTCCTTGCAAGTAAAGATTTGCAGGGGCCTATGGTATGGTACTCACCCAGATACTGGGTCAGCATCTCTTGTTCTCAGCCCTGTAGAGCAGGTCTCCTCTGGGCATTTGCTGCTTTGTTTGAATTAATCTGGTTTAGGGGTGCTACCTTGCTTGTTCCATAATTTGCCATCATTCGTGTTAAAATTCTTTATGTGAATAATAAAAGGAGGGAAGGAGCCAGCCCAGAGCAGAGTAACTGAGCACAGAAAGCAGCATCTTGTGGATCTTTCATGCAGACAAACCCCCAGGCTCTGTTTCAGGGCCACATTTCTGTGCCAAGGTCCATCAACTTTTTGATAGCTTGGAGACCTTTAAATTACTTTAATTACTGACACTAGCAAGGAAAAAAACCACAAACACCACGGTGACCTTCAAGCTGTTGATTGTTTTTACACTGTGGAGAGCTGCAAACAGCTGTTTTCTCAGAGAAATGCAGACTGCTCACCAGTCCCGGAAATGGGGACATGCCTGCTCCCTCCCCTCAGTGAGGTTTCCACTTCTTGCACATACCACATACCAATGCACTCAGGGGACAAGCAGCAACCTCCCACCGTAGGAATGGGGCTCAATACATCCCACAGATGGAGGTGGTGAGGGCAGAGAGGGCATGGGGGCACCTTCACTGCACTCAGGAGGAGTGAGATGCTGCAGCTGAGGCATGAGCCTCCTGCTGCCATGTGAGTGGCTCACTGTGCTCCGGCACCTTTCAGATGAAGATCAGGCAGGACGAGGAGAAGCAGCAGCTCTGCTCCCTTCGGGATCAGCTGAAAACAGCATTGCAGCTGGAGCAGAAGGAGGTAAAGTCTAATCCTTCTTCCAAGGGACCACAGCATAGTGCCTGTGGAGGGCATGGCATGACAGCTGCTTATATAGCATCTGCCTGCTGATGCAGAAAGCCGTGGGGCTTCTGGTGAGCTTTGGGGGAGCAGAGGGACCCTGGCAGTTCTGTGAGGACACGTTCTTGATTGCCAGTGATGGGGTAGGGCCTTGCTGTTATTTCTCTTCATCTGCCAGAACCCTGAGAACAAGCAGGCAGGGTACAGCATGCACCAGCTGCAAGGGAACAAGCAGTACGGCACGTAGAAGTCGGGGACACTCTTCAAGAAAAGCGATGGGTAAGTTGGGATCCAGCATGTCCCTTTCAATTGTGCTTTGGTGACCTGGGGCCAGAGCAGGGCTTACCCAGACAAACCTTCTCTCCCTGGGGTGTCCACAAGGCAGAGGAACAGGATAAGCATGCATGAAAATGTGCTTAACGCTGTCCCAGCCTCCAACAACTTTCAAAATAAACCTTCAGGTAGCTTGTGTATATCTTTTAGCTCGGAGGGCATTCATCTCCTGTGAAGCCTTCCAATGTCCTCTCAAGTCCTGTGAGCACTGGGGTGAGGACCCCTGCACCCACCATGGGAAGCCAGAACCAGCTCCCCATCTTTCCTTCCAGCGGGGATACCACCACCTCCATCCAGCACCCCAAGGTCTTGTGCTGGGAGGGAAGGGGAAGGGTCAGTGCTTCTCCCCCTCTCCCAGGCACTCATTGCTTTCCAGAAACTCCCTCCATTGCCTCTGCTCACAGTTCAGTGCTGGGCTCAGCTCCCTGATGGTAAGAATTAGGGGAAGGAGCAGATGTGTGGTGTCAATTAGACACATGGGTCAGTGCTGCCTTGGAGATGGCATCATGGGCCAGAGGGGAGAGAAAGCCAGCAGCCATCCTGTGCCCCTCTCCCAGGAGCCAGACTCTGAGCTCCTGGAAAGCACTCCACTGTCTTTGGAAAGAGGATCATCTCCCATCAGTGTGTGAGAGGATGTGTGCTGAGAATCACAAGGGTCCTGCACTGGGAGACTTGCACACTTGGAAAGGACTGTGAAGTGTCCTAGAAAAACCTGAAGCTGGACAGAAAATAATGACCTGGGGCTCAGGAGTCTCCTTCACTGCGGAGTGAAGTTCAGCCTCTCTCCCCTTTTCGGTTTATCTCTTCCACCTTTCCCCTGTGTTGTGGTCTGCCCTGAATGGCAGGCACAGGAAAGCCAGCCTAGGAGCAGTTTGGAGGTGATGGTCTTAGATGTTTGCTGAGGGCTTTTGCAAAGGGCTTCGTGCTCTGCTAGCAGGTTCTGCTGCCCTTATTGATGCTCTGCACCTGTATCACCACCACAGGATCTGTGCCGCCTGTCTGTACAAGCCTGTCTGTACAAGCCTGTCTTATGCCATATGATGGGTCCTTCTCAGCCCAGAACAGACCAAGAGGGACAGATCCCATCCATGGCAGCCCAGCCAGCGTGTCTGATGAGACCTGCAGCCCTATGCTGTGCCTTGCATGGCTCTTGCATTTGCCAGTGCTGTGCTGCACTGCATGACTGCTCCTCCATATGTATTTCCTCTGGGCTCACCCTCCGCTCATTTCCAGGTTGAGAAAAGTCTGGCAGAAGAGGAAATGCACCATCAGCAATGGCTACCTAACCATCTTCCATGGCGTGGTAAGAACTGCTTCTTCCACTCTGCTCTCCTCCTTCCTAGGAGCTGCTGCCCACCCCTGCAGGTCCGCAGAGCCTGTTGCTGCCAGGCATACTGCTGGCTTCCTGGGGCTTGTCAGAGCCCTCGTGCCTGCTGCTTGCCTTGCTGGGCTGCCCCGGCAGAGGAGGCTTTCTCTTGAGACTTAAGTCCCTGCAGTCCAAGAGAGCTTTAGACAAACACAGGAGATCCTCACGTGCCTGTTTGCCAGGGGACCTGGCTCCAAGCATGGGGTAGCGGTTGGGGAAGAAAAAGTCCGTGTTGCTATTTCTTGCATTGCACCTGAGAGCAGATAAGACAAAAGTGACTGGGCATAAGGCAGATCCGTGACTCTGTCTCCAGAGCCAGGCGGTACTTGTCACCACTGGACCACAGCCCTTTGATGCTTCCTCATTCTGCTTGTAGCTCAACCGCCCACCAGCCAAGCTGAATTTACTGACCTGCCAGGTGAAGCCAAACATGGATGACAAGAAATGCTTCGATCTGGTTTCCTGTGAGTGCTGGTGCCTGTCCTGCGATTCCTCCAGGATGGGCCCAGGGAGGGGGCAGTGCTTCGGACTCAGAGAGCCAGCGCAGACAGGCATGAGGGGGAAGCTCTGCAGCTTTGGGCCAGCTTGGGGGGGATCACCCTGGGAAGTTGTGCCAGGAGGCAGCTCTGCTCGGGAGCAGTGATGCGCACGCTGGGTGTTAGATAGGCAGCACTGCCTTAGGGCAGTGCAGGCTGCATGGGCACCACACAAGTGTAGTTCCCAGGCTGCAGCTTAGCTGACACCAGCATCCCTCGTTCCTGGTATAGGAGCAGGTCCCTTTTCCTGGGGTGCACTGGGGAGGGGCTGAGTGAGACAGAGATGACTGTCACCCCAGCTGCTCAGGCTTGAGATTTCTCCTGGCTCTGCTGAGCCCAAATCAGGTGAGTTGTGCCCTGCTGTGAGCCTGGCAGGTGAGACAGGCAAGCAGGGTGCCTAGAGGAGACCGGCTCTGTGTGTTTCAGACAACCGCACGTACCACTTCCTGGCAGAGGATGAGCAGGACTGTGCCGCGTAAGTACCACCAGTGCCTTGCTGCAGACCAGAAAATGCTCTGGCTGCCGATGAGGAGACAGCTCTTTGGCTAATTGAGTAGCACACTGCAGCCCCCTGTTTGATGCCCTTCCCATCCTGACTGTGTCCCAGGCACTCTGGGGCAGCTGGCCAGCTGTTAGCAGGACATAGAGCTTGATGGCACTCAGTTTGCTGCTGGAGTCCCGTGCAGGACCTTTGTGTGTGGTGGCTGCTGTGCAGGCTGGGGCAGAGTGGGATCTCGCCCTGCAGCAGTGGCATGAGCCCCACTGCCCTCCTCGCCCTGCAGCCTGAGTGAGGCTGCATGGGACCCTGCTCCTGAGCCGCATTCTGCCCCTGCAGCTGGGTGTCCATCCTCAGCAACAGCAAGGAAGAGGCACTGAACATGGCCTTCAGCAAGGCACATGGTGGAGGGGAGAGCAGCCGGGAGGAGCTGACCCAGGCCATCATCAAAGAGGTCAGAGGCATGCCTGGGAACAGGGAATGCTGCAACTGCTTGGCCCCAGGTGAGAGCCAGCCCATGGCTGTAGGGCCGCCATGCTTCCTCCCCTTGGACGGGCAGAGCTTTGCCCTGCCTTCTGTGGCATCCAGCTCCTGGAGACCCGCAGGCATCTGGGGTCTTGCCCTTCCCCTCTGTCCTGCTGTGGAGTTTGTGCCGCGGGGTGGTGGTGGGCAGCAGATGTGCGTGAGTGGGCAGAGGAGGAGAGGCAGCAGATGTGCGTGAGTCTGGCACTCCTGTCTCTACAGATCCCACTTGGCTCTCTATTAACTTGGGCATCCTGATCTTCATCGAGTGCTCTGGGGTTCACAGAGAGATGGGTGTGCATCTCTCCCGCATCCAGTCACTGTCTCTGGACAAGCTGGCAACCTCTGAATTGCTGGTAGGATGCTGCTGGTGTGCTGTGTCCTCAAGCCTCTCTCTTCTTCTGCTGTGGTCTTCCTGAAACTAAGTTAATTCAATGGGTTTTTCAGCTGTTAACTAACCCATACCCATCTGTAATTCCAGGGCTTTGTGGTTATTGTTGCAGGAACTGTCATCTTCAGTGAAGAGATGGGGGAGTCATTTTGCTGTTGCTCAGTCACGCATCTCTCTCAGTCCCCTTTCCCCATCTACATCCCTTGGTGCAGGGGAGTTGTGGAGCAGGGCCAAGCTTGAGCTGGAGTAGAGCAGAGTGTGGGGCAGGCAGGGGATGGGAAACCTTGCATGAAGCTGTTTTAGGGCCACAATGCTCCAGGTGGTCATGGGTTGGACAGGGCTGTTGTGGGAGCTGCTGCAGCTGGTGGGCATCAGAGAAGCGGATGGGAGTATTTGACAGAGATCATTGATCACCCAGACCTGAGCCCAGGGGTTGGCTCTGGGGTTGGTTGCACTGCTGGAGTTGGGAGAGCTCAGCAGTAGGAGTCAGGGCAGAGTCTCTGGCCATTGGGCATGCACATCCTGACACCCCTTGACATCTCCGCGATACCTGGTCAAGATCTCAGCCTGGAGTTCCCTCTCATGCTGCCACGCATGCAGAGCTGCTGCACGTCCCATGTCACCTCTGGCTTGGCTGTTTTGCAGCTGGCGAGGAATATCAGCAACTCTGGCTTCAACAACATCATGGAAGCGAACCTCCCCAGCTTTTCCCTGAAGCCCACAGCACACAGTGACATGTGAGTTGCTTTTTGTGGGAGGTTAGATACAGGTCCCTCACCCATGGGCACACACTCTGCGGTCCTGTGTGCTCCCTGCAGTGACCAGGCACATGGCACTGCCCTATCTCCTCCCCAGACCGTAAGCTCTCTTTAGAAGAAATTTCATCAAGTTCAGCAGGAAGGGTTTGGTAAAGGAGAGAAGAGTGAGGAAGAGCCAGCAAGGACATCTCAAGGATTGGCCCTGAAGACAGGACAGGGATTGAGGAATTGGTGCTGGAGAGGAAAAGGCAAGAAGAGAAATAAGTGGAGCTGCCGAGCAGGATGGCCCTGACTGCACATCAGTGGGGCAGGGAAGGGCAGGGAATATTGTGGTGCAGAGAAGTTCACTGTGGCTGGGACTCAGGGTTGGTGGGATCAGTGTAGGCATTGAGCAAAGATCTACGGAGGATGTGGGAACCCCCATCCTTCATCCTGGAGTGCCACAATTTATAGGCTCGGCAGATGACAGGGGAAAGCTGGGGTGGCGTGGCTGGTACCAGCAATAGCTGGGGGCTTCTCCAGGGCTTAGTATCATAAACCTGGGGAGCATTAGAGTTCTTGGGGGAAACATATAGCTGGGGAGCTTATTGTCAGGGGCCGACTTTCAGGAGACTGGAGAGCAGGCAGATTCGGCATTATCAGGTTCTATTACAGGCGTGCAAGTCCTGACTATGGCACCGTTTAGACAGTGTGGACCTACCTTGCAGTGAATAGGTGGACAAGGAACTGCACTTGGCAGGGAGAGAACAGCAAAGAGCTGGGAGAACTAGAAAATACAGTTGGAACAGCATGGTGAAGGTTTCCAGATCTACTCTTCTGCTTTGATGCTGGGGAAACTGATACTTCATGAAATTAATAGTTCAGCTCTTCCTCAATGGCGTTTTCTGTTTGGAATGCTTCTTTGCCCACAGGGCACTGGTGGCCACCCCAGATGCTCTGGCTGATCACCACTTCTGCTCGACCTCTCCAGAGGGAGAGACCCAGCTTACTTGGCTAGTCCTTGCCTGGAAGCTGTTCCTGACCTATCAATAATCCCGGCCCATTCATGCCATGTGTTGTTTCCCAGTCCATGAGCTTTCTGCTCTTTCCCCTCATTCTTACCATCGAGGAACTGAGCCCAGCACTGAACTGTGAGGGCAGAGGGTTCCAAAAGGCAAAGGTTAGGTCAGGGCTGGGGAGGAAGGGAAGGCAGAAGAGAGCAGAAAACATCACCAGGACCGTATATAAATCCCCAGTGCACCCCTCAGCATCTCCCAGGGGGGAGGGGAGGATGGAGGGGCCAGGAATCCTCATCCTGGAGCAGACGTGATGGAGGGGGTTTCTGGAAAGCAATGAGTGCCTGGGAGAGGGGGAGAAGCACTGACCCTTCCCCTTCCTTCCCAGCACAAGACCTTGGGGTGCTGGATGGAGGTGGTGGTATCCCTGCTGGAAGGAAAGATGGGGAGCTGGTTCTGGCTTCCCATGGTGGGTGCAGGGGTCCTCGCCCCCAGCCATGGCAGAACTCGCACTTTAAATGCAAGCAAGTCAAGTTCTTTTTTAATTACATAACTGCTGGAGAAGAAGCTTTAAGAAAACCACAGTCTTTTGTAAAAATTATTGTGCATGCTGTTGCAGAGGGGTTTGCAGAATGAGACGGAGAGAGGAAGGGTGCTAAACTGCCTGGCAGATCTGAAGGAGAGAGAGGGAATGTGGCTGGGGCAGCGGGAGAGGAGGGGGGTGACCCCAGGATGCTCACTGGGTTACTCTGCGGCCCTAACTCTCATTTGGCTGGTCTCTGCCAGGCCCTTTCGGAAAAATTTCATCATTTCCAAGTATGTCGAGAAGAAATATGCCAAGAGGAGCCCTACTGCTCAGTGCTCCAGCCTCCCAGAAGCCATCAAAGACAAGGACATATTTTCTTTGCTCCAAGCGTATGCAGAGAACGTGGATTTGAGCAAGCCTGTGCTGGCACCTCTGCAGGTATGGCCACCTGTCCCATGGGCCCATATGACAAACAGCTTTGCTGTCACCTCTCCAGCCTGTCCATAAGGGTTCCTGTGCCCAGGAGGGGACAGAGTTTTCTGATGAAAACAGTTCTTTCTGTGAGCCAGGAGCAACAGACAGATTCAAGCAGGGTGTGGAACATCATGTCAGAGGGAGGTTTTCTGGCCACAACCCCATAGCCCTCCTCGTGCTGTGTGTGTGTGGTCCAGGAGTCATAATGACAAGCCCAAGGATTTCCAAATGCAAATTTGTAACCAAGATTTACTTGTAAACCTCTGAGCAGGTATCTCGGGACATCCAAGTCTCACTGTAGGCTGAAAAATAAGGGCAGCATTTTTTCCTGCAAAACCACAGTGTGGGTCCTTGGTGTAAGTGCAAGTGTTTCCCCTTTTCCAGTCAGCGGGAACTTCACCAGACTGCCATGACTTTTTAGATATAATGGAAAGTGGCTTGGCAACTTCATCCGCCACCTCCCTCAGGACCCGTGGACGAATTTCATCAGGTCCTATGGACTGATCTACCTTCAGGTTCCTCAGGTGGTCTGAAACCTGATCTTCTCCCTACAGTGGGCAGTTTTTCATTCTCATGGTCGATTCATGAAGCCATAAGCCATGGTTCTATGCATGTTAACTAGGATTTCGTGACTCTGAAGAGACAGTCAAACCTGTTCATCTCTCAGGGATTTTAAATGTGTAAGGACAGTCTCTAAAGGACAGTGTGGTGATGGTGCGGGCAGACCCAGTCTCATCCTTGCTGTATTTCTTTTGGTTACAGGAACCTGGGGAGACCATTGTCCATGTGGCAGTGCTGTTGTCTGATCGAACCTCTTTGCATATTGTTGATTTTCTTGTCCAGAACAGGTAAGCTCATGATACCCAGTCAGCTTCTCATGGCTAAGCTATGCTAATGAAAGGTGCAGGAATGATTATCTTCTCCAAAATGCTCCCAACAAAAATTAAAATCACCACAGCCAGCAGCCCTCCCAGCAAATGTGCCTTGGGCTGAGCTTGGGGTAATTACCCCTAGATCAAAGGGGCCTCAGGTTCCCTCAACTCCTCTGACTTGGGGTGTGACGGTGGGGGTGACAACGTTTCTTTAGGTGAGGTGTGAAGAAGGACATGCGTGCCAGCACCAGGCAGTGTTTGCTGGGGCTTCACTGGGGCCCGTGGCTCTTCCCGGGGATGCTGACATTATCCACTCTCTGCCACAGCAGGAGCCTGGCAAAGCGGACATCAGAGGGAAACACAGCGCTCCACTACTGCTGCTCTCACAACAAACCTGAGTGTGTCAAACTGCTGCTGAAGGCCAAAGCCAATGTTGCCATCAGTGAGTGGCTGTGGGACCCCACACCCTGTGCTCACACAGGGTGTCTTGTCAGGTCTTTTCTGGAAATATCTTCTTAGTCTTGCTAAAGTGCTCAGCAGCTCTCTGAGGCTGGGGAGAGGCAGGTTGATGATGACATTAGTGGGGACTCTGCCCACAGAGTGACAGCCTCAGCCCCAGGCTTTTCTCTGCATGTCTAGCGAGGTGCCCTGCTCTGACACTGCTCTTGGTTGACTCTCTAGGCTCAGGGGTGTTCACATGCTGGCTCGGGGTACATGTGGTCCTCTGTGACCACATCTCACAGGTTACTGCTCTTGGCAGCCTGGGACAGCCACAGTGGCTTTGCTCTCCAGCTTGGAGATAGGGATGCTCCTCTCTGCTCCCCAGGGAGGAATGAGCTTGCTCTGAGGTGCTTCTGACCCCAGAGAGCTTGTGCTTCTGCCCCGCTTCACTTGTCCCACTCCAAGGTGGGAGCCACAGGCCTGCCCGTGACTGGCAGATCCATGGTGGGGCTGTGCTAGAGTGGGCTCATCGAGCCCAGCAAGGCAAACACTGCCTGAGCTGCTCTTTCACACAAAGATGTACTTGGCACATCAGGAGCCAAAACAGGCAATTGGCTCATTTTCAAAGCCAGCACTGCCACTGGAGAGCTGGTGGGAGGGCCACCAAAGCGCAGGTTCAGAGATGGTGTGTGCTTGTACTCTGGAGCCCAGTTCACAGGTCCAGCCATTTATACTGCCCATGAATCTCCTCTTCACAACACAGAAGTGAGCTTTAAAACTAGGATTCTGGGTGAAATGCGGGGGCACAAATGTTTCCACCATCTGGTATCAGCCAAGCTGGTAGGTTCGGTTAATCTCTAATGCTCCTGAGATGCTCCTGTTGCCCGCTCCAGGCAGCATGGTAGCAGCCCCTCTGAGGGCAAAGAGACCATGGTGTGATGGCAGGAGCTGGTTGCATGTCCCCCAGTGGCACAGTGATTTGGCAGCCAAATTTCTCGCTGCCTTGGCTCTGCTGGGTGCAGCAGCGCCTGATCTGTCTTTATGGACTACCACTGGTACCTTGAGCATCTTGAGTCTACAGTGCAGATCCTGCCACTGGTCTGGGGATGCTCTGCAGTCCCTCAGGGTGCAGACTGTTCCCTTCTCCAGCTCTCCCCCTTCTCCAGACTCCCCCAGGCCACCCCTCCCCAGCCAGAGCTGTGCTGCAGCTCTGCAAGGAGGGGTTTTTGCAGAAGTAATAACATTGCAGTTACAGGAATACCATCACAGGTCTCACCCTCAGACCTCCCAGGAGTGGAAGGGGTTTTAGTTTAAAGTGATGCTGAACTAAAACAGTTGTCACTTATTCACAATTACAATCTCACCACTGCTTACAAGCACTGGGACCTGGGTGTCCAGGTAGTCTGTGTCTCCACCAGGCATCAGAACACATGTGCTGGATCTACCCAAAACTTCCTGCTGTGCCACAGAGGACAAGGGGTGCTGGTTATGGAGTCCTCCTCTGGTTTTGTAGCCTTTAGTCCCTGGCAGTGACCAAGCTCTTCTGTCCCTCTATCCTGTCCCATCTCTGTGAGTCAGCAGGATTTACTTCTGTTCTTTTTCTCCTTATCTGTGTGTCTCAGCTCCTGCCCTCTTCTTCAGCTCCCCACCACCATCCCTTAGTGGCCTCAGCCTTTGTTTTGGTCTGGGTTTAGGCTGTCCCTTCTTTTAGCTTGTTCACCCCCAGATGCCCTGAATGCAGCACTGCTCTTCAGTGTGCTGAACACAGGGTGGGCTAATGGTGTTCAAGGCTGCTGTTTCACCCCAACAGCTAACGAAGCAGGAGAAACGGCCCTCGATGTTGCCAGGAGGATGAGACATGCCCTGTGTGAAGAGCTGGTAAGACACTGTGTCTCATCACTCCTCTGGTTTTGGGACATGTCCCAGTAGCAGAAAATGGTGGGGGACCTGCACCCATGTGCAGGGTCACCTGCACCCCTCAGCATCTCCGGTGCCAGTGTGGTGTGGTGGGGTCCAGCAGGCGCTGCCCCTGATGTCATGGGGTCCCTCAGGGAAGACCAGTATAGGAGAGGCCAGGCAGGGGTCGCGCTGTGCCTGAGCAGGGGGACCTGGAGCTGTACTGAGGCTGCATGGGGTGAGCCTTGCTTCTGCCATGTCCTGATGAGTGTGTTTGTAGACTTTCTCAAAACCCCTTGCTGCTGGGAAGTGCTGCTCGCAGCTTGCAGATCTTGCCCTGACAGGCGGGTGGTCAGAGATGGGGCCAGCAGCTGCCTGTGGGGCTGGTGGGGCAGGACAGTGCTGGTGGGTCCTCAGGGAGCTCCTCTGTACCCCAGCTGCTGCAGGCCCAGAGCAATCAGTTCAACTCCCATGTCCATGTGGAGTATGAGTGGTGGCTGGGCCAAGATGATATGTATGAGAGTGACAAAGACCTGGATGAGAAGGTGAGGTCCCGACAGGCTCTGGCTTGGGGCCATGCATGTTGGCACTGCCCCCACTCCCACTGTGCTGGAGTGGGCACTCCTGCACCTCCCCAGCTAAACCTGCTCCGTCTAACCTCAAATACTGCTTCCCCAGCTGGGTCCTGTGAAGAGGGGGTCTGCCCATCCCCAGAGCTGCTACCACCCCCCTGCCGCTGCCCCCAGGCTGCAGGCAGGAGGGGTAGTGTCCGGGGGGGGGTGGCTGGACACCTGCCCCCTGCCAGCCGCCCATCTCCGCAGCCTGGACGTGCCACCGGCCCCTTGCTACGCGCCTCCATTCCCACCCCAGCAGGCAAAGGCAGGTGAGAACCTGTGGTGGGCTCCTGCAGGGGCTGGCAGGGTGAGCTGCTGCGGCCTGGCTCCATTGGCACAGGGTGGTCTGGGAGGGAACTGGGCCCCCAGCAGCGGATGAGTGTTTGTCTGGTGACCTACGGCAACCTTTTGTCCTCTGCTCCTTGAGGGACCAAGGCTGGTTTGTGCTGGCTGGTCTGTCCTAGCACTGATCCCTTCTTTGAAGAGCACTGCAACATATGCTTGCCCTTGGAGCCCCTGTGCTGGTGTCATTAGGATGTGCCGTCCCCTCCAAAATGCTGCTGCTGTTGGGAGAGGAAGAGGAGAATGTCTTTGGAGACAGGGCTGGGAAGACAAAGCTGCCAGCAGAAACAGCAGCAGCATTGCAGTTCTGCTCCTTAGCAAGACCTTCTCCCACCATCCTTGCCCAGCCTTCCCATGGCATGTCACACCTCCCACCTGATTTCTGGGAGACTCACCAAGTCCTGCCCGACTTCTCCTCTGCCAGTCCCAGCTCTGCTTTCAACCTGATATATTTCTCAAGATAGACCTGCAAGCAGAGAAAAGAAAATTCCTGCCCATGTGTTTGTGTCCATTCCGCAGGGTCCATGCTCAGCACCAGCTTGCTGCTGACCCCTGATCTGTTCTTGCTCTGTGTTTAGCTCCCCAGGGGGCATATCCACCCTTCTCATCCAGCTCATCCATCTTAGCTGAGGACACAAGAAGTAGCAGGAGCCCAGCCCTGCCTCTGAGCATCAAGCACAAGTGCACATCCTCAGAGCCAGCGCTTTGGGTACTGCTCAGCCCTGAGCAGACCAGCCCCAGTAGCCTGACCTCAGGTAATGACAGAACACACTCCAGAGGGGCAAGGTGTCAGACCACTCTGGTGGGAAGGGCCTGCTGGAGGTCTGCAGTCCAGCACCTGCACAAGGTCAGGTTGGCCATGGCTTTGTCTGGTTCATGATTCATGTCTGGTTCTCCTCAGACCCAGGAGGCCGCTTGCTTGGATTCGGGGCTGGGAAAGCTGTGGGAGCTGTGGCACAGGACGATGTGCTCACGGCTGAGCACAAGGGGGATTCCCTTCATCCTGGCTGTCAGACACCAGTTCCTCTAGGGCAGGGTTATTCTGGGGTTTGTCGGGCTGTTGGAGATGCTGAATTTGGAGAACGGAATGACTCTGTCCCCATCTTTCAGGCATTGTATTTGTTTCCACGGGTGGCAGAAAGACACCCCTCTCTCCACACCCAGGCAGGGTGACAGGGGCTTTGACAAAGGGGTGAATGCAGCCAGGAGCATCCCCAGGTGCTCTGGGACAGAGGTCTGGCCAGTGGGAGCTTCCAGGTGCCTCTATGAAATAGCCTCATCCCAGCAGAGGTTGGGAGCATGGGGGGATGGACTGCATAGCAGCTGTGTCCTTCCCCTGGTGCTGGCAGCTCCTAGTGCACCCTGGGGCTGCACAGCCCATCTCTCCTGTCCTGCTAACACACTTCTCACCCCAGCCTCCACCCTATGTCCTTCTGCTTCCTGGCCACATCCCCTTCCACTGCTGCCCCTCTCCACCCCATCTCCAGTCCGTCCCCTTTCCAGTTCCCAGACTGATGGTGGTTGTTGCCCATGTTGTATTGTGGAGGAGGACCATGCTGCATTGTGTTGCCTGACAATGGTGGTGGTTGTTGTTCAACTGTGATGAAAGGTGGGAGGAGATGATGAGCCTGATTGTGTCATAGGTGCCCTGAAAGCCATGGACTCCCTCTGCACACCTGGCCCTAGTGAAGTGGGACAGCCTGGCCCACACCAATCCCTCCAGGAGCTGAATCCATGTTCTGGCCGTGCCTGGGATGTCCCACCTCTTCTTCCTCGGAGGAGCAGTTTGGTAGGTAGCCAGTAGCCAGGATCAGCTCAGCTCAGCTCCGACATCTGCCCAAAACCACTATTGGTTTTGAACTGAGCTGGAGTTGGCCCCCCAGCACTTCTGCTGTGACTCCCTGGTGTTGACATCTCCCTGCCAGGTGCTGTGAACGCTATGAAATCCCCATAAGGCTCCACTGCCTTTTGAGGGAAGCCTTGTTTATGACTTTTGGGTTGTTGGCAGGTCAGGGTGCAGTGTCCACACTGGCCCTGCCTCTCTGTGCTCCAGGTGACAGCCTGCTACCTGTGAGTGCTGTGCAGAGGCAGAGCCCTTTCGTTAGGGGGACCTTGCTTGGGTTGCTTGGTCCTGGGGTTGTGCTGAGCAGCAGTACTGACCCCTCGCAGAGCTGCCCTGAGAGAACTGGGACCCCAGGCAATGCAACTGCACATGTCCTGGGGCAGAGGAGCAGGTGCCTCTAGAAGCACAAGGAGTTGTCTTCTGGATCCCTGTCCCACCCAGACTCCCAGCAAGTGACTTGCCACCTCTGCACAGGAAACCTTCCAGTCTCTTGCTCCTCACATCTTTGCTGGGGGCTTTGGGATCAAGACACTAGAGCTGTTTTAGTTGGTGTCTGACGAAGCTGAGGAGGCCTGACGATGCTCTCTCCTGCTTGCAGAACAGAGTGCTGCTCCACAGGGTCCACACTCTCTATGACTGTGATGCTGACCGGGAAGATGAACTGACTTTCCGTACAGGCGAGATCATCGTGGTGTCTGAAAAGGAGGACAGCAACTGGTGGGTGAGTGAACCTGCACATGCTGACCAGCGCTGGGATACATGTGATCCCCTCTCCATCCGTCTCCTGTCTTTGTCCCATAACTGTTGCACCCATTGTCATCTGCTCTGCGTCTGTCTCTCCGTCTTCCACCTTTTCCTTGGCAACCAAAGGCAACTGTTATGGGGCCAGTTCCTCATCCCCCTGAATGCCATGCTCACTGGTCCCCATCCTTTCTTTCTCCCCGCAGAAAGGGTGGATTGAAGGACAGCCTCACAGGAAAGGAGTCTTCCCCCTTTCATTCGTTCATATGCTCAATGAATAGGAGCTGCTTCAATTTGAGAAGGAAGATCTGATCAGCTTCTTGAAATGCATTCCCCCAAGCTCCCTTCTGCATTGAGGATTCCAGGGATGACTGGGCTGGGAGCACCAGCTCACCCGGTGCTGCTTCTCGCACCTCTGCTGCCCCACCACTGCTGTCCCCCCAGCCAACTCCTCCTGGGGGCTGACAGCAGTGCCAGGCTCTCCCTTGGCCAGGCAAAGGGAGAACACAGCAAGCTGCATGCTCCACAGGTGTGCTCCTGCCCCAGCCACATCCTCATGCAGGAATCAGCCCTGGGGCACTCTGCTGCCAAAGGCCCTGCTCCTGCCTTCCCCTGACCACTCTGCCTGGCCCGTGGTGCTCCCTGCTCTGCTCATGCGAACGGAAACGATGGCAGAGCAGAGCAGTGCCCTGCAGGTCTCCGGAACTGCAAGTGGAGCTGTGCTGGCATGTACACTCCTGGGAAAGGGGCTTCTGCTGGGGACTGAGCACACTGGGAGCTTGGAAAGGCAAACAAGTGCTGTGGAGCCAGCATGACCATGAGCCTGTGCTGCCCCTAACTGCTCCCAACCAGGCTTCAATGTATGTGCTCCAGAAAATGTGCTCTGTAGCAGCTCAGGGCATTGCTCCTTCAGTGCCTGGCCCCCCAGCAATGGTCAAAAGGCCCTTTGAGCCCGGCGCCGATAGATATCATCTCTTTGGTGCTCTGTTCTGGTTTGAGTTTCTAGATCCTTCTTCTTTGTGGCTCTCCCTCAGGCACCAAACCTCCTCACAGGCATCATAGTAAAGAGGGCTGACCTTCCCTTGGAAAAAAAATACTCACGATTCAGCTTGCATGGTTTTTCTCCGCTGGCTGTGTTTTTCCAGTTGCCAAGGCACATTTCACAGCCTTCATCTGTCCTCTCTGAGCCAAAATCCCATCCAGGTGAGCAAAAGAAACCAGCTGGTGATGTGCTAAATGCATGAGGCTGTTGAGACCTCCATGTTGCTGGTGTCAGTGTCAGCAGAAGTTGAACTGACCCAGCAGGACCCGTAGTGGCAGGAGGGAGTTCTGCTCCAGGAAGCTTCTCCCACCCTCAGAGGAACATGTTAATGATGAATTTCCTGATTTGGCCTCGGGAACATGGCCAGGGCATCTGGTTCCAGCAGGACTGGTGGCCACCATGGTGCTGTGCTGCTGGGACACCAGGGCGGTAGGCACTGCCGGAGGAGGGACGACAGCCCTGACCTCACTGTGCCACTCACCACAAGGTCTGCTCTCCCCCACGTCACAGTGCAACACTTCCTCTTCCCATAGTGGTTGTTGCAGCTTGCAACGAGTGCTGGGGAGGCCACTGCTGGGGAGGCCACTGAGCCTGGGAGCATCATCTTTGCCCGGCCGTGCTCCGTGGTGCTTCCTCTGAGGAGGTGAGGGGACCCAGGGAAAGCTGTCTGGGGACCAGGGGTTTGCTGGGGAGCTTCTGGAGGTGTACCTTGGGGCTGAGTGGGGACGGGTTTGTGGCTGTTTGGTGCGGCTCAGTGCAGCAGCCACATGGCTCTGCTTCGGTGGCTTGTGGCTGATGGTGCTGGGCTGGGGAACCCTAAGGTGAGTGTATCTCTGGGCATGGGGCTGGGGGAGTTGTTTCAGTCACCATGGGGCTGCAGGTGCATGTGGAGAAGTCCCGTCTGCGGATCAGGGGCTGCACATGGACACAGGCAGGAAGATGGGACTGCTCAACCCTGCCTGTCCAGAGCCCTGCCCTCCCCGGCGACAGGCGACTGCAAAAAGCTTCACAAAATATTCACTGCGCTGCCTGAGTGCCCTGGCTCGGGGCTTAGTGGAGCTGCTGCTGCCAACCGTGCTGCCAGCCAGCCTGTTTCCCTCCATGGGCTACGGCTTAATAACCCCCCGAGGCTCTAAGAGGGCCTGAACCAGCCTGGGGGAACCGCTGGCTCCTGGCCCAACCGCCATGTCAGATGGTGCTTTGTGCCTCTCTCACGGCAGATGTTTGTGGCTGCTGCAGGATCACGGGGAGCCCCGTCTGCCAGCAGGGAGACCGTCAGGGGGTCTCCCAGGTGCCCCTGAGCCTGTGGGGTGTTTCGTGGCCACTTCCTGCTCGGGGCCGCGCACATCCGTGTTTCCAGCACACTGCTGGTGGCTTGTTTGTGCTTCTCTTCAAGAAGAGATGATGGTTCAGTTGCTTTTTGAAAGGGCAGGCTTGCAGGGGAGTATCACCCACTGGGGTCACCTGGGATTGTCCAAACCTCCCTCCCATCCCTCATCTCAGCTCCTTGCTTGGGCCCCAGGAGCAGCAGTTTTGCTGTCAGGTGTGCATCCTGTGGGTCAGATCCGCGTGTAGCTGGTTGGGTGCCACAGCGAGCGAGTACATCTGTGCTGCAGGAGCCGCAGGAAACGGTTAATGTGGTGAAATGAAGCTGGTGCTGACCCGTGGCTCCATGTCACACCTGGGAGACCGGGTGGAAGGACAGGGAGCTCCTCTGGGGACAGGAGGGGTTTTTCTCTCCTTCAGCTTTCTCAGTACAGAGAGGACTCCCCCTCCCAAACCTGCTGCAGTAGCTTCTGACCCTGGGATGAAGGCTGTCCACGCATCCCTGCTCCTCGCTCTTGCCTTGGCCCATGGGAGCTAGGTCCTGAGAGGCTGAGCACTTTGTGAACTCCCTGAGGATGAAAAAAAACCCTTTTCGTTCTGACTTTAGGTTTACATGAGTGCTCTTAGGTGGAGAACAGAAACATCACCTCAATACATGTGTTTAGGAAAGGTTCATGCACATGGAAGGCAGTTAGTGCCTCCTGCTCCTTCCTCCTGGCAATGATTCAGCACTCTTGAAGCTGCAAAACCCCAGGGAGGCTGCACGGCGCCTGCGTGGGCTCGGCGAGGGGCCCAGGGGCTCCTCTGCCCTGTGGCAGCTCTGCCGCACTGGCGTGTGTGGGAGGAGGCGGCAGGGAGCCTGAGTGGCTGCCATTCTGGAGGGGAGCTGGAGTTTGGCTTGTGGCCAGGCTGGTGTCACTTTGCTGCTGGTTTGCGGGTCAATTTGCAGACTCTAGAAGCTTTGCAGGCAGAGAGCAGCTCCTCCTCATCCAGCACATGCTGCCAGCTGTCCCTGCCCGGACCCAAGTCACTGCAGCAGTGCCAGGAGCAGATCACAGCAATAAAGCCATTGAAGGGTTTGAAAAGGAAACAAGTACTAGGTTATTTCAGGTCCCTGCAGGGTTGATGAGCAGCCAAGGGGTGTCCCAGGAGGCTGGGCAGGGAGGGAGGGTGTGGAGCCACTGCCGCTGGTCCCTGTGACATCTCTCTGCAGGTGGCATGAGGGATGCCAAGCCAGAGGCACATGCAGCTGTTGCTGGCCCTGTGCCTGCTGCTGGTCCTGTGGCAATGTTTCCGAGCCCCCACAGATGGCCTTGGCCCATTCCCTTGGGCTCCCTCCCTCCTTGACACCCCTGCTGCCCACTGCACCGCCCATGCCAATGGCTCCACGTGGTTCAATGCCCGCTACAACATGGCCATGGGGCCTCTGCTGATGGGTGCAGCCCACGAGCTCTCCTCCGACGTGGTTCAGTGGTGGCTGGTGAGTACGGGCATGGGTAGGAGCTTGGGTCTTTTCCCGGGCTCCTCAAATCTGTTTGCAGTGGGGCAGGGCCAAGATCAAGTTGGACACTTGTGCTGGTGAATGAAGGGGGGGGGTGCAGGGACCACAGCTCCCCTCCCCCTTCCTTGCTGCTGTCCTACAACCTTTTCCAAATATCCCATTGGGATTTTCTGTACCTTTCCCAGGGCTCTTCTGGGAGGAGTGGGGCTCCATCCCCCTTTGGGGATACTGGCAGGGGGGCTGATGCTGCCTGTTGCTGCCTTTGCCCCCCCCCAGACCTTGCAGGGTCGCCCAAATGGCATCCAGCTCCAGGACATAACTCAGCAGCTCTTCAGTGTCTTCCCGTCCCTGACTGGCAGCGTGTGGGACTCATCTCACTGCAGGACTTGTGCGGTGGTGGGGAATTCGGGGCGACTGAAGGGGTCCGGCCATGGGCTGCGGATCGACGCCCATGACTGGGTGCTGAGGTGGGTGACCCACAGGGGCTTGGCCCCTCCCTGTCTCCCCAGGACGTTGGCATGCCCCAGCCCCTGGCCACCCTGTGAAATCTGCCAACACAAGTCCTGCGATGGTGGGAAGGGGTGAGGAGGTGGGAGTGCTGCTGGCCCTGCTCCCTGGACCCCCACCACCACCCTGGGGCACACACCATCCCTGTTTTGCCCCTGTTCCCCCCCCTTTGCTGCTGACCAGGATCACCTGGTGTCCTTGGCTGGTGGGACTGGCAGCCTGGGACCAGTAGGGTGTTTGCCTTCATTTTGGGACGTGCCTTCCTGCTGTCCCCTAGGATGAACAGAGCAAAGATCACTGGCTTTGAGCTGGATGTTGGTATGAGAACAACCCATCACTTCATGTATCCAGAGAGTGCAGTGGACCTTGGGCCTGGTGTCCACCTCGTCCTTGTCCCCTTCAAGCCACTGGACCTGCAGTGGCTGGCCAGCGCCTTCTCCACCGGAGAGCTCACGCAGTGCGTCAGCTTCAGGAGCCGGCATCTTTTGTGCTAGAGACCCTGGGGATGGTGCAGGGTGGTCCTGGGGACCCTGGTGCCTCACTGGAGCCCTGGCACCTTGATCCTAGTGGGACGAAGGGCCACTAGGGTGGGGTGAGGGTCCTGGCATCCCTCTGCACTGCAGTTTTGGGAAGTGGGTGGTGGTGGTGGCTGTCCCCACTGTGGAGCCACAGGCTTGATGTGTCTCTTCACAGAGCCAGGCCAGGGGATGCTGCTGGGCCAGCCCAAGGGTCTGAGGGTGCCATGGGGCCAGGTGCCACCCTCTACAAACCATCTGCTTCCAAAGGAGAGGCCCCAGCAGCAGAAAAGCCCCATACCCATTGCTCTCCTCTGGCTTTTGCAGCACATACATGAGAGTGAAACAGTTCATCAAAGCGGACAGAGACAAGGTAAGGGCTCCATGGGCTCCAGTGTCTCCTGGGCAGGCAGGGCTCCTCTGGGCTTTTCAGTGTGATGTTGCGAGCAGGAGGGCTGATGGCTGAGCCAGGGGCAGGAGCTGGCTGTTCACAGCACCATGAGCAGCTGATGGCTCCTCTGCTCCCCACTCAGGTACTGATCCTGAGCCCAGCTTTCCTCAAGTACATCCATGACAGCTGGACACAGCACCATGGGCGGTACCCCTCCACCGGCTTCACAGCCCTGGTCTTCGCCTTGCACGCCTGCCAGCAGGTGAGGAGGGCAGCTGGACCGGGCGCTGCCACCATCGCACTGCCCCTCTGCGTGCTCCAGGGCTGCCCCAGCACCCAGGCAGCTATGGCTCTTGCTGGCGTGTGTGCAGGTCTCCGTGTTCGGCTTTGGAGCAGACAGGGACGGGAACTGGCACCACTACTGGGAGAAAAACCGCTGGTCTGGAGCCTTTCGCAAGACAAGGGTCCACGATGCTGACATTGAATTCAGGCTCATTGAGAGACTGGCAGCTGAAGGCAGGATTTCATTCTACAAATGATGTATCCCCAAGGAACTGAAGCGCAGGAACGGGCAGCCCCCTGCGCTGCCGGCAGCTACCCCCAGCTCTTCAGCTTGCTTCAAGCCCCCAAGCACTGCCACGTGCCCAGGCTCAGACCCTGCCATCCTCGTGCTAATCCCACCGGGTGCCATGCTTCCCAGGGCACCAGGACATTGCATTTGGCTGGACACAGGGTGGGCATGGCCCTGCCCATGCTGGCTGGGAGAGGAAAGGGGGATGGAGTGGCTGAAAGTGGGCGTGAAGGTGGCCTCTGAAGCTGCTGTGGTGGCCTCGGGGTGACAGCGGTGGTGGTGACGGCAGCTGCTCAAACGTGGCTGGCTGCACATCGGAGCCAACATTTCCACCCACCAACAGCTTTTGGGGGAGGTTTGTAGTTGCTCTTTGGGCAGGGGGAGAGGAGCAGCTTCCCTTCCTGTCTTTTTATACCTAAAGAAATATTTAAAAGATTGTATCAAAGAAGAAAGGAAAAAAATCACGTGTCCAAGTCAGAAGATGACAGAATCAAGTACAGTTGAAATGATCTTATGTTGAATAAACATTGAAAACACACGTGAATCTACTATTAACATTTGCTTTACTTTTTGAGCCCTTACTGCTTTGAAAAGACAGCAGAATCTCTCTCGGAAACGAGCTCCCCAAAGGTTTTCTCCTCCAGAGCAGAGTCAGCAGGATCTCTTTTCCTACTTCCAATCACAAACACAAACATCCTTGGATCAGACTCAGCTTTTCCATAGCTATTAGCCACTTGGTCTTTCAATCCATTAAAATCACCAGATCTCTCCTACTCATAAGGTCCCGTTCTATAGCAGAAGCCTACATTGCTCAACTATTAGCTTCAGGGATTTTCTGCCTCTCCAGGCAGAATCTCCATTTCTTTACATCTTCTGTTTCTCTTCTCAATTATATCCAGTTTCCCACAATGAGTACAAGTCTTGCACTTACCTGTCCCTCCACCTTTCCTCTGTTTTCTCTTAGCAGCGCTCTGTGTGATACTCTCCAACACTTTTCTGAGGTTTCCAAGGAACTGGCCTTCTCATCAAAGACTAGCTGGTAATTGTTTAACTGTGGGTTAGACTCTTGCTACCCTATTGCCATTAATCTTCCCCCTCCTGATTACTCTTTCAAATTTAGTCACAAAGCTGTATGCTCTGCTGAGCAACTGAGGCTGTTCAGATCACTTTTCGTTGTTCATGAAACACATAGATACTAAGTCCCCTTCCTCTCACTGGAGAAGTACTATATGATCCAGACCCAATGGATTTATTAAATATCCTTATTTCAAATGTTTTTTGGTTTGTCTTTTTTTTTTTTTTTGTAACAACCCCTTTTCCCCCCACTATTCTAGCTTGATTAATCACACACACCTCCACACCTCAAATTGCTTCTCTCCCCGACTGAAAAAACACAGGTTTTACACTCCCTGGTTTGTACTTAGGTTCAACTAATTAAAAAAAATCTAAACAAACCACAGACAAAACCTACTTTCAAATGAATTATAAAACAGCTTTCTCCCTGCATTATCTGATCCCATGCCTGTCAACTCACTGTGCACTGTTGGACCAATTGCTTGGACCAAGTTCACAGTCAATACCAAAACAAAGCCAGAGCTGAGATTTAAGAGTAATGAATCTGCTTTGCCTAAAAATGAGGCAGGAATCCACAATAGTTTATTTTTCCTCATTATTTTCAATTTTCTCCCACTATAATTTCACATACCAAGCACTTTATTCACTTGTGTAAGTCATTAAAAAGAAAAAAAAAAACAGATCATAACCATCATGCTATCTACATATTTAGCCACAATACAGGTGTGTTTTTTAATTATCATTTCCAATTCAGTACCAGGGTTAGTTTAAATAATTTAATTATTCTTCCAAATGCTTTACCAAAACACACAGAGGATAGACTTTATGTCAAAATATAAGCAGGGGAAAATGAAAAACACAATCCAATTTAAAAATCAATTAAAATGTCAAACACTTTTTTTGCTGAAATACCAACTTGCATCTTTCATAAGAGGAGGGATCTGGAGCAGCTGCAATGCCCCATGGGACAGTCAGCGCCTCCCAAGTGCTGGGTCTCCCCATGCTGCCCAGGACAGCGGGAAGGAAAGTGCTTGAGATCCAGCACATTTTCACAGAGGTCTGGCAGGCAGCATCAGCACACTCACAAACATTTTTAAGAAAAATTAAAAATGCTAGATGGTGTTGCTAGAAAGCTTATTTGATGGTAACTTCAATCCATTCCAGGTCTCATATGTTATTCCTGGAGGCAAACAGAATGCAGTGTCTCCAGCATCTCTTCGGGGAAGGAAGGTGGAACTGGATGAACATGGACTGACACAAAAGGTTTTTTACAGTAGGGTCTGCACAGCCAGACAAGATGGTTAATCTTTATAGTAGCAAGGTTCAAGCAGTTCCATCCACAAATTAATGCCAAACAAAGAATAATGGGACAGTAACATAAGAGCGGTCAGGGCCATCTGGTAATTCCAAACCTCTTCTCTTGTGCACTCAGAAGACCACTTGTGTTTCAAAACACATGTTTAGTTCTCCTTAGAGGGTTTTTTGTGGGGTGAGATTGTTGCTTATTTATGTTGTCTTCCCAAGTTCAATTTTCTTCTGGATGGCACGTGCTGAGTGGTAGATCAAGGAGTCAATGAATCCTGCAACTAAAAGGAAAAACCAGATGGATCAAGTCAGACATGCCTCAAAGAGATAACTCCTAGGGAAAGAAAACACAAATCCATTTGTCAGTGGAAAAGAATTCCAGCTCCCCCAGTCAGAAAACAGCTGCTGCTGCTGCTATGAAGAACAAGGTCCTCATGTCATTAGGACAGAGAAGATCCAGCTTGCAGGGCAGAGGTGATGACACGTCTCCAGAAAAAGATCTCTCTTACAGATGTAAAAATGAGTCAGGCCGAATCACATGTGTTTACTGATGAGTAAGGAGTGTTTGGAGAGGAAGCTGATGCTGCATCATTGCCCTGACCCAGCTTGCCAAGGGCATATTTCCTATTTCCTGCTCATTTCACAGTAACCACAGAAGTAAGCTACTCCCTCCAATGCTGCCCTTTATTGGAGACTGCAATGTTTACCCATCAAGGACACAAACCTTCAGTTCTTCCTGCAGTATTTTTCCCAAATCTCTCCAGTACTGAGGGAGCCTATTAATTCAATGCTTGTTTGGGACCACAGAAAAGCTCATAATTGGCCTACTGCACCACAAAACCCAGACAACCTTGCACTCACCAAGGTGGCCTTCACAGGACAGGAACCCTGAGCTCCTGCCAGGGAGGGAACACAGGGTGACAGTAAGTGAAGACATTTTCAATGTCTTTATGAAGCTTCATGTTCTTCTTTCTTTTATTCAACACCTCAGTCTAAGAAATAAGTAAGCAACTACTTAGCCCTACACAAAGACAGACATTTCAATACTATATAAAGAGTAGTAGCTCAAATGGGAACTGAGTGTTCTGTTTTAATAACAGTAGAATATGGAATTATTTGCCTTACTATATGGTCTTTGAGTAACACTTCAGATGACTGTCTTTTGTGGTTGTTTAGTCCTGAAACTATCCCTAGTTGTGGAACCAATTTGATGCTGTAACACAAAAATTGCTACATAGCTGATTTGATCTGTCCTCTAGAATATGAATACAGAGAGCCTGAACACGGCATATGGCAGCAAACACTATGAACTGCCCATCAAACCTCATCAGTACCAGAGGGCACCAGCATTTGTCATGAAAACAATTTTTGAAAACTTTTCCCTGAGTCAACAAGAGAAATGCAACGATCGCATTTATTACAGACGGAAATCCTGTTTAACAGTATCAGGTTAATTGAGCCTTGTGACACCTCAGGTGACAGGAAAACCTTGCAGATAAAGGTATTATGGGATATAGGCATGTGATATAGGTGTTACATGATACAGTAGCTGGCTTCTCAGGTCCAGTAAGATCTGCTGACCAGATCTCCAGGCTGGCCCTTCACAGACATCTCTGACTGTCCCAGGGCACCCTGGGTTATTAGCTGGAGCGCGAGGCTGGACTGAGGCTGGGCTCTCTCACACGCATAGAGCTGAGCAGATACTGGTCAGCTATTCCAGAAGCCGGCACTGAGAATGAAGTCACTCAAACAGCTCTGCAGGAAAAGCCTCCCCTTACAGGACCCTGTTTAGGTGTGAGGGCTACTTTTAGTCGCTGCAGAGCACTCACTGGAGCTCCTATGTCTGGGAACACAGTTTGAGACCTCTGGGATGGCTATGCCCATAGGAACATGGGCTCACAGATTTTACTGGCTTCAGTTCCACGTGAAAGCAACTATCTGCTTACAGACCCAAGCTGGCTGAGAAAACGGTGCAGGTGCATTCATATGGTATGTGAAAGGCTGCATTATTTGAAAAAAAAAATGTCCTGTAAAGCATCAAAATGAAATATTATGACAGGTCTACATCACAATGAAATGAAATATTTCATCAAATAAAATATTATAACAGGTCTACATCATCTACAGCATCTTGAAAGTCTGCACTGCTTCTGCAGTGGCAATCTGGTGCCACTCCCAGGGCTCTGCAGAACATGCTACATCCCCTCCTGAAGGCTGAAGTCATCTCTCCACGTCAAAGAGGGATTTATTACCAACCATGCAGACTTCAGAAAGAGTAAGAAGGCGAACATCTACACTTAAGAAAGGAAAAATACTGAAAGGTGCAATACCTGTAAATATGCCTCCAACGATGGCACAAACTCCTGTGAGAAAGTGTGTAAAGGACCTAGAACAAGGAAAAGAATTTGAACAACCAGCATGAGCTCAGATATCAATGTCAGATAAGTAACAATTACCTAATCAAAACTAATTCATAATTATCATAATGTTCATCATAGCACATAAGTATGCATTATATAAATATTAATAGCTGACAATTAATTGATTTAACAATTAAGTAACTCGTATTGATTACAGAATGGAGTTCGTCACTGGTACTTTTACTAACAATAGAGCAATAAGCTCAACGGCAACCCTAGGAGGCACGTACTGAATTTGTAAACCTAAAGGATGGACTTTTAAACCTTAAGATTCCATTCATTCCTACCCAGATAGAATGCACAGCAGGTTGTTGTAACACAAAAACTAAATCCCTAAGCACACAATTTAAGGTATAGACATTGGCTGTACCTCACTATGATGCTAAAAGATGGGACAACTACAACCCCTTCCAGTCCCCTGCAATTACACACCTGTGATTAATGAAAGACCCAGAAAGAAGGAAGAGGTTCCACACTGACTACAACATGGAGAAAAGCCATAGCAAATGCAGAGTAAGTAACTAGGTTGGATCAGTGTGGGTGCTGCTGTAGGTGCTGGTAAGGTGGGTATGCTACATAAATCTAGTCTTCCCATTAAAAAAAGACTTTGAATAAATTAGTTTGAAACGAAAACCATTATATCAGACTTCTGCTCGCTGCACCAATTTCCTTCTCCATCTTGATAGTGGATTAAAATGCTTTAGCTAATATCAGAAAAACCACAATCCCTTTCAGATGTTCACACTGAGAGGAAGGGCATCTGGATGGGCCTCTTCCTCTCCACTGACTGCAAAGGGGCTCGGACAGCTTTCAAGCATTTGCACTGTAATGTCTAAGTGAGGCTAGAGTTCTAAGCTATGCAAAATGACAAAACAATGAAGGGTGAATGAAATAGATTGAAATGTCTCTTACCTGTGTTTTTCTGTCAGCTTCACCATCATGGGTGAAAGTTCATATAGCACAAATACACCAGGCAGACCCTGGTCTCCTAGTAGCCCGTTGGCTATCTTCTCATGTCGTGTAACTGAAAACTGGTTAGTCCTTACCACCTAGCAGGCAACAAACACAGCAAACATTGTTTTGTTAATGAGGAATAGAAAAGGGACTAAAACACGGGTTCAGTGAACCTTATCAATTATAGCCCTGCCCACTCACTTGTGGGGGGCCTGACAGTGGGTCATAAAAATGGTCAATAAAGAGCACCATCAGGATCAGGTCTATTTTTACTACAGGCTATCAGTTAGAGCCCCAGCTAGCCCAAAGGATGAGTGCTGCATCAGTTGCCAGGCTGGACCGTTTTGGTTTCTGCTAGCAAGTAATGGCATAAGCTGTATGATAACCTCTCAACCTCAACCCCAAGTCCACGTCATCCTCTACCAAAAGCACCCATGCAGCACAGAAGATAGAAAACCCAAACCCGGGAGACAGCTAGGGAGATAAGCCATCTTGTACATGAGTGTTCACAGAGGTCCTGGGGCATGTGGCATCTTCTCTTCCTCCCAGGGTCAGACAAGTACACTAGGTAGCACTGGTGGTGAAGTCTGCACAACAGTAGAGCTGCTGCCTCTACTGGTATTTTCCTTGCAAAAGACACCTAACAGCTTACATCATTCTGCTGCCCTAAGACTGTGGGGGTCCAAATAACGATAACTGACAGGTTCCTTTTGTTTTTTAAAAAGATTCTTTGTAGCTCTTGAGATCCCCTGCAAAATGACAGCAACCAAAATAAAAGCTTCCAGATGAAAGAAAGAAATCTTCTGTTCTTTCTGCTCTCTCAGGCTGGCTTCAGAAGAGAGCAAAAGTTTGTTTCTGTTCTTAGGATCTTCACCTCACCCCGGTATCTCCTTGGTAATTTGTTTATCTTACCTGTCCTGAAAGAAGGATGTATTCTGAAAGCAGGGCTGGAAATCTAGCCATGCTCTTTTGGAGGCTAAAGGAGGTTTTAAATTGGAGACAAGTTGACCGATCTCAGGTTAGTCTCCAAAGAACATTTTTAGGTTCTCCTTGCTGCTTTACCTTTTCCTGAGTGTGCACTAGGAGTGATTCATGAGGGAACATTATGAAAATGGCACGGTCACTTTGATCTAGGTGCGATGGAGGAGGCTGAAATCTGCTTCATCACTGCTGCAACATTACAGACAACCATACCCCATAGAAATGGTTATTCTTACTGGGGCGGTTATACGGAGAAAGTCAAACAGATTGTGTTGTTTCCACCAGAGGTCAGATACAGTCAGTGTCAGAATATGAGGAGAAAGTCTGAACGCTTTCACTTGCCCAAGAAATAGGGGAAAAAAATGGTACTTACCTCACCATCTACTTTCATATACACTGTGGGGACCACCTTGACAAAATACTGAAACATCATGGAAGCTATAAGCAAAGACAGAGTGACATAATTAATAACTGGCAAAGAGCTGGAAAACTTAACTGACAGGTGAGGGTGACACAAATTGGTTTTGTTCAACTTGTCAGGGAACAGTTTTCTACGCAACAGATCCTGGAGGTTTTCAAGGACAATAAAGTTAATGTCTGACATGAGTTTTCCTTTTGCCAAAGTGAATCTCGTTCCTGTTCCAAACAAAATCAAAACTACTTTCATTTCGGTCTTGACTAAATTGAAAACATTCTACAAAACAGTTACCTTGTTAGAGTTTTACCAGTACAACCTCTTGAAAATTTTTATTATAGTATATGAAAACACTTATATTTAACAGTACGGCCCTCAGAAAACATACTGAACTCTAAATGAGTATCCTGTATCAACTTCAATTAACACTACGGTTTATTACTGCAGAAGCATGGTTTCTATCATATCAGATGAAAAGGAAGATCTGGATCAGTGAATAAAAAAATAGAACTCCTTCTGCTGCCTCAGACCAGCCAGTTCCTTCAGTTCTCTTAAGGATAATGGAAGGCAGGAGTCACTTAAAAAACCTATTTTCAAATGCCCTGAAGCTCAAGAGCAGCCTTGACTACAGTGACCATGAGATGGTGGAGTTCAAGATCCTTCAGGTGGTGAGGGCGGTGCACAGCAAGCTCACTACCCTGGACTTCAGGAGAGCAGACTTTGGCCTCTTCAGGGATCTGCTTGGCAGAGTACGGTGGGATAAAGCCCTGGAGGGAAGCGGGGCCCAAGAAAGCTGGCTGATATTCAACCACCACCTCCTCCAAGCTCAGGAGCGACGTATCCCAACAAAGAAGTTAGGTAAAAATGCCATGGATAAACAAGTTGCTCCTAGAGAAACTTAAACTCAAAAAGGAGGCCTACAGAGGGTGGAAGCAAGGACGAGTATTCTGGGGGGAATACAGAGAAATTATCCAAGCAGCCAGGGAAAGTTAAAAGCCAGTTAGGAAAGCTAAAGTCCAGATAGAGTTAAATCTGGCCGAGGACATCAAGGGCAACAAGAAAAACTTCTATAGGTATGTCAATGACAAAAGAAAGACTAAGGAAAACGTGGCCCCTCTCCAGAAGGAAACAGGAGACCTGGTCACCCAGGACACGGACAAGGCTGAGGTACTCAACAACTTTTTTTGCCTTGGTCTTCACTGGTGAAGGCTCTAACCACAGCGCCCCAGCCACAGAAGGCAAAGACAGGGACTGTAGAAGACCAGGTTCAAGGCCATTATGAGGAACCTGAAGGTGCACAAGTCCATGGGACCTGATGAGATTCATCTGTGGATCCTGAGGGAACTGGCAGATGAAGTTTTTAAGCCACTTTGCATTATATTTGTAAAGTTGTGGCAGTCCGGTGAAGTTCCTGCTGACTGGAAAAGGAGAAACGTAACCCCGTTTTCAAAAAGGGAAAAAGGGAAGACCTGGGAAATACAGGCCAGTCTGTCTCACCTCTGTGTCTGGCAAGATCATGGAGGAGATTCTCCTGGAAACTCTGCTAAGGCACACGGAAAATAAAGTGGTAATTGGTGACAGCCAACATGGTTCCACTAAAGGCAAATTGTGCCTGACAGATTTGGTGGCCTTCTACGATGGGTGTTACAGCGTTGTTGGAGAAAGGAAGAGCAACAGACATCACCTGCCTGGACTTGTGCAAAGCATTTGACACATCCTGGTCTCTAAACTGGAGAGACATGGATTTGATGGATGGACCCACTCAGTGGATCAGGAACTGGCTGGATGGCTGCACTCAAAGGGTTGCGGTCAATGGCTCAACGTCCAAGTGGAAGCCAGTGGCGAGTGGTGTTCCTCAGGGGTCGGTACTGGGACTGGTGCTGTTTAACATCTTTGACAGTGGGATTGAGGGCACCCTCAGCACGTTTGCCGACAACACCAAGCTGTGTGGTGTGGCTGACACTCTGGAGGAAGGGATGCCACACAGAGAGACCTGGACAGCCTGGAGAGGTGGGCCCATGTGAAACTTATGAAGTTCAACCAGGCCAAGTACAAGGTCCTGCATGTGGGTCAGGACAATTCCAAGCACAAATCCAGGCTGGGTGGAGAATGGATTTAGATCAGCCCTGAGGAGAAGGACCTGGGGGCAATGTGTGTGTTACCAGCTAGCTACAGGCCACATCTTAGAGTTTGTGTTGTGTGAATAAACCAAGATTACAGTTTGAGCAGCAGTAGCATGAGGACAGAATTGCCTTTCCTTTTCAAGCCACCTAACTGGAGCTATCTAGGAAAGATCAGTGATATTTCAGCTGCACTGCACCTGTTCAGTTATTACTGTTGGGTAGATCAAGGTTGGGCAGACACCACGATTCTCCAGCAACCATCACTTAGGCCTTTCTTTCCCTATCCTGCATCTTCTGATTATCTCTTACTGCACGCAGTAGCTAGACAGGGCTCTCCTTGAACTTCACCTGATGCAGGCAGTTAATAATGATGTGCTACACCTGCTGCTGTGCATCCGTGAACACTGAAAAGAGAGATCTTTCAGAAAGGTCACAGAATCAAAACATGTTGTCAGATTTGTTCCAGATGAATGGAGGCAACCATTCCAGAAAGAGCACAAGGTGGAGGAGTCTACGTTTTACACAATGCCATCAAGGTTCTTGTTAAAGACTGGGAACTTTGCTCCTGTTCTCTTCTAATACTTAATAATACAGAGACTTCTCTCAGCTGGCTTTTACCTTGCTGTGCAGTGACGTCTGTCCCATCCAGAGGGTTCACAATGCCTGGATAATCCCTTCCAAATGAGAGATGTTTGATATAGTGCGTCATATTGATCTGAAACAGAAATGTTAATGACTCAAACAACTGCTCAGCATCCCAGGGGCAAGATAAGGGGTCAAAAGTTAATTTTTTGTATATTTTTTCTGAGTGTGGCTCTGGAAGAGAGAGCGGTCCCCCCTTACTCTGTGTGTCCTAACAACAAACTCCAAAGCACTTGTTCTTTTTTATTCATGGAAGATTCTGAGATTTGGAATTTCTCCCTTTCCTGCTGGAAATCCCCAGATCCCAGTGCCCTTCCCTCCTATCTAGAGAGCAGGCTCTCCCACCCATTCCTCTCCCTGCCAATGGAGCACCAGGCTGTCAGCTGCCTTGGTGGCACATCATTTGCTTTCCTCCCAGCACAAGGTAAACTCCAACAGATCCAGAAGCAGTCAGGAAAATGTCAACCTTAGAAAACTGGAAAGCGTGGACTAAGGAGCAAGGCAGTCTCAGGAAGAAGAGAACAGGCTTGCCAAGCAACACGCAGATGTCTCAGAACATACTTCAGAATCCTGTGTGAAAGCAGGTTCCAGGATCTGTTCAGATACAGCCAAATCCAGCTGGGATCAGTACACTAGGATCTCAATGTGGCAAAGGCATGGAAATCCAGAAGGAAAACAGACCAAGAGAACTAGAACACTATCTTGGGAACACTTACATTATCAAGTCCGAAGCTCTGCAGATCGTGAACTGCAATAGAAAAACAGTTTAACAATATAGTTCAGATTGTGATAACAAGCATATCTATTTACCTTATCCTAGTTTATAAGGGAGCTCCTCCCATTTCCATCACAATCTAAAATGGCAAGAAAACCGGCTGCGTTTCTCTCTTACTCGCAGTAGGGCATGTGACAGATAAAAGTGCTGCAATTCCCCTCCTGACATAGACTACACACTGCCAGAGTGAAGGAAAGTAACTTTAATTTGGGGGTTAATTCAGATTAAGTATTTCAGTCCTCACTGAACATATATCTTAATCTAGGGTACAAACAAGATCCTGGGGCAAGCAAGGAAAACTTCACTGGTGTCTGTGTCACCACCTGATACACATAACTTCTCTAACTACTGTTAAACACAGAGGCACAACAGATCTAAACTAACACCTGAGCAGAGCACATGCCTTGGTATCACACACAAGCGCCCTAAGAAACGATGGTCATCTTAGCAGCTCTCAGTGCTCTGCCCATCAGCCTCGTTACTGCTGCCCAGAGAACATGCAGGGAAAGGAAAAGTCTGTGCGGGGATTGCCTGAGCAGGGTCAGCAAACCATTGGTGGGGCCAAGACGACTGTCACCTGTGCTAGGATATGGGGAATTTGGCCTGCCCTCTCTCTGCCCTTCCTGCATACAGCAGTATGACGATGCTGGCAGCACCACACACCCCCAGAAGGGATCTGGCAAAGATACAGGCAATGGGAGGCAATGGGTATCTTTTGGTTGGCTACCTACGTGACTTAATGTGATGCCAGAAGCATCAGTCTCAGGATGAAAATACAACTTACAACTCAATTTCAGTATCGTTCCTACACAATCATCTTAAAGTAGCCAGAGGCTGTGGTGCATTTTAATAGGTAAATTCACATGCTCAGGAAGCCATACCTCACCTTTCACCTTCGCAAAGAAAAAACAATTCAAAAATTGTGGGCTGTTATTTTAGGAGCTGATGGAGTCAAATCACCAAGTGCTGCTACATGATTAACAAAGATTAGGAATTCCGCTCCCTTGAAGAGTTTCTGATATACAGCCTAGCGCACTATCAGCTGCAAAACTAAAGAACTGATTGAAACTAGCCTCTCCTTTAAAACGTTTACTTAACATGACTGTGCTGCAAACTAATTTTTTTCCTATTAACATCTTTCAATAAAACACCAGAAGCTTTACTTGTATTTATAGAAAACCCTTACTAAACCTAAAGATATATACATGCAAAACAGAGAATGTACAGTTAGAAAAGTAAATGCCAAGCCTAAACTATACTTCTCCTAATGCTCTGGTCTAGGGAGAGCCGCTTGCATTTCACAGTTAAAATGTTCAACGCTCAGAAACTAAGGCTGCAGCCATCGGAATGAAGGCAATGGTTCTCCATTACAAAGAGCTCAGAGCTGCACTGGCTTCAGATATTCCTGTAGCCGTCTCTGACAAGCGTGCAGACTTATCACTGCCCCTAGCACAGCGGCTTGTGTCCCTGTGCTGGCAACCGAATCAAAGAACTCATTTGGCTTTTTAAAAAGAAATTCCTACTAAAAATTTAGAAATAGATGTGAAATGGTGGACAGGGAAAGGAAAGAAGGGAGAAGTGGCCTTGGGATTATGCTATGCTTTTTTTCTGAAGTTACCAGCAACACCCTGTTTCATGCTGCAGTACTATTTGCACTTAAATCAAGAGTTAAGTGGCTTACCCATCAGTGAAGTGTCAAGTCCTGCTGCCTTCTGTACAGACACCAAGAGACTAACCTTCAGTTAATAAATAAAGTTCTACAGAGATCCTGGCTCTGGTAGATCTGCATTTAAGCTGGACTTACTGCCGAAGGAATAAAACAGTCTTTGTTCCCCCATCTTTCTGTTGATGGCTCGTTCCTGTCCCACCCTCCTTCTGGTCATGAGCCACATCAGAGAACACACCAGGCTGAAAGATAAGTATTGTTTTATGTGAGGCTATTCCTCCAGCCAGGGCAGCTCCACAGTATGGTTAATGACAGAGCTGCAGGAATGCCGTGCTGGTGCAGTGCAGCAACACACAGGGAGGGACAGGGATGCTCTTCCTGGCAGCTGCGTTCCTGGAACCCCAGGCAGGATTATGGTGTTTATCAGCTTTACCGCCTGGGGAGTCACATCTGTTAGCATGTGAAGTGGGAGATAAGGCCCAGTAAGGCTGACAAATCCTACAGTTGCAGCGCAGTACCACAGAAATCCAAGGGAGCACTTGAGAAAGACAAGTGATTAACTAACCTGTTAGAGATTTACATTGAGCATGACCGATTTTAACAGCTATGGCTATCCACAGTGCTCAGCTGTGACCTCCACAAATAAAACACCTATTACTTAGCTTTTATAAAATTCCTCTCCAATAAATGATTTGCAACTCTGCAAAAAAGTATGATTTATATGTTCCGTTTCTAAAAGTCTTCCACTAGACCAGAGGTTTATTTATCTCTGATAACTGAGGATTATGCTAAGCACATGTACATATACTCTAGGTTGCAGATAAATGTTTAGCTAGCCATAGTTTGCTTAACACCACACTATTTAGCCTGCTTAGAGAAAACAGAATGAAGAAACAGAATAGAACATTTTAAGATACTGTCAGCTAGGACCAGACTCTTATTTCTGAAAAAACACAAACGCATTCCTTCCTTTCTGTAACTGCAGCTAAGCGCTTAGCTAGGTAAAATAGAGACCTGTAAAACACCTTAAGTTTGCCAAGAAGCCTGTCTTTTTATATAACCTACTTTTCTTCACTGTTTTAGTAACGCAGTTTTAAGAACTGCTCTCTATTTTGAAGAATTCTCTCCATCTTGCATTTCTGACCTGAACAACCACAAGGCCTCCTTAGACTCTGAAATTCAGTTCTTTACCTGTAAAAATAGGATTAATTGCAATTACAGCTACTCAGGACTGTCAATAAACACATTAAGACCGCAAGAAACCCAAGACAGCTGCCCAATGACAGTTGGGCACATTGGACACGTTGCTCCAATGCGAGATAGGACACCAAATATCAAACTGTGGATGAATTTTCTGGAGGAAAATATCTTAACAGGAGCACAGTGGCAGGAAAATGCATCATGAAGAGGGGATTGAGGCAGGGAACAACACACAAAATGTTGCGGTGAGAAGAGGGAGTGAGCAAAGCTGAGAGCCAGAGCCTTCTGCCGTATGTTACAGAGTCAAAACATCACATCTCAACCTGTAACCACCACGATTACCACCATGTAGCGGGAGGTGTCCCTTCCCATGGGAGGGGGTTGGAACTGGATGATCTTTAAGGTCCTTTCCAACTCTAAGGTCCCTTCCGTCTCTTTGATTCTACAATTACCCTTTAAAAGACCCAATGGTTTGCAACCCTGAGAAGACCTCCTACCGAGTATTCTGAGATGAGCAGCCTTGGGGCATGAAGGCCCAGGGAAATTCTCCAGCCTGTTGTACAAATGAGATTAAATGAGATTATTATCGTATCTGACTTAAAAAGGCAGAAGTCTCTCTAATGTGTCACCATGTCCCTCTCAATTACATTATCTGCATAGAGTAACTAATGATCTGCCAACACATTATCTCCAACACTGATATATTAAAATTGTTTAAGACAAAGATTCTCAGCCTTTTCCATCTGGTGACCACCTTTACTACAGAAGAATGACCTTTTAGCTTTCAGGAAATCTCAAATCTCAGCCTAGATCAACAGCTCCTCCCAAAGGACATTTATGGGCACAGCAAATAACAGAAATTACATTAGTTCTGTAGTAAACGGTTTTGGGGGAAAAAAAAAAAAAAGTTACAGCAACACTTACTCTCAACAGCGTGCACTGCAAAAAGAGCAGAGTAGGAGAGAAAAGAGAAATATTCAGATCCTTAAAATGAAAATATACAGAGATTCAGACACAGCAGCATTTAAAACTCATACCAAAAAGTGGAAGAATAACAGCTTTGCTGGTGTGCTCTCTAGACCATGTAAAATGACTCCATATGTAGCCAAAGAACTGATATATATGGACAAGCCATCATTTCAAGAGTAACAGGAAACAAAAATGCAGGAATTAATCACCAAAAGGAAAAGTACAGCGGGATACACATGTACTTAATTAAGTGAGCTCTAAAGCAGCACGCCAGGTAACAATGCTGGTTATATTTAGATTCTTTTCCAGTCTTAAGGTAACAGAAAGGTCATTTTAGGAGCAACCAAAGCTATCCAGAAGTTCACTCAAGGTTTACATTCACAACATATTTATATTCAAAGCTGGGTAACAAGTTTGTGATAATTAATCAGTCCTGTGCTTCCCTCATCACAACTGATGCACAGAGAAGGCAGTAAACCATGAGGTCATTTTTATTCGTTCTGTTGCAAGATCCCAACAAAGGTGAATACCTGGAAGGATGGTGGGCAGGGCAAACGCATGTTTGGATGGCATCTCTCAAAGGATATTAAAGTAACCTCCTTTTTTGTTTGTTTTGAAAGACTATTCACATATATTCAACACTGTGCATGACTAACCAATAACTGTCACAGACTTATACCTCCCAGAGGTGGGCCTTTGAATCCTTCACACAGCACTTTCGATCCACTTTGCAACATCCCTGGTGGTGCTTCTACAACAGCATGTTTTATGGTATGGAGAAGGTATGGAAGGTACGGAGAAGATGACAAACATCACACTGAAAGGAGTTTACCAGCGTAAAAAGAAAAGTCCTTAGCAATGCTCAGGATGAAGTAAGAATCTCAGCCTCCAGTATTCAGTTTGGGGATGAAAACGACTAATTCCACAGCAGACACTACTTTGAGACAGAAGTTAGAATGAGCTCACACAAACACATGCTATGGAAGGAGCACTGTACAGGTGATCAACCAGAGGATTTATGTGGGGGACTGCGGCGGGTCCGTGGAACCCTTGATTGTGGGAATGGAGTCAGGAGTTGACCTTGCAGAGATTAAAGTATATCCTTGAGAAAGAAGGGAGTAGAAAACATCCTGAGAAGTAAAACAACTTTTAGGTACCAGCTGGGGACTGACAAGATAAGGAGTAGTTTTGATGTTTTGCAAGAGACAACCAATGATATATTGTTATAACAATATGTAACCAATAGTAAAAGAACACATGTGTTAAGAAAGAATATATAAGAATATACGTGTGCTAATAAAGGGGGACTGTTACTGCTTGAACTGCTGAAGATTGCTGTCCGTGTCGTTTGTCCGTCACAACAACGACAGATTTGGATCTCCTCCACACTGAAACGATGTCCTTAACTGATGCAGATTGAGTCCCACGTTTTTTTTTCAAGAACTTTGATGGGCAAGAGAAGAGCTCAGATGAGGAACTGGTATCTGTACAAGGCCTGTGCAATGTCCCACATTGCACAACTAGTCCCACAACTAGTAGGACTCCAGTAAAAGAAAAAAGAATTAGTGTCACTTGCTTTTGGTTGCCAGTTAGAAGATGCCAAGGGACCTAAACAATGACAACCAGTCTTCAGTCAAAGACTGTATGTCCTTTTGCTATTCAGCATTCAAAACATTAAAAAGTATGTAAAATGAAAGAGTATTAGGGGTCATCCATAGTGTCCAAGGATGCCTTCAAATAGATTCTGGCTGTCAAACAAGTATCTAGTAGAAAAGGGAATAAACTCTCCCTTAAGTACACAGGCAGAACATTAATGAAGATGTACAACTGACCAGTGAATTTGTGCTCTTGGAGAGCTAGCAAAACTTCACATATTTCTAGGCAAAGCTCAGTGACTCTGAGTAAGCAGCTCCTTTTCCAAAACCATCATCATCTCAAATTGCTGCTTACTTGGCTTTACCCCTTCCACAATAATCACAAAAAATGTGGAGGAAAACAAATGATAATCACAAAAACAGCACCTTCAAACACAACTTTGTTCTTCCAGTTGACCATGTAGGGTGTAAGAAAACACCAAAATTCAGACCACACACAGAACTGCTTCATCCACAGAAACCACCACTGTCATTGAGAGGGTGTCTTTAGGACAGAGAATGTCCTAGATGTTGTCATCAGCGTCAGCTTCTTTTCTAGAGAATTGAAGGAATCTAATGATATATTTTAAGGAATCCTGAAAAGCTCTCTGGCTGTCAGCAACAGAGTGGTCCAAAGACAAACTAAAGGATAAATGAGAAGCCTCAGCTTCCCCTTGACTATAAGAAATATGGCAAGGAAGAAGGAAGTGATATGACTATCATTTCTCTCCTGACAACCTGTCACTAAGATTTGTTTCCCACACGTTGAAAACTTGCTGCAGCTGAAGCAGGAGGTGGCTGCTGCATGGACAGAAATAGCAGCAGCTCCTGAAGCACAATCCTCAGGAAGTGAAAAAGCTAGATCATTCAATCATTCCTCTTTTCTCTGAGGCAGGAAGGAAAGAGAGGTGTGAACTGCTGCAAGGAAAATATGATACCCAGAATCACAAACAGGCACAGTTGGTTCTGGAGGCTGTCCTTACAGGGACACACGTGAAAGAGAAAACTTCCCCAAAACCTGCAGCACCCTACATAAATTGAACTCAAAATCTCAGTTTGGGATTCAAAGCCTGTGGAGCAAACAGCAGTGAAGCAAGCCCAATCTCAGCTAGTACCACATGAATAAGCAGGGCTTGAGGCTGTGCTGCTTGGAACAGAAGACCGTAAATATCAGTAATGTCTGACTCTGTTTTTCCCTTGCTGCAAGAGAGCCAGTACTACTAGTTTCAGTTCCAGGAAGTCTGCTTGGAAGTGCTTCAGTCCTCCTCACGAGCTCCTTCATTCCTCCTCCTAATCACCTGGGATTTCTCAGTGCAATCGGACCACAGACAAGCTGAGGAACAAGACAAGATCATTTACAGCTGGTATGACATTCAGGAGTGGGGGTCTTCTGTAACACTGAAGATGGAGCATCACCGTACAGGCTTAAAGCAATGAGTTTTCAATGCTTTCAATAACTTGGGATGAAAATCAGTATCACTGCTTGCTTCAAAAGCAAATTCACAAATCTTCAGCTTGAATTCTTTGGGAACACAGCATGCAAAGGACAGACAGACACAGCACCTGTCCAAGAAGCACAAGCAGTGTATTTACCAAAATGTAATTAACCACTGTAGATGGCACAAAGGTGTAAGATCAGCCATGTGTATTCTCCTAGAGGGAACAATTTTGATGACCTGAGATGAAGAATGAACAGCAACACACACTAAAACATCTAGTAATGAAGAAAACTAAGATAAAATATGAACAAAGTCTATGCTGCAGAAATACCTCTAGGAATGAAGTGCTCAACCCCCAACGGTCAGCTGAGAAGAACACAGCATCTCCTTACTCATGAACCAGCCAAGAGGGAAAGCACAGTAACAGTCTGTCTTTTATTGATACAATAGCGGTCAAACTTTATCAATTCTTGAATCTTCCAGTTAGGTATACTGGAAATGTGAATATGGATGAAAAAATTGCATCAACGCAGCAGAGCTGGACCTTTCTCTTCAGTTATCTAAAGACAGAAATACACCCTCCCTCAATTTCCAAATTACACTTCCTTCAGGGCCTGGGGATTATGAGAAACCAAAAGGAATGCAAAGTTGGTTTAATGACTCTGCAGAACAATATATATAAATATGGAACCACTATCAGAAGAACATGAGACCAAAGGTTACATAAAAGCATAGGAAAACATCCATGCAAACAACAAGGTAAGTGAAATCATCTCACCTGGATTTAATATTCATGCAGGCAGAAACAAAACAGACAAAATAACTTTTTTCTTACAAATAGACAAGCTCCTCCCCCACCGAAAAGCTTTTCAGCATTTCCAGTGTTTCTAGTTCCTTCAGACACATGAATATTGTATAAAAAGGTGAAATTCAGGGGGAAAAAAAAAAAAAAAAAGAGATTATCAGGAGAACACTGGACATCCTTGGGTCATAAAGATTACATGGTATAAGGATATTTAAGAAATAAGTCTGGGGTCACGTAAGATTTGGGTAATGCATTTTTCTGAGAAAGTTTGAGATGTTAGGGACTTGATTTTTTATAAAAAAACCCTCAGGACATTTAGAATGCCAAACACAAGTGAAATATGGTTTGAATCTGTTTCAGCAGATGTTACCCTATGATGAGATATATCACTTGCATCTCTTAAGAGCATGAGATTCACAGGCTGCCTACTTCATAACTTTGAACCCTGTTGCTCAATAGTCACACCTGCATTAAAACACACATACATACAATATTGTCAATAAATAACTCAAAATCGCCAAATGCGATTATTACTAATAAAACCTGATACTCCGTAAACGCTTAAGAAGGGTGGCTGTCATAAGGCTTACCCTCTTGTGCAGTATTTAAAAATTAAAAAAATTGGAGAGCAATTTCTTTCATGGTTACTACTTATCACTATTCTCCTGATTAGGAATGTAACCAAATTTAGGCTGCTCTATTTAGCTAATGTTACAAAATCAACCTTTTTTCCCAGTCTAAACAAGGACCTCTGATCTTCTGTGTCTTAATGGAAGGATTTCTGCCAAACCAAAAACAAAGAATCAAGGTTCACAGATGTGAGAAATGAGATGAAGTCCTCTGGGCAAGGCTGCTCCTTGCGTTTTACTGATATTCCTCTCACATTCAGCTGAATGAATAATCCCCGAAAAATAAGACTTCTTCTGGGTCACAACTATCCTAGGGTAGCTACTCAAACAAAATAAAAGGACATCAAGAATGAGCTACATACAATTAAAGCTAACATAACTAAACAGAAATAAAATTGCACCTTATTCAGTGCTGGTTCTAGTTTGCATGTGTGTTAGCCCTGTTGTCTCCTCTTACTTCTTAATCTACTTCGTGAAAAAAGCAATTTCAACTTGCTTCTGCCCAGGACAGAAGATACAATTTTGAAGATGTTAACACCAAGCACATGACAGAAGTTCAGAAGCTCAGATCAGGATTACATTTATGGTCAGATTTACTAAGTGCTTCTGAAGAGGACCCTTTGCACTGTCAGGAAGGTGCCTGTGCAAATTCCCTAGCTAGAGGTCGATTAAAAAACAGTAACCCTCAGGAAAAGGACAGAGCAACAGCACAAGAAACAAAAAGCCGGTGTGCTACCTTCAGTATTTGAATAGCACCAAAAAAATAAAAGTATGGACTCTGGTCTAACCATTAGCTGTACAAATGTGGTATCGCTACTCTGACACCAGGCAAGGTAAGCAGCGCAAAGCAACGAACTTTCCATAGAACTGACATTGTTGTTCACCCCCCTGTTCTCTACTGATTCAAACTGATAGGGAATAGAAGGCAGTAGCAAAAATACTGTCATCATCACAGTTTTGTATCAAATAGGTCTAGTAAAATCATTATTTTGATTGGATTGTTAATGTGGTTTTTAAAGATAACAGTTTGGAATATTCAGGCTTCTCTTAGACATTCAAGTTCATCCTGTGTGAAATTCTGTTAAGTGTATTAATAGGACTGAGCATTAACGTAACATTCGTAAGTTCTTGTGTGGAAATGAGATACTTCCAGTGGAACTCTGGAAATATCTCACAGAGCTCTGTCCTCTAACTAATACCAGTCAAGTTCTTTATCTGCAATTAAAGGGGAAAAATATTCCTTCTTTCTGCAAACAAAAAAACCCCAAACAAAATCAAAAAAGGATTATGAAGAAAGGTTGTACTGAGGCAGAAAACAGTCTCAGCTTCACGTACAAGAAAAAGACCAAGCTATGAACAGCCCATTTTCCTGGGGATCAGGGAAAACTCCTTGGTTGTTAGTTTGTGCCACGAAAACATTGCCCAGGAAAAGGTTGGGAAACAAGGGAAATAACGTTATGAGTATCTAGGAAAGCAAGAGAGAACAAAAGGAAGAAAATTCTTATGCCACTGCCTACATCATGCTCAGCCTAGACCTTAATCCTGGGTGAAGTCTGGTACCTCCAGACAGAGATGAACTGAAAGAGGTTCAGAGAAATCCATCAAGGAAGCTCAGAGATGGAACAGCTTCCACGAAGGACCACCTGCGTAAGATGGGACTCTTCAGCCTGGGAAAGACATGGCCTGTAGGATGGCCCAGGAAAGGTCTACGACATCCTGAGAGGCAGGGAGAGAGCGGGCAGTGATTGCTCCCTCTTTTCCAGCAGGGGAACAAAGGCCATCAGATACAGTGAGTGGGATCAAGCAAGAGAGGGGAGGCGTTATTCCTTAGAGCAGACCTGCTGAACATCTTGCAGTAGGGTGTTGTAAATGCAAAACTTTTACATGGGTTCATGGTGAGATGGAAAAAGTACCCAAAAGAGAGCGACTGAGGAATCTCAACAGACCATAAAAGACTCAGGAGATCCAAAGCGGTGAGAACAGCTGCACACAGAGGAAAGTGTCAGGTGTCTTTCTTCCTCATTATTTAATGTGACAGAATTCCCAGAAAGTGGAAAGTTTGCCCATCATCCTACTTCTTTTCAGTGTCCTCAAAACACCAATATTTCTAACTCTGCCTCCAAAAGGTTTGCAGTAATGACATGGTCCTTTCTGGTTTCCACCTGTGCTTTCCTACTGAATTGTAAATTCAGTTGTGAAAGACTTCTGGGGCACATGCAATTAGAGAGTTATCCTGGCCTCACCATCTTCTCTGTGTACACAAAGTACTTGCTCTCAGGACAGCCTGCGTGCATTCATACTGGTCACAGAGAATAGAGGCAACGCAGAGATACTTCTTGTTAGCTTAGATACACGAGCTGTAAACACCGGCTATAGTAAAGCTGCTGTTGTTATGCTAGTTTAAGCACACAAAGCAAGTTCTGCAGACAGAAGTGAAACATTTTATTATTAACAACAATTAATACGTGGGGGAAAACAGACTTTTGTTTTTTTCACAAGGGCGCTTCTTCATCTGTAGAAACAGCGCTCAAAAGCTTGCTTGTTTTTCTCCAAACACACCAGTTGCTCTCACAAAGCACATTCACATTCTCCTCTGACCTTCACCTCCGTGGTATAGGTTAAATTGGAGGGAGTTCTATGGAGGGGAAAAAACAGGCTGAAATTATAGCTTTGTGAAACCTTTACTACAAATTTCACGCTTCAAAAACTTGATCAAGGGAACCGTAAACGTTCCATTAAATCATAAATATTTTTAACCAAGTTCCTGTTAAAAATACGAGGGAGGGTCTGAAGGAGCAAAGTCCCTCCCACTGTAAAAAAAGATCAGGTTGGAGACCACCTGAGGAACCTGAACATACCTAAGTCTGTGGAACCTGAGGAGATATATCCCAGAGTCCCAAGGGAACTGACTGATGTAGTTGCCTCACCTCTGTGCCTGGAAAGATCATGTAACAGATGCTGCTAGAAGCTATGTTAAGGCACATGGAGGACAGGGAGGTGATTCAAGACAGCCAGCACAGCTTCACCAAATCTTCAGGCAAATCTTGCCTGACCAACCTAGTGGCCCACTATGATGGATGGTCAGTAGATAAGGGACGACCTATGGACGTGATCTATCTGGACTTCAGTAAGGCCTTTGACACGGTCCCTCACAACATCCTGCTTGCCAAATTGGAGGGATACGGATTTGATGGGTGGACGGTTCAGTGGATAAGGAACTGGCTGGATGGTCACACCCAGAGGGTGGTACTCAATGGCTTGAAGTCCAGATGGAGAGCAGTGACAAGTGGTGTCCCTCAAGGGTCTGTGCTGGGACCCGGTACTGTTTAACATTTTTATCAATGACATAGACAGAGGGATTGAGAGCACCATCAGCAAGTTTGCAGATGACACCAAGCTGTGTGGTCTTGTCGATACACCAGAGGTATGGGATGTCATTCAGAGAGACCTGGACAGGCTGGAGAGGTGGGCCCAGATGAACCTCATGAGGTTCAACAAAAGCAAGTGCAGGATTCTGCACCTGGGCCGAAACAATCCTCAGCATAAATATAGCCTGGGGGATGAGGTATTAGAAAGCAGCCCTGAGGAAAGGGACTTGGGGGTGCTGATGGACGAGAAGCTGGACATGAGCAGGCAATGAGCACTTGCAGCCCAGAAGGCCAATCGCATCCTGAGCTGCATCAAAAGAAGTGTTGCCAGCAGATCCAGAGAGGTGATTCTGCCACTTTACTCTGCTCTGGTGAGACCTCACCTGGAGTACTGTCTGCAGGTCTGGAGCCCTCAATATAAGAAGGACATGGACCTGATAGAGAGGGTCCAGAGGAGGGCCACTAAAATGATCAGGGGGTTGGAGCACCTCTGCTATGAGGACAGGCTGAGGGAGCTGGGGTTGTTCAGCCTGGAGAAGAGGAGGCTCCGGGGAGACCTAATAGCAGCCTTCCAGTACCTGAGGGGGGCCTACAGGAAGGCTGGGGAGCGTCTGTTTACGAAGGCCTGCAGTGACAGGATGAGGGGCAATGGTTTTAAGTTGGAGAAGAGGAGATTTAGATTGGATATTAGGAAAAAGTTCTTTACTATGAGGGTGGTGGAACACTGGAGCAGGTTGCCCAGGGAGGTGGTTGAGGCCCCTTCCCTTGAGATATTCAAGGTGAAGCTCGATGAGGCCCTGGGCAACCTCGTCTAGTTGGGGGTGTCCCTGCTGACTGCAGGAAGGTCGGACTAAATGACCTTTGGAGGTCCCTTCCAGCCTGGATCAATCTATGAATCTATGGAGCGACATCAGTGGACAAGGTAAGAGCCACTGATGCCATCTATCTGGACTTCTGTAAGGCCTTTGATCCTTCTCTCTAAATTGGAGAGATATGGATTTGATGGGTGAAATGTTTGGCAGATGAGGAATCGGCTCGATGGTCAAATCCAGAAGGTAGTGGTCAATGGCTCAACAACCGGATGGAGATCAGTGATGAGTGGTGTCCCTCAGGGGTCCATACTGGGATCAGTACAGTTTCATATCTTCATCAATGACATCGACAGTGGGATCAAGTGCACCTTCAGCAAGTTTGTGGATGACACCAAGCTCAGTGGTGCAGTCAACATGCCTGAGGGATGGGATGTCACGCAGAGGGACTTGGAAAAGAAGCAGGCCCATGTAAACCCCATGAGGTTCAACAAGGCCAAGTGCAAGGTCCTGCACCTTGGTCAGGGCAATTCCAAGCACAAATCCAGGCTGGGTGGAGAATGGATTGAGAGTCCTGAGGAGGAGGACTTGGGGGTGTTGGTGGATGAAAAGCTCAACATGAGCCGGCAAGACATGCTCACAGACCAGAAGGCAAACTGTATCTTGGACTGTATACCCAGCAGCGTGGCCAGCAGGGCAAGGGGGCGGGCGGATTCTGCCCCTCTGCTCTAGGGAAACTCCTCTGCAGTGCGGCCTCCAGCTCTGGGGCCGCCAATATCAGGACACAGACCTGTTGGAGTGAGTCCAGAGCAGGCCACAGAAATGCTGCCAGGGCTGGAGCCCCTCTGCTATGACGGCAGGCTGAGAGAGTAGGGGGGGGGTTCAGCCTGGAGAAGAGAAGGCTCCGGGGAGACCTTGTAACAGTCTCTCAGTATTTAAAAGGGGGCTTATGAGAAAGATGGGGACAGATATTTGAATAGGGCCTGTAGTGACTGAAGAAGGGGTAATGGTTTTAAACTCAAAGAGGGTAGATTCAGACTAGATATAAAGAACTTTTTTTACCATGAGGGTGGTGAAACACTGACCCAGATTGCCCAGAGAGGTGGTGGCTGCCCCATCCCTGGAAACATTCCAGACCAGGCTGGACAGGGCTCTGAGCAACCTGGTCTAGCTGGAGGTGTCCCCAACAGGAGGGTTGGACCAGATGGCCTTTAAAGGTCCCTTCCAACCCAAACGACTCTATGATTCTATAAACTACCACTATCATTCCAGCTGCTGTGTGTATATATATATATATATACACACACACACACACATATATATAATATGTACTTAAGGAAGTCCTTTACAACTTAAATTTTACTCTAAAGTTCTGAATTGCTTTAAAGTTCTCCTGAGGTATTCTCCAAAATATTCCTTCCAGAGATAATGATATTCAGGTCCTGAACTGAACACGTTACTTGAGGCTGTTTTACAGCAGAGCAGCAAGGTTTTGTGGAACAAGCGAGACCGAGAGACTGCCCAGAAACATTCCCCTCCAAGTTCTTCCACACCCATGTGTCAGCCCCTAGAGAAACCACTTTTCTATTTGTTCATGATGGTTCTAAACCTCTGTAACAAAACTTCTACAATGTCCTCCCCATTGAAGTAGTGCTGTTGTTACTATGAATAGCAACGCAAAGATATTCAAAGAAAATTATCAGATACACTTGGAACCTAAAGGTCACAATAAGAAGAAAAAGAAAATACTTTACCATGTACATGAGACTGTTGGAAACTTTTTCCTGGTGCAAAGTGGAAATTTCCAGCTACCTGCAGAAGACAGTAATCTTTCATTAAAAGGTCTGAATCTACATAAATAAAGCAGTTGTATTGGTGTTGGATCTTTAAATTTTTGTTTAAACAACATATATACCAAGCAATTCATTTTCATAGGTTACAACATCAGCAGATACTGTCCTAACAGAAAAATGAATTTCCCCTCTTCCTCACAGGCAGTCATGTGGAAAGCCATAATTACATACTGATGTTGATAAAATAATCTACATAGAACAGTTATTAACGGACATAAAAATGTGAAGGAGGAATTAAGCTACTGGGAGGGAACAGACTGCTGCTGCAGGAAATACAAAAGGGTATTACAGAAAATGAGTGGATGAAGTAACTGAGAGGGAGAGTGAGCAGGGTAAAAAAACCTTAATACAATAAACAGCTATCTTATGTATGCACCCATGAAAACAAGCTGCATGCAAAAATAAAGCACTATACCTACAAAAAAAAAACCCCAAACGCCAAAAAAACCCCAAAAGACAAAAGGCTGTTAAAAATTTCATCCTGGATCTGAAAGGGATCTGGACATTAGGTGCCAGTCCTCACTGACACTTACTAGCAATCATACACACTCTCCCCCAGAAGATCCCGATGTCCCAACCTCATGGGCTAATTACAACTTTGATGTCAGTGCAAACCTACTGCTTATGTTAACTGAAGATGTGACAAGAAAAAGAGATGTACAAAATTCCAAGTGTGTAACAATGGTCTCCAGAAATTTCCCTGGTGACACCCACCATTGGACCCTTGTTACCTCCAGCACTCCCCTTTGAATCTTTCCCGCTCATCACACTTTGTGATGGAGGGTCCCATAACAGTTCAGTAGCTGCGACGATGCTCAAACCACAATGTTTGGCTTTGTGAGTAAAAGATTTACTTTCCAGAAATAAAGAATGTGGTCTCCAGGAAGAGTACACAAAGGTTTAAAAAAAAAAAAATACAGCTTGAGTTAAAGAAAAAAAAAATTGACCCGGGTCTGACATCTAGAACGTACTTGGGTAGGTAACCTGCATGTACAAGTATTCTGGGTTTGCTAACCTGCCAAATGACAGGGTAATTACATAGTTATCTGGTATATCTCATGCTACATTTTCATACACCAGTTGCAAAAACCACCTCTCTAATTTTCAGCTTTGACTACCAACTCCAATAGTCTTGGTTCCACTGTTTTTCTAAATCAGGTAACATTTCACTCTCTCCAGCACCTCTGCTGTTGTTATCTCCAGCATCCTCTGGTGGTCTCTGCTTTAAGACTAGAATGGTAGGTGGGACAATCCCACCTCAAAGCAGCTGCCTCTCCTCCTCCAGAAACCTCGGCACAAAGACTCCCAAGCAGTCGGTAGGACTAAGCTTCTCCAGCCGGCATGCTTCCGACCAGTCCACACAACCAAACACAGAATTAGCCCCTTCCCACCATTCTTCCCAACTCTCCTCCTGAACCCCTTTATGGGCACAAGTACCTTGCTGAGCGCAGGGTTATTATATTACAGTCCCACGAACACCTAAAGCTGGAAAAGGAGAGGAATGTCCCGACTCTGCCTTTTCCCTGTCACCACCATGATGCAGCAGGTTCACAGCAAAATCCATCTCTCACCTTGTTGACCTCTAGGAAACCATACACTTGGCAGCCCTCATTCTTCTGTTCTTGCATTTTCTGGCTAAACCCTTCCCTTTTGCACTGCTCTATGGTATCTGGATTCTTGAAGGCCCAGCCTCGCCGCCTGTATGCTTCTCTGACATCGTCACAAGTATTACAACACCTGCAAAAGCACAAGCACCATCTTACCATCTTCATCGCTAGAAAGATATGCTCCAGTTCAGGACTCAAATCCTTGGTGGATTTTTCTTCAATAAAGCAATAAAGCAAACATCAGGGACTGGACCCTGAAAGCTGGGCTAATGCTTCTGAAGGAGCTCAAGCTTCTTGATGTACTTTTTCAGATTTTGGCATAAGGGTGCAAGCTGTTTAAATGCAGTGCTCGAGCCTGAGTAGGTCTTTGCCTGTCCGTTTAAGCAGCTAAGACACTCCTTGGCAAAAAATTTTGCTACAAAAATGACATCAGTGTCCCACAGTTCTGAGGAGTTTGGAACTTCCCCGGGTGAACAAAGCACCCGCCTGTTTCTATTCCTCCTTTTCTCTGTCAAATGGGACCAAGACTGTCAAAATGGGAAGGAGCGTTAATGGCAAACTTTCTTCATTACTTTTCTACCCCTGGAAGATCTTGCTCACTGGAAAAAATGTTTTTCTTTCTTGGTTCCATGTTTTGCTGGACTAAAGAAAAAGGTGTAAAGGTTACCGAATGTCCTCTGACTCTGCCCCGTAACAGCTCTCGCAGCGATCGGCATCCAAAGAATTTGGATCAAACACCTTTTCTTCTTCCTTCCCCAGCTCTAAGACAAAAGAGGATTCAAAGTGATGAGGTGTGTCTAGAAACGCTATCTTGTACTCTTGGTTTGTTCTACACATGAACACAATGATTTTGTCAGAAGCTGCACATCCTGCACGCAAAGTCCACCTGAAATGGTATGCATAGAGCCTGGTGAAGTGTGAAGTAAGACCAAGAAGCAGAATAGCATTTGTCATTTCAAGAACATCCTCCACAGAAAGAACTGGCTCTCTGTAAGCCTTGCTGTAGCACTATCAGATGCTACTTCCATAAAGGCTTTGTTAAAACATAGACCAAATCAGTACATTGGAACAGACGCAGGACCTGTTAACCAACAAAATTTTAAATGGCAATCAACTGCAGTCAACAGTGCACAACATGTCATTCTGCTCCAAGACATGTAGGGCACACAGTTATATGTTGCAGTTAAACAAGACCAGAGTGGGAGTCTCACAAGTGGAAAACTGACACCCAGTTGTCCAGGATGACAACACTGACAAGGCACACATGTTAACCACTGCTCACCAGAAATCTCCAAGGGATTTCTACCTTCTTCGTGACTTATCAATTCTGCCAGTGTCTGTGCCATGCATGTGTTAAACGCGCAGCCACAGTATGGCTGGGGCACAAACTCATGGAGTTTACTGTTCTTATGTGTAGAAGCCTGAAGAGGGACTTGTAACAGAGGAGATGAGAGCTGATGATAGCTGAAACCCTATCTGATAGGCCTATCTGAAAGCCTATCTGATAGGCTGATGGAGATGCCTACAGAAAACTCTCAAACAGGACTTCCGTTCTGTCAAGAACCAAAACAAATATCAAAGGCCTGCAAATTTTGGAGTTAGGAATAAGTGACCCAAGGAATTTTGCATCTACAATTTTCAAAAATATTGGCTCTTATTATAAGAGGCCCCCTTAAAATCAGTCTGTTTCATTTCATAAATCCTGAAGGACAGCACCAAGTCTGCTGGGTTACAAAAGCCTTCTTAGGCTCACTATCTAGGCACTACTGCACTACCCTCTATAAGCCTTGAGAAGGTGGTTCCTTGGATAACTAATGCTGGGGAAGGTGATAAGGTATGTAGTCAGACACTGCTGAAGGGATAAAACATCATGAGGAATCCAATCATTTATCGTCAATCAATGGAAATGAGTAAGATGAGATCCAATGCAACCACAGAATGCAACCTACCGTAGAAATCATTCAGCTATTAACTATTTTCATGTAACTATGATTAGGAAAAGTCTCCAGACACTACTCCATAAAATTTGGGTATGCTTTACTAAATTTCATAGAATCACAGAATGGTTTAGGTTGGAAGGGACCTTAAAGACCATCTAGTTCCAACCCCCGCCATGGCCATCTCCAACTAGACCAGTTTGCTCAAAGCCCCGTCCAACCTGGCCTTGAACACCTCCATGGATGGGGCCCTGATTTAAGGTCAATACTGCTATAGTTGCCATTTAAATAATGGACTGAATGTCAGTGTTACCAATCAAAACCGACAATGAGAGTTTAATGAAGATGGGTTTATACTTCTGATTTCACTTGCAACATGGGTGATGGAAACCAAGCTAGCTGTGTGCTTTTTACAGACAGCAGAAGAAACTGCTTGCTGCATGTAATGCATCTGATATCTTTTAAAATGCCTCTTCCAGGTGAGACAGTTCGCTCCCTGCAAGTTTCTCTTCCTCTCCATTGATTATATAAGGAATCAGACGGAGTAGTCCCAATGGAGGTTGGCAATACGATTAAGGCAGGAGGCCTACATGTGTTAACAGAGAATTAGATACAGAAAAGCTGGTTTTGTCCCTAGACATTAAATTTGTAATGCCACAACCTCTGAACACAGAAAGGCTGCTAAGTGACACAGCAGTAAGAATGCTTAGTTTAGCCTTTCAACGTCGAGAAAAGTTAAATGAGTGATACAAAACAAATTTAGTTCATGCTAATACACAGAACTACACTATTGTCCAGAAAAGGTAATAAGGAGCTCATGTTTTGGAAAGGAAAAGTCAGGACAGTATTCCTGTTAGATTGCAACACTGCCAGAATCATTTCTGGTTTGTATTGAAGTACAGCAATGAGTCATAATGTGTAAAAAAATGTAGGGGAGAGGTTTATATAGCCAAGAACCACTTACTACAACTTGCAATTGGTAAGTCAACCAAAATATATTTATCAGGTGCGCACTAACACTCACAAAGCACATGTACTAAGGTGCAAGTTTAGGCTTAAGGGTTGAGCCACTGGAGCCTTCCCTGGAGAGAGGCTCTTTTCTCTAACCAGGTTGTCACATTTGTCAGCCCACTGTGATTTAAAGATACAAACAAAGCCAAGTTTTGCCAGACCAGCTGCTTGATTTCTAGTTGTAAAAGACCACTAAGTCTGCAGCTTTATTCCTGAAATGCACCTGTGAGTCCCTGTCGTGATTTCAGAGGGACTAGGCAGAGATTTGCCTCACAAAAATAGAAAGCAAAATAGAGAGGATAACAAATTTGTCTAATCTGCGAGGTTAATGATTTGGGTGCTATGAACTCTTCCAAGAGTTTATGGTATTTAAATGCTCTTCAGCTGTCACTTGCTCCTGTGAATCTCAAAATGGGCATGCAGTGATGGAAAGACTATGAGAGCATCCATCCAAGAAAGGCAGAAGAGCATCTTACCATGTCTCTCAGCCTCTGGAGTCACACGATTGCCAGCTTTATCCAAACGCTGCTTAAACAGATTGTGCTCTACATCCAGCTGCTGCTCTCCTGCTACATCCATGGCATCAATGCTCAAATCTGAAACCAGCAAGCAAGGAAAGTGGTCTGCAAACACACATTTGTTAAGGCCTGTGGCAGGCTGGAAGCATTCAACCCATGAAAACACAGAATCTTTCAGCCAGGGTGACAACAACGTGCCAAACTAGAAGAGTATGTACGGTTGGGCCCAAGTGACGTACAGGGAATAAAACGCATGTTGCAGCAGCCTAAATGACCTTTCCAAATAGGGGGTTGGGGTTTGGTGTACAAGGAGGACTGTTTCCAGCTGCCACAGAAAGCACTATCCTGAAAGGTAAGCACACTTTAGACAAAACCCCAGAACCCTCAAAGCCCATACTCATTTTCAGGAGTTGAACTTAAAATAGGCGGAAAGCTGCCTCCTATGTCTACCCCCTCACCTTTCCCCTTCAGCATCAGCACGTTTCCTCGTGATCCCTTTTCACAAAGACAAGTGAGAAGGTTTGTGGTCTCTGTCTGGTGTTGAAGCACCATGATGCACTTGCTGCCTACGTGCTCTCTTATAAGACTGACAGCTTCTCTGCACAAAACAGCAGAGGCTTGCAGTCTTTCTGGCCTCTCCAAACCCTTTTAAATGCGAGGAAGGCAAAGACCAATAGTATCTTCGGTGGTCCGAAGGAACTCAGACTCTCTACACTCAGAGCTCAGTGCATTACCCAAAGGAATGACTACAATAGAACAAGAGGCGGGGAAGATTAGTGGACAGTTGGATAACATGCACAGCAGTAATACCCAGTACGATTTGCACAATTTTCAGTCATTTCATCCTGCAACTTGATTTTGAATTTAGTTAAAACGTAATCAGATTATAATGTTTATTCTGATTTTAAAAGTTGTAGAGAACCACAGAATCACAGAATTGTCTAGGTTGGAAGTGACCTTTAAGATCATATAGTTCAACCGTCAACCTAACTGATAAAAAACCATCACTAAACCTAAGGTCTGTGTCAACCCGTCTTTTAAATACCTCCAGGGATGGTGCCTCAACCACTTCCCTGGGCAGCCCATTCCAAGGCCTAATAACCCTTTCCGTGTAAAAATTGTTCCTAATGTCCAATCTGAACCTCCCCTGGCGCAACTGGAGGCCGTTTCCTCTTGTCCTATCGCCTGTGACTTGAGAGAAGAGACCAACCCCCCCCGGCTACACCCTCCTTTCAGGGAGTTGTAGAGAGTGAGAAGGTCTCCCCTCAGCCTCCTTTTCTCCAGGCTGAACACTCCCAGCTCCCTCAGCCTCTCCTCATAAGACTTGTGCTCCAGACCCCTCACCAGCTTTGTTCCCCTTCTCCGGACCTGCTCCAGTACCTCAATGTCTGTCTTGTGGTAAGGGGCCCAAAACTGGACACAGTACTCGAGGTGGGGCCTCATCAGTGCCCAGTACAGGGGGACCATCAACTCCTCCTACTCACCACGCTGTTCCTGATAAGGGCCAGAATGCTGTTGGCCTTCTTGGCCACCTGGGCACACTGCTGGCTCATGTTCAGCTGACAGTCAACCAACACCCCCAGGTCCTTTTCTGCCAGGCAGCTCCAGCCACCCTTCCCCAAGCCTGTAGCGCTGCATGGGGTTGGTGTGATCCAAGAGCAGGACCTGGCACCATATGGCATTACAGTCAGAATTTAAGTACAAAAATCACAGAAAAGCTGTACCTTGTCAAGTAACTTCCAAAGGAGACTCTAAAGCTTTTCAACAACAATACAGTCAATTCTGGAGTCCCAAGTGAATTCTGTGCCAGCTTTTTCAGTATTACCACGCCTTCTGACAAAGTACACCACCACATATAAGTGTAAATGGGTTTTTATACCTTGTCCTCATTTATAATCCAGCAAAATAATACTGCCTGGGTGGAAGTGTTTGTTTAAGCACCCAGCAGGCCTGGCTGGAATCACTGTGTAACCCCATGGCATCACCAGTTCCTCCCTGTCTGTGGCCCAAGCAGCAGCACAGGTCTCAGAAGCACCAGGCACACCATCAAGGAGGCTCTCGGACTCTCAGCAAGTGTGAAAATTATCCCCAATAGTCAGAACTCTGACTCACAAGCACAAGGCATATGTGGAAAAACAACATCCAGATTGATCTTCAGTTTATCTCCCCTTGATTTGTCAACGTATAATTCCGGATGAACCTAGGAACAAAGAAAAAACGCAGTCCAGTTTCACTTTGGAAGTAAATCCAAAGGCCTCTTTCCCTCGACTGCTCTAGCTCAACCGACCATTTTGAAGATGGGGGGTTTGCCAGACACCCCAGCTGCTGCCTCCCACACCGCCCACGGCAGCTCAGCACCCACCCTCGGGGAGACTTGTGAAAAAGGCCAGGATTCGGGAGTCTTATACCTAGGGGTGGGAAGGGGGGGGTTCCCTTGGCACCTGCTCTCTTTGCTGTGCGTTGCCCGCTGGCAGACACCCGGCAGAGATTCTGGGCCGCTCCCGGGCCACCGCGCTCAGGAGGCCACAAGACCCCTCACGCCAGTGGCTCTCGGAGGAGGGCTGCCGGCTCCCCGCGCTGAGGCGACCGGGCGGGGGAAGACGAAACCCCCAGCAGCTCTGTGACGGGGGAAGCAGCCGCCCGGGCAGCCCGGAGGAGGCGGCGCGGGTGCGGAGGCGCGGCAGGCCACCCCCGCCGCCATACTCACCTCCTTGGTGAGGTAGTACTGCAGCTCCGAGAAGAAAAGCAGCGCCACGATGAGCCCGCTGACCGCCGTCACTGCCGGGGAGACGAGAGTCGCCGTCAGCCCCGCCGCCCGCCTCGCCTCAGCCCCGCCGCCGCCTCCCACCCCCAACCTCCCCACGGCGAGGCTCGGGTCCGCCCGCCAGCCCCCGGCCGCCCTCACCCAGCGCGCCCCCGCACGTCTTGACCCGAAAGTCTTCCAGGGTCTTGGGGAAAGCATCGAACCGCCTCAGCCGCCACAGCGGCACCATGGCGCCCCGCGGCCCGGAACCGAACCCGCCTTCCGGCGCCGGCCCCGCCCCGCCGGGCAGCACCGCCCGCAGCCGGACAGGGGGGCGGGACGGGAAGGGCCGCGCTACCACCGCGTTCCTGCAGACCCTCCCGCCAACGACTCCGGCCCCGGCGGCACCCCAAGGCAGAGGGCCAAGTGCCGAGGCGAGGCTGGCGGGCGAGAGCAGCCCTCGCTCAGTCCGACCTCCTCCCCGCCCCGTCTGGGGCCTCCTCCTGTAAAAAGCGCTGGGGTCCCTCCCTGACCCCCTCCGGAGAACAGCCCGGCGGGCCCGGCAGCACACGGAGATAAATCCTCCGGGTGCGCCCCGTGCTGAGGGAGGGAAGGAAGGAGGAAAACCCCACTGTCTCGCCCACCGCCCCTCCCTGGCGGGAACTGCCCACCCCTCCGTTTCGGCAGCACCACCGTTCCCCTCCTCGCCTGAAGCGGCCCTGAAGAGGTTACATCCAACAACTGCTCGTAATAGCTTACTTGGGCAAGGGAAAAACTAGTATAATCTTTCTCCTAAGCCATATATTTACCATCCACTTGTTTTTTCCTTCTGAAATAGGACAGCCTTACAAAATGGATTTTATAAAAAAAAAATGTACAAAACTCTCACTAGAAGATGCTTCCAAATGCAAACAGAACAAATGCACCCCCGCTGCCCACAGCAAAACAGACACAACGCAGGGAAGGGCACAAGCTGGGAGCCCGGTGATGCTGAGGCTGCTCCTGTGCAGGAGGAGGTTCAGCGCAGCTCCCGAGTCTCTGCCGCTGGAGCAGCAGCTTTGGGCTCCCAGAGCTCAGCTGCTGAGGAGCCAGACAGCTCTTGGCCAAGCTCTGCAGCTCCTGGCCAGGCTTTGCACAGCACTCAAAAGAGTCCTGCTTGTCTTTTCCTTCTTGCGCCAGCAGCATCTGCAGAAGGGACACCTGCCAGAGACCAAAGGCCAAGCTCAGACAAGCCCACGCTGGTAGGACCAGCCGTAGCTCCATGGGACCAGCTGTCGGGGAAGATGCACCCTCCAATGCCAGCCCCGACAGACACTTGGTCCTCGTGGGATGGAAGTCACAGGTTCCCAGAGTCCCCCTCCCCTCAGCTCAGATTATCAACAACTGGACTTTCTTTCTGGCTGCCATTCACACGTACAACACCCAGACATTCCATGGAGATGGGAGAGAGAAGTGCCGACAGGATTTACTGACCCAACTCTTTTCTCCAGAGAGAGACTGGGGCTACTGCCACCTCAGTTCCACAGGCTTTTTCCTCAGGAGGCAGCTACTGGTCTCACAAGGTAGTGAAGAGTTGTTCTGTTATCATCTAGTTCAAAAACTTGACAGCTAATGCATGGAAAGGGAGCAAACTCTCATTTTTCCTAACTTTAGAGTGTTTCACCAATGAGCAGAGCAAAATTTGATGAACAAAGCCCAGGGGGCAAATGAGCTTTAAAGGATGGATGAGGCCTTGAAACTCCTCAAATTCTGCTCTTTCCTGGCAACATGGGGTTGTGCCTGTTGGGCTTTTTGGTGGGAGAGACCCAGCTGCTCTCTCTCCTGTTTGCTTTGCAGTTTAGGGCAGCCACAGCAGCTCTGGCATGTTGCCCTCTGCCTGCTCTGGAGTGGAGGAGATGCCAACACTGGGAGCAGCGCTCAGTGCTCTGCTGTTTTGGGGAAAACAGCTCAGGTCAGAGGTTTTCCTCTGTTTTCAGTGTGACATGTTTTGCCAAGGGCTGTGTTCCACGTGGGAAGGCAATCCCCAACCTCAAGCTAGGAATATGAAACTACTCTCTTGGCAAGCGAACTCAAATAACACAAGCAATTCCTAAAGGAGATTTATGGCTTATGGAACCTGCTACATTTGAATTACAAGACCAAGGTCTGGTAACATAAAGCCAAACCAGATAAGAAGCGGGACCCTAATCTGCTAAGCATCTAGAGCAGAGGAGATGTGAAACGGAGGCAAACCGATCCGGAAGGGGAGTGCGCTGTGCTGGATGAGAAGCCAGCAGTGCACACAGAAAGTAAGACGTCAAAGTGACTTCACAGCAAACAATACGCATATGCTAGGGACCACCACCACTGAAGAGAGGGACAGACCTGACCTTCTCTCTGAAATAATAAAGGTGCTTTTGTGAGACTGGGCTTCGAAGCCTGAAAAACCCTCCCACGGTCTGGTGGGTAACCCAGAGGCATGAGTGGGAGAAGTGGCCATCTGTCGCTACAAGCATCTCCCAGGAAGTGAGAGATAAAGCTCCAGTCCCTGCTGTCTCCAGTCCCTCCCAGAGGCATGCCCTAACGAGCCAGCTGAGGACTGTTCTTTGAGCAGAGCACCTCCATTTTCCTGCTGAACTGATGAAGCAGGTCCACAGCGCAGGCAGACACAACAGTCACAAGGGGAAGGGGGTTCAGTTAGTCATCTGTAGCAACAGGCACTGAGGCTTCCTGGTGAAAACATCCTTAAGATAGATCTTCATGGCTTCAGCGGTATTCTCAGCTCACTTGCCAGAGCTAAGCATCATACTTTACTCACACAAATCTCACATGCATTTTGCCCTGACCGCCTGTGAAGATTCACCTCCTCAGGGAGACCAGAATGTACCAGACCCATAAAAGTACATGAAGGAGAAGTCTGGTGACTGCTTCTACTGCCAATACCACTGCAATAGGGTTCAGTAGCTGGAATGTACAGCCTTACACTGATACAATAAATGTCTGTACAGTTCCTAGGTCTCTGACTCAGTCCTATACTGGGATCAGAGTTAGCACAGAATAGCAGCTCAAGACTGACACTTGCTTGAAGGCTCTAAACTCTGGCACTGCCTCAGGTCCCTGGAGGCGAGGCAAGAGGAGTAACAGTACCTCCATGCACTGAAGCAATGGGGCTGCTCATTGTTTGACAATACCAAGGGGTGGAGTGTGACCATTCACTTGACTCCTGCTCAGATTTTAACCCAGCTTGTGCTAAGGCCTGATGTGTGTAGGGAGCAGTGCCATCAGGCTGAAGCGATGTAGGCAGCAGAGGTGGCGAGAAAGAGCTCAAGGTCCATGATGCAGTTGTTATCACCTGCAGCTGGCTGTCTCCTGCAGCCACCACCCTTGTCTGGCAGTATTGTCAGGACCTGCTGACTTTGGGAAATGGTATAGACCAGATTTCCAAGCTAGAAGGTATAAAACATCAGCTTACCCAAAATGCCTTTGAAGTGGATCCAACAGCAGGTGGATCCAACAGTAGCTTCTGCTGAGGCTTTTGTGCTTCCCAGAGTGGCACAGGGAACACTGGCCAGGGAAGGATGAGCACTCTCACTAGGAAATTAATTCTTTTTTTTGGCTTTGTTTTCTGGCTCATAAGTGCGTGAATTAAGTCTTACGGGTTTTAAGTTCTGAAACCTCATGGTCTGAGTCATGAATAAGTGAATTCACAGAATACACGAGTCTGGGAGGCAAAGGGGACTGAGCCCCGTTTGTTATGTTTGTTTGTTTGTTGTATTTCTTCATGAGCTCATGAAATAAATTTTATTCACAGAGTATATCGCCCTGTAAATCCCAGGGGCAGAAGAAAGAGGAAGAGGAAGGGAAACCAAAACTGTAGATGGACATGGAAGGCTTAAAGGAGAAGCAAATGAGTTTGCCACCCCCAAGAGATCTTAGTTCATGCGAGAAAGCGCTTCTCCTGCCTCTCAGTTTGACACCAACGTCAGTGTTGGGGGAGCTGGGAAATCCCAGGGCTGCTGCTTGTGGACGGGGGTTGTTCAGTGACCTCCTGGCTGTTCCTCCCTTCCCAAGGTGTGAGGATCTGGCCAAAGGGAATGCTCTCCTGCGGGGGCACCTCGAGAAAGCGAGTGAGGTGACTTCAGCCCTTAAAGGAGATGTTGGAAAACTGAGGGTGGATTGGATGAGGGTGCAGGAGGAGCTGGAAGCGAAGGAGAGAGAATGGCACCGGGAACGTGTGTGGAATAATTCCTAAAATAAAAATTTTATTAAAAATATAGCATTGTTCACACATTAAGGAACGCTTTATGGCCGATGAAGAAGAGGATTTCAGCTTTCAAGCAGCAACTTCTGGACACTGCAATGGGGGAAAAAAGGCACTGGGCTTTCCAGGCCACACCTCTAGACCTGGACTGCAATTCCACAACCACGCTCTGCCCTTTTGCAAAGGGACAGAGTGCAAATGGCAGAAAAACCTGAGGCACAAGCGCTCAGGAAGAGGCAGAGCAAAGCCAGAGGACGCAGGCAGAACTCCGAGGGGACACGCCAGCTGGTCTGATGCCGCCACTTCAGAGCTTCTGGGCATCCTCTGGGCACAGGAGGGGAGCTGGAGGGCAGTCCCGCTGCCCCAGGGGCTGCCTTGCTCTCTGTCAAGCCAAAGGGCCGCCCGGCATGGGGCCTGCAGGGCCTCATGGGCCACCCTCCCAGACACAGAAAGGTCCGTTGGTGACGTCACCGGCCGGCCGTTGGCCAACTGGCACCCCTGTGGCTGACCCACAGCTCGCTCAGCAGCCAGAGATTCCTGCACCAAGCCTGCTTGGTAGAGGAGGAGGCGGCAAAGGGAGGCCAGTGCCCACATTGGGTGGGACGAGCGCCCACATTGAGTGGGCCCAGCCAGAAGGGGCTCCTCGGAAGCCCGGAGGATGCCCAAGCACCGAGAGAAACGCAAGTGGGCTGCGGCCAGCAGCAGCGGCAGCAGCAGCGATGGCCAAGGAGTTGAGCCCATGGAGGTCGACCCACCCCTGAAGAGGGAGAAGGAAGAGCCCATGGAGGTCGACCCACCCGCCAAGAGGGACGAGGGAGAGCCCATGGAGGTCGACCCACCGGCAGAGGAGCCAATGGAGGTGGATCCCTCTCCCGCAGGCCTGACGGGGCACACCTCCACCGTGGCCAGGCTGCCTCCAGCAGCAGCGGGCCCAAAGCGCCGCAGGACCCCCACCGGCTCAAAGGCACCCTCCGCAAAGCCATGGTCCAGCAAGCGGCGCCGGCCCCGCGGCCGACGCTAACCGTAAGTGGGCCATCCACACCGCCATGCGGCAGGCTCAGCAGGAACATCAGCCGGCTGTCAAGCCGCCGAGGAGCCCTGCTTTCCCTCCCCACACCCCCGCCCCTCAGCAAGGGGGGCTATCTCCTCTGCCCTCAGGCCTGGGCAAGAGGAGAGGAGAGGAGAGGGGCTGCCCTCTTCTGCCCGGCAGCCCCACAGCACCAGCACCAGACCTTACCGCTCCCGACAACTCCCCGAGAGGAGGCTGGAGCCAGGGGGCTGTCGCTCTCTTCTCCCAAGGCACGAGGGACAGGACAAGGGGAAACGGCCTCAAGTTGCGCCAGGGGAGGTTGAGAGGGGAGATTGGGAAAGAGTTCTTCCCTGAAGGGCTTGACAAGCATTGGAACAGGCTGCCCAGGGAAGCGCTTGAGGCACCCTCCCGGGAGGGATTTCAAAGACCTGTAGATGTGGGCCTTAGGAACGTGGTTGAGCTGCGGACTTGGCGGTGCCAGGCTAACAGCTAGACTCCATGAGCTTCCATTTCTTTTCCAACGTAAACGATTCTGTGATTTCTCTTTCAGAGCCGCGGGGAAGAGGCGAGGAGAGGGGCTGCCATCTTCGGGCCGGCAGCCCCATAGGACCAGGAGGAGTCCCTTGGAGACGGCTGAGACTGCTGGAGAGCGTCGGAGACCACCAGAGACCGGCGGAGACCACAGGACACCATGGGAGACCACCGGAGAGGATCAGACACTGGCGGTGTCCTGCGGCCTCCGGTGGTCTCACACTGGAGACCGTCGGAGTCCGCTGGAAACTGCCAGAGTCCATCGAAGACCGCCGCAGACTGCCAGCCACTGGTGGCCTCCGATGGTCTCCAGCGGTGTCCGGCGGTCTCATCAATGGAGACCATCGGACACCGCAAGAGAATGCTGGGGACCATCGGAGACCGCCGGACACCGCTGGAGACCGCCGGAGAACACCGGAGACCATCGCAGAACACCAGAGACCGCCGGAGACCGCCGGAAACCACTGCAGATCGCCACAGCCTGTTGGACTCCCCTGGAGCGCCACCCAGGTTATTGGGGCCTGGAGTTGGCATTGTTTCAGGCTGAGGATGAGAAAGCCAGTGGCAGGGGGCTGTCCTCAGCCAGACCTCGCCTCAGCTAACGCATGGGTGGGGGAAAAAAGCCAGACCCACCCTGGCCCTGCGCAGAGAACAGCAACAGATCATCAAAGACAGCAGATGCCAGAAACATTCCAGATGCAGAGACAGCTCTTCCTTTGGAGAATCAGAAGAGTTCCCTTCCGAGAGAAAGAAGTTTGGCCAAGACTGGCCAAGAAACAATACAAAAACCAATCAAATACAATAAAACACCGCTAAAAACACAATCAAAAAGCCAGGAGAAAGGGTCAGCCCTTGGCATTGCACAGCTTCCTCCAAAGCATCCCCACCAAGCTCCTCGTCATCGACCTCTATGAGGACTGGATGCCAGCCATGGAGAGGAGGAGCAAGCAGGCCGACGTGGGAGAGCTGAAAGCGTAAGTGTGGGCAGCAGCCTGCCTGTTGAGCAGGAGCCCTGAGTGCTGGCTGAGAGCACCTGGAAAGCTGCGCAACACAGCCGCTGCCTCCCACCTGCCTTGGGCAAGCTTTGGCCATGGCTGTGGGCAACGTCTGCTTTCTTCACCTTGTGCTCCTGTTCCCTCAGGGTGGCCGAGAACTTGACAGCAGCACATGTCCTCCTCCTGAAGCGGCTACTCCCCGTCCTGCAGCACATCGGCCACAACGCCTGCACCAGCAGGATGAGCTGCAGCAACCTGGCCATCTGCCTTGGGCCAAACCTGCTGAGCCCACCCAAGGAGGACCTGCTCCCGCTGGAGGTCCCGCTGGAGGGCACTGGGAAGGTACGCTGGATGGAGCAGCTGGCTGCAGCCTTCCCGGCCCAGCAGAGCTTGGCGGTTGAGAGGTGCCTGGCTGCCTCCTTCCTCTCTATTGAGCAAATGCTGGTGGGGAGGGCTGGGCTGGGGGGGGGGTGGCTGCCTGGAAGAGCAGCCCCACAGCCACAGCCTTCTGCGTGGAGGCAAGGGTGAGGAGTGGGAAAGGCTGCTTGCCACCTTTTCAGCCACCTGCCCTGCAACCGAGGCTGTGATGTGTGCAGCTGAAGGTGCTGGTGGAGTTCCCCATGGAAAAGCCCTGTGAAATCTTTGGGGAAGAGATGGCCGGCCCTTCCAGTCCTTCAGCTGAGGAGTCGCCAGCACCCACGCACACAGCCACAGGTAGGAGGAGGGACTGAGCGTTGTCACAGCCCGAGCGGAAAGCTGGTCTAGGGCTTTGGGTGGCTTTGGCTTTAGCTGTTGTCCACTTCCAACAAGTCACTTTGCTGCATGTGCTTTTGCTTCCCAGAGCTGCCTTTGGAAGAGCAACGGGACCACGCAGGCGAGGCAGACGTGGAGCACGAAGCAAAAGCCTTCCTGGATGCACCACCCTCTCTGCTCGTCCTCCAGAAAGCAGCAGGGGTAGATACGGTGGAAGGATCGCCAACGGCAGAGGTAGGGCAGGTCCACAAACTCTGGGACAAGGCGTCTCCTGGAGGAGGAGTTCCTGAGGAGTCCAAGTAGCTGCTCTGCCTCTTCCTGGTATTTCAGCTCTTGTGCCTTTGGGTGGGGCTTGTTCATCCCCCTTGGAATGGTGCCTTGTAAGTAAAACTGGAAGGGGTCTTTCTCCAATGCGTTAGGCACGTCCTCAGCCAAAGGACAGGCCTACAAAAGACCTACAGAAGGACAGCTTCCAGAAGCAAAGCCACCACAGAAGGTGCTGTTGCACCAAAGGGACATGCGCAGAGCTCTGTCTCAGGAGGGTGAAGAAACTGCAGCAGAATGAAGCGGGCAAGGCTCTTCTTGCCTGGAGGGGGACCGCAGGCTCCCTGCTGAACGGCCCCCCAAATGAACTGAGTGTCACACCCCGCTGTGAACACTATGTTCCCCCGGGAGGCCCCTGGGAGAAAGGGCTAATGCAAACCAGACCAGGGATCTTCTCTAGCGAGCGATTCGCCCAGCAGTGGCTTACTCCTCCAGGACGTCCCTTGTCACCTGCTAACGCCAACATTTCTGGTTTAGGCACCCGCCGCTTTGCCTCCAACCGCCCCAGAGACCACGCAAGACTCCCTGGGATGCGCCCAAGAACAAAGAAGGAGCCTTTCAGAGGAAAGAAGGTAAAAGGAGTCAGCTTGGGTTCAATCAAGAACTGGTTCACCCAGCTGATCCCGGCTAGAGCTATCTAACCACGCTGTGGGATGGAAAGGTTTGCAGGCTCCCTCCAGGAAACTGAAAACCCAAGAAAAAGAAAGAGAGAAGAGGCCTGCTCAGGGGAGAGGGAAGAGAAGAGACAAGAAGGAAGAGAGAGAAAAGACGGGCACTGCAACAAAGCGGCAAGGTCCAGAAGGTGCAGAAGCCCAGGTGTGTCCCAGGCTCTGCTGCTGCCCATCTTTCCCAACTCTGAGAACTGCTCCAAGGCAGTGCAAGTCCGCTGGCAAGGGAGGGCGAGGGATGGTGCTGCGCAGGGTCTGGAAAGAACTCCATGGCAGCTCCCCAGGGGCTCCCGATGGAGCCCTGCTGCGTGGCACAGGGCCACCGTGCATCTCCCCACACGCACAGTATCTGAGGGCACTTCCCACGGGGAGAAGGTGCCAGAGCCATCCCCTGCTCCATGCCCGCAACAGCTCTCTCTTCTGGGCTAGAAACAGCTCCCTGTCAAGGGTGTTTCCCACAGAAAGGGGAAGCAAGTCCTGCCTCTTCCTGCCCTTGGGCTTTCATCAGGGCTTTCTGACTCTGTCCTTGTAGGTGCCCATTCCCTGTCACCGGCTGAACCCCTGCAACTCCTGGGCTCCTGCACCTGATGTCCCGCACCATTCCCGGGGTTCGGGTGGCAGCGAGCACTGGCCGTCATGAGCTGAGGATACCCAGCTGTGAGAGTGCAAGAGTGGGAGACTGAGGAGAGCTGCTGGCGGTGAGCGACAGCTTCCCCTCCCTTCCTCTCTGTAGTGACCAGACTGTTATGCCTGGAAGAAGCCACCTGAGATGCCTCACCTCAGCTGAGGCATCTCAGCTCCTGAGATGCCCAAGGAAGGGAGGGGAAAGCGATGGATGCGAACAGCAGTGAAGGGAACACAAGAAGTGGACTAAACATTCCCTTTCTTCTTCAGGGATCCCTCCCCAGGCAGGTGGGAAGCCACAGAAGACCACAGCCTGGAGAAAGCCCTGCCTCAGGTGGAAGAGGAGCAGCAAAGGCAGAAGGAAGAAGCGTTCCCTCCTAGTGGGTGTCCTGGCTGCTCCTGGAAGGCAGGGAAAAGCTGTCAGTGCTCCCCAGTGGCCCCAAGGGAAGCGGTGGGGCAAGCCCTTTTGGAAGGAGAAAGGTCCACAACCTGTTGTGTGGGGCAGTAATAGGGGTGTGTGCTGCATGGCTCTGTTTTGAGCAGGGGGTTCCTCCGGCTGAGCTCCAAGGGTCCCTTCCCAGCCTAAGTCATGCCCTGGAGCAGTAGGTGAGGGAGTGGGGACAAGGCCAGAGAAAGGGGATGCATCCAGTGATGAGGCAGCACGAAGGGGAGGCAGCCGTTACCTGTGGGCATGGTCCGAGTTGAAGGGGAAGGGAAAGCAAAGCTGTAGAAGGACACGGAAGGCTAAAGGAGAAGCACATGAGTTTGCCAGCCCTGAGAGATCTCAGTTCATGCGAGAAAGCGCTTCTCCTGCCTCTCAGTTTGACACCAACGTCAGTGTTGGGGGAGCCGGGAAATCCCGGGGCTGCTGCTTGTGGACGGGGGTTGTTCAGTGACCTCCTGGCTGTTCCTCCCTTCCCAAGGTGTGAGGATCTGGCCAAAGGGAATGCTCTCCTGCGGGAGCACCTCGAGAAAGCGAGTGAGGTGACTTCAGCCCTTAAAGGAGATGTTGGAAAACTGAGGGTGGATTGGATGAGGGCGCAGGAGGAGCTGGAAGCGAAGGAGAGAGAATGGCACCGGGAACGTGAGGTGAAGAGGGGCTGCGGGAATGTCCGAGGTGATGCCAGCGTGGCCTGAGAATGCGTTTTATTTCTGGCCTAGACACCTCGCTGTGAGAAGGTTGTGACTCTGATGAGGATGTGCTGGTGTTGAGGAGCAGAAGACGGGACTGGGTGTCAGCACCCAGTGTCAGCAAATGGGTCAGGAGGGGTGTCAGCAAATGGTGGTGATGGAAGAGGCCCCCCTGCTGTGGCCGTGCTGCTCGGTCCTAAAGGCCAGTGCTGCTGCTGCTGGGCGCTGTCGGGCAGTGACACAGGAGCGCTCGTCTCTCTGGTAGTTCTTCAATCTCCGCCTGGAGCCGTGAGAGCAGAGAGGTCTGTGTGTTTTCAGATTGCGAGCAGCCAAGGGAAGACCAAGAGGGGCCTCCCTCACCCACAGCAAACGTCTCAGCCATTTATCTTATTGCATTATAAGCCTTCCTTAATGCCGTGAGTGTGCCTGACCTACTGTTGAATGCTCCTCTTCTTTGTGCTGCTTTGTGGAAATCATCCCAACTGCCCTTTCTGGGCCATAGGATGTGCTCTTGGGTTTGGAAACGAGAATGTTTTTACATTCAGACCTTGTTTGTCTGGAGGGGCTTCTGTTTCTAAGCGAAGGCGTGTTAAGATCCCTCCTACGCTGAAATTCAAAGGGTTTAAGGTCAGTACAGTCAGAACCACTGGGCTGGTTTTCTACCACCTTCCCCGAGATAAGTGCTGCTGAGCCTCAAACAGGCTGGATTCCAGGTTCTCGTACACAGAAAGCCCGTTTCTGCCATTTCAAATAGCAACGTGGGCCCCCCGGAGGGAATGGCCGGGCTTCCCTTGTCACCTGGCAGAGCACAGAGAGCCCAGCCCAATGTGATGGCAATAACCGCATCTGAAATTGCTGCTCTCTGATCCCTGGCACACGGGGAGCTGCGCCCACACCGTCTGTGCCAGCAAGAAAAACAATGGATGGACAATGGAGGCTGTATCTTCCAGGAGGACAACAAGCCCCTGGTTCTGATGACACCACTCTCTGGCCCTCCAAAGTAAATATGCTCCAGTTTAACAGACATCAGCGACGGGCAAGAAGCCCTGAAGACTGGCGAGAATTCCAGAGGGTTTCCCCTGCTGCTGGTGCCACCAGTTCTAGGTCCTGCACCACACTTAACATGCCTTCGCTTAGAAACAGGAGCCCCTCCAGATTTTCTGCGGGAGGCTCTGGCTTCACCCTGAAGGGCAGCGTCCTGCTCACAACGTCCACAAGCAACAGCCTCGAATTCTGAAGATCCCACGTCAAACTCCTGCATAAGGCAAGACCGATGTTCAAAGGCACAGAAAAACAATCCAAGACCAGAGAGAAACTTCAGGTTTCAGGAAACATCTCCATGGTTTGATTATGGCTCAACTCAGAGCCAAGTTTTGCTGGCCATTGAAGTGGAAAGCACACAGGATGCAATAAACCCTGGTGGAACGATGACCACCTTTATCATCACGGACATCAAACAACGCCCTGCCCCAGGGTCTCCTCCCTGCCCTTACCTGGCCTCTGCCAGCTGCTCGGAAAGGCCTTCTCTGTCCCGCTCCACGGCTGCCAGTGGCACCTCCAGGGCAGCTTTCTCCCACAGCAGCAATTCCTTCTCTGCGGACACCTCGGCCAGTGCCTGCCCTTGGCCAGAGGACTCCTGGCACAACTGCTCCAGGCCACTGCGAGCCCACTCTTGCTGCCGGGGAACCTGAAGGCGGGACCAAATGCAGCCAAAGCCCTTGATGCAGCCCTGGGCTTTCCCTCAGACGAAGGACTCAGAGCTACACAGTTTGTCTCTTTTGCCACGGGTGAGAATAGTGGATTCATGGATTCCATCCTCTCTCGGCAGCTTATCAAAGCCAAAAAGGAGGCCAACACAGGCACAGCTTCACCCAGACAAGCAGCCAAACGCCCACCCAGAAGCACCAGCATTTTGGTCCCACCTGGATGAGTTTCTCTTGGCTTTCTTCCTTCTCCTCTGCCCGGATCCTCAGCGCTGCCCGCAGCCCCTCTTCTTGCTCCTCTGCTTCCTTCAGCAGCTGCTCCAGGGGGGCTTTCTCTGCGCAGAGCTCTCCATCTGTTCTTCTACACAAGCGCGGCTTCTCCTGGGCAGAGACCTTTGCTCTCTCCATCTCCTCCACTTTACCCGACAGAGCTCCATTCTCTTGCTCCAGCCACCGCCACGGAAGCACAGAGGAAATAAAATACAGTCAGGTTTACAGTCAAGAAGAGAGCAGCAACTCCCCATCCCCTGCGTGTCTCTGACATACTCCCAGTTCAGCGCTCCCAATCAGCACGTGAGGACAGACTGCCCCAAAGACCTGCCTGCTCTCACCACCATTTCCCAAGAAGGAGACCAACATTGTACTTAAACAACAGTGGGAGAACAGAAGAGGAGCAACACGGTAGTGAAAAGACGGGCAGAGGTGGAGCTGAGGGACAGGGGTCAGTGGAGGATTTGGCGGTGTGAGGTTAGCGGTTGGACTCGAGGACTCGAAAGGTCCCTCCCAACCTCCATGATTCTATGCGTCTATGATTGTCCCTGTCTGCTGCTGCCAGAAACAGCATCTGTGGTGGCCTTGCTATCACAAGGTGACCATACCTTCGCCAGGGCCATGGTAAGCTCATCTCTCTTTTGCTTCAGCAGATCCCTCTGAAGGTGCGATTGCTCCAGTGTCTCCCTCACGACCACCAACTCACGCTGTAATGAGGAATGTTTTTCTCCAAGTGCCTCCGAGTCCTTCAGTCTCTGCGAAGGGGAGAGACAAACAAGGTTTGAACATAAAAACATTCTCGTTTCCAAACCCAAGAGCACATCCTATGTCCCAGAAACGGCAGTTGGGATGATTTCCAACCCCTTTCTATTTACACCTCAAGAACGCTGGCATTTCCTGACCAGACCTGCATCACTCTTTGTCCTTGATGGAGGGGAAACATTCAGCACTGAGAAAGTAAAACAAGCTTCCAGAAATCACAGAACCTTTCCAAAACATTCAGGTGCTCACAAATTAACAGCTTCCTGCCTCCTGGTTCTCTCTCTCCTCTTTCCTACGCTGGATACCAGCCTGGCCAAAGTTCTTCTGGGGGTCAGACAGACGTTGAAAGTCCAGATGACTATTCCCACAATCACTTTTCCCTTCAGCGGGGAATGGATCAAAGAGCCTGCAAGCTCTTTGGGGAGACGGCTATGAATTTCCCATCCAATAATCACAGGATCACAGGATGATTCAGGTTAAGATGCTTCATGCTGCAAAATGGCCCTTCTTGCCCCCAAGGCCTTCTGCACTCAGGCTTGCAAGGAACACGCCGGCAAGTGGCTGCTCAGAGGCTGACGACAATATCTACAGAACAAACATTTCAGGAAGGTGGTGTGAGAATAAACCGAAAATGTTGTACCAACAAATCACAAAGAGGAGGAGAATTACACAGTAGGTCAGGCACACTCGCGGCATTAAGGAAGGCTTATAATCCAATAAGATCAATGGCTGACGGTAACCCAGACTTTGAAATTGCCTCCTGACACCGGAGGCTGTGCTACTTCTGTTTGCAGAGAGAAAGGAACCCCAGAGAGATCTGAAGGGAAGCCACATTTTTTCTGCAGACATCTGGCCTCAGCTTCTACTCACCGGTGCGTGGCAGTCTTCATTTCCAGGAAACGGCGGCAGAAGGTGTCCACCTGACGCCACAGGCCGAGCAGACGGCCACGTTCACCCCTTCTGAACTTGTCATAAAGCTACAGATGCAAAGAGAAAAAGAAATGCCAGCTCAGCCTGCGCCGTCACTGCACAAGTCTTTCAGCTGGGAGAGGGTCACACCACCGTGGCCAGGTCTCCTTCAAGAACTACTCCAACAGGGCATTGGGGACTGAAGAGCCACCACAGGAGCAGCCTCAGCAGAGCTGCCACCCGACTGCACAGGAGGGAACACCCACCCTTGTCCTGCAGGAGGGGACATCAGCAAAGCAAGTGACCCTCATTCAGCATCTCCCCTTGCAGAGGTGTCTCACACACAGGTGTCTTGGGGGAGGACGACAAAGACAAGCCCCTCCAAGGCCACTCTCACATTTGCTGTCGGTGAGGGAGGCCCCTCTTGGTCTTCCCTTGGCTGCTCGCAATCTGAAAACACACAGACCTCTCTGCTCTCACGGCTCCAGGCGGAGATTGAACAACTACCAGAGAGAACTACCAGCAGCAGCAGCACTGGCCTTTAGGACCGAGCAGCACGGCCACAGCAGGGGGGACTCTTCCATCACCACCATTTGCTTCCATCACCACCACCCCTCCATCTCCCAGCCCTGTCTGCTCCTCAGCACCAACACATCCCCAACACCAGCACATCCCCAACACCAGCACATCCACAGCACCAACACATCCCCAGCACCAACATATTCCCAACACCAGCACATCCTCAACACCAGCACATCCTCAACACCAACACATCCCCAACACCAGCACATCCCCAGCACATCCTCAACACCAACACACCCTCAACGCCAACACACCCTCAACACCAGTACATCCTCAACACCAGCACATCCCCAGCACCAACACATCCCCAACACCAGCACACCCTCAACACCAGTACATCCCCAAAACCGCCACAACCTTCTCACAGGGAGGTCTCTGGGCCAAAAATAAAACACATTCTCGTGCCACGCTGGCATCACCTCTGACATTCCCGCAGCCCCTCCTCACCTCACGTCTGTTGCGTTAATAGGCAAAATAGTTTTGGCAGAAAATAAACCCCCTTGCGTTCTAACACTCCTCACCGAGGTGGGAGGCTAGGTGCGGCTAGGTTTAAATCCTGAGGGATGCCCAATTCACCACTATCAGTCCAGTCGTGTTTAATATATTTAACTGTCACGAGTCCAGATACAGTCATAGTGGACTGCACCTTCAGTCTAGTCGTGCTCATGAACTAGCACGGCCGCACTCTAATGTTTGGTGGCGTTCAATGGGAAACCGAAACGGCTAGCTACTTAAGCAGTGCAGTTTATTTCAGCAACAGATACAAAGGTTCTTATGGTTTGCCGGTGATAAATACACTGTCTGCAAAGCACGTGCAAGTAAAATATGGTTTGTTCATGGTACAAAGCGTGCGACAAAGTTCCAAACAATACAGCCTGGCTATAAATGTAACAAAAATAACCCTCTAGAGAGATTTCTAAGTTTCCCGAGGAAGCACTCGGTATAGTCTAAGTCTTACCCAAAGGCCTCCCTACGGGGGGGAAGAAAGGCTCAGCCCCTCGACTGGTCCCGCAAGTCAAAGGCAGTCCCTGACGGGGTCCTCCCTGACCTCTTCACGACGGTGTCTTCCCTAGCATCCCCCCTTTCTTGGGCTAGTTTTATACTACGTTTTACCTTCAAGGTGGAGTTTGAGTCATGACTCATAGAGACTATGACTCTAGTCATAAATACCTTTATTAGGCTTGGTGTAAAATTCTCTCGCCTCGCTTTTAAAGGTATAGTTTACGAAAAATTCAGGGCGCAGACTCAAGGACGAGTGGTTGCACCTTGGAGGCGGGTAGCCTTCGGGCTGGAGGTGTGTTTTGGTATTATCATGACATTATAATGAGCAAAGTTCGCACAAAGGACAGCATTTTGTCAAAATCTGACAGACTGTTGGCTCAGGGTAGCAAATATGCAGCTTATCAGTTCCATAGGATCACCTCGTTCCCGTATCTGCTGTATTCTACCCTGGAAACGCTTCCATTTTACACCTTTCCTTAATGTGTGAACAATGCTATATTTTTAATAAAATTTTTATTTGAGGAATTATTCCACACATGTTCCCGGTGCCATTCTCTCTCCTTCGCTTCCAGCTCCTCCTGCGCCCCCATCCAATCCGCCCTCAGTTTTCCAACATCTCCTTTAAGGGCTGAAGTCACCTCACTCGCTTTCTCGAGGTGCCCCCGCAAGAGGACGTTCCCTTTGGCCAGATCCTCACACCTTGGGAAGGGAGGAACAGCCAGGAGGTCACTGAACAACCCCCGTCCACAAGCAGCAGCCCCGGGATATAGCAGGAGGACCCCTGGGATCAAAAGATACTCTATACTGTGAAATACCACAGGATAATGAAACATGGGAAGGCCCATTCGCTAACGGGGCTTGGGCTTTGAAGGGCCATTACTGGATTTGTGGGCAACACGCCTACCAAAGGTTACCTCCAAAGCGCTCAGGGATACGTTCTATAGGATATATGAGACCGTTATTTTCCTTATTACCACAAGTTCAAGGAAACGAGTTAGGGGTTAATGGATAGGATGATCTGATAAGAGAACGACGAGCAACTGATAAATCCCTAACTAAAGGGGGTTCCCAATCATGGGGAAAAGATGAATTATACATCAGATGAACCTGAACGAATTATACGGTATTCTGGACCAGCAGCACGGAATCCCCACCAGGTGATTTCTGGAGCAAGAGACCCCATTTATAATTTAAATAGGATAGTTAGATTACAAGCCGGTTTTTGCAATTTTACCTAACCAGAGCGCTGAGGCTCTTGACTTTCTTGCAGACCAATCTGCTCAGATGAGGAATGCAATTTTCCAACACCCAAGGGTCCTAGATTATTTGCTAGCAGAAGAAGGGTGAGTTGGTGGAAAACTAAAGGAACCCAGCTCTTGTTTACAAATCCATGATCACGGGGCGGTAGTAAAACAGATAAGAAAAGGAATGAGAAAACTAGCTCACGTGCCAGTTCAAACCGGGAAAGGATGGGAATTAGACATGTTCTCGTGGTTGCCTGGTGGACCATGGGTTAAACGCATGGTGGTTTTCTCCCTTTGTGCGGTAGCAGCTCTGATTTTTGTACCATGTAGGATACCTTGTTTCATGCAGCTCATTCAGCATGGAGTCAGAAGAATGCAAGTCGTAGCTGCTGTGCCCAGTGACCCAGAATTAGCTACAAGGGGACCGAAGATGATGGCTCTGCAAATAGCTCCAAAACCAAAAAGAAGACAAGAAGAAAAGGTCCAATGAACGGTGACTAAAGGTTGTAAAGACAAATAGTGAAATAAACAGAGGAGGGGCTGATAAGAAAATAGGGATAAGAGTGTCTCCACAAACAGGGAAGTTAACGGAAATGGCAGGAGTGAGACAACCAAAAGAAGAGGAGAGTTAATTGAAGCTGCAGGAGTGAGGTAACTGAAAACTAGGGGAAATAAGTGAAACCGCAAAAGTTGGACAATTAAAAACGGCAAAAGTTAAACTTTGATGTAATAGGCGGATCGAGAAGTCTGTACCTTCCAAGTACCTCAGCCAATGGGGAAAGGAAGAGGGTTACGTGCGGCCGGGGAATTAGGATAAAAGGGAGGCTGCGTCCTCCGGCAAATGGAGAGACCCCACAGGGATATGCCCCAGGGGACTCTCCCTTTATTCGAATAAAGCCTTTGCAGGACTCCTCTGTCTCCTTTGTGAACATCGACCTCTGGCAACGGGATCTTCTGCACATTGTCTTGTTCCCTTTGCTGTTCTGTTAAACTGCCTTTGTGCCAACCCACCAGTTTCCTTTTTTTCCTTCCAATTCTCCCCTCAGGGCCGTGGAGGGGCCGAGAGCGTGGCTGCCACGTGGTTCTTTGTTGCCGTCTGAGGCCAAACCACGACAGTCCTTTTTGGCGCCCAACGTGGGGCACTCGGAAGGTTGAGAGAACGACAGATCTGACCAGAGCGTGTTAAAATGTATGTGTTATATGCATTTATGATATTAGTCAATAGTACTGGTCACAATGTTGCTTCGTTTGTTCCCACGGCCGTGTTATGTAAATTCTGACATGCTCTATGTACTCCCCGTGATGATGTTTATCACCTCTGGGAGAGGGATCAGCATCATAATTTTGCCGTCCTGTGTGATATCAACTTATGATACGATAGCATCACTGTTCAGATGGTTACGTTGGGCCATTTATGCAGCACCGCTGTCCTGCTGTGACCTCGGACACCGTCTCTCAGAATTTATTAATAATCACACTCAGTCTATGGGGGAAGCGGGGGCTGGTGGTGTTCCTTTCCCCAGCTCTTTCACCTCCCTTTTCTATTTTGGTCCAGCTATGCCAGTTTTTGAGAATTTTGAATACTCTTGGGACATGCAAACCAGCTTGGTCCTATTGCTAGGTCTCCTCAATGTGTTTCAGTTCTTGTTTAGGGTTAAGCAACTATTTAAGACTCCCACCCAGAGATCTGTCCCGAGACTGGAGAGTCATGGGTGGCACGGGACGTGGGAGAATACGGACAGGTACCTAGAGAGCTTTTCACCTCCAACGGTTTGGGGCTTCACCCCCGAACAATTACAGAACTCGTTTGTATTTCTGGAGTGACAGGGGGATCCCAAGAGTTGACTGTACCGTTTTTAAATCTTCTTTCAGCTTCTAATTTTCTAACAAGTCCCGATCAATCAAGGGCTTCCGTGCCCCTGGCAAGTCCAAAAGCTGATGTGTCACCCCTTGCTTTCCACTCTTGAATGTTAAAGGTTTAAAGAAAGGTCTGGTTTCTGGCTTCCCTCTCGCACCAATAACTCTTCCTTCCAGTGTCATAACCTCATTCATAGCTCTTTGTATTTAGAACTGAAGAGGCAGCTCCTGGATCAACCGAGCATTCTGCCTCTGTTTCATCTTCCCCAGCTTAATTTGAACCAGAGGTTCTGTGGGGGAAGATTCCTCCGGTCCCCGTCAATCTCTAGCTTCTCTAGCTAGAGGGAAGAGTCTGGTTCCCCAGATCTCGGTAAAGATGGGCATTCGCGTCTCAATCCTAACTCCAGAGAAGTTAGGGAATCCTCTGCCTCTGGGCTCCTCATCCTCATCCTCCATCATCCTCAATCCTCATCCTCTGGGCTGTGTCCAGTTTTGGGCCCCTCACGACAGGACAGACGTTGAGGGGCTGGAGCGTGTCCAGAGAAGGGCAATGGAGCTGGTGAGGGGTCTGGAGCACGAGTCTTGTGAGGAGCAGCTGAGGGAGCTGGGGATGTTCAGCCTGGAGAAAAGGAGGCTGAGGCGAGACCTTCTCGCTCTCTACAACTCCCTGAAAGGAGGGTGTAGCCGGGGGGGGTCGGTCTCTTCTCCCAAGGCACAGGCAATGGCACAAGAGGCAACGGCCCCATGTTGCACCAGGGAAGATTTAGGATGGATACTAGGAACTATTTCTTCACACAAAGGGTTATTGAGCATTGGAACGGGCTGCCCAGGGAAGTGGTGGAGTCATCATCCCTGGTGGTATTTAAAAGACGGGTAGACGTGGTGCTGAGGCACGTGGGTTAGTGGTGGAGTGGGCAGTGTTAGCTCTATGGTTGGACTCGATGATCTTCTAAATGATTCCATGATGCTGTGACTTCTGTGACTGCGCCCTCATGCTGAGCTCCACCCGGCTCTGCCCTGGCCCTGGAAGCCAGGATGAGGCCCAGGGGACAGGGGAGAGGCAAAAAGGTGAGGGGCCATGAGGAGACCACACTCCCGGGTCAAGAGGGTGTCCCCACACAGACAGCAGTGACCCTGAGCTCTCAGCAACAGTTGTCCCATGGGACTGAGTTACGGGCTTTGTCCATCCCGCTCTCTTTAACAAGGATGAAGCGTGACAGCCATTTTCCCCAGGAAGCCAAGGCCTGGGCCTTCCATCACCCCTGGACAGCCTGTGCCCTGACACACCGATAGAATGCTGGAGGTGGCCATGTCACAAAGGGTTGCTGGGGAGGAACGGGCGGTGATCTGTCACAGCCTGGAGCCGAGCAGACCGGTGAGCAGCCAGACAGCCAGAGATTCTCTACCTTCTAAACGTACACGGACACTAAGGTAAGGATTCAAGAGGGTGGCAGAGACCTTGACAGGGGTTCTCCGTGGTGAGGCACGGTGGATGCCCCATTGCTTTTATCCTCTCTCATAAACCACAGGCCCCTAAAAGCAGAGGAACAGACGATGGCACACAGCCACGCTCAGCCAGGGAGCAAGAGATTCTCTACCTTCTACAAGGACACAGACAAAAGTTAAGCATTCACGAGTCTGGCACAGATCTGGGCACAAGTTGTCCATTTTACTCATGCTCTCTGCTACCTTTCTTTGTTCATAATCTTCTGCCTTTTAATGCAGCAGGCCCAGAAACAAGAAGGACAAGACCATGAGGAACTCCCATCCTCAACCACATGGACAGTCTCTACCTTCTACAAAGACACAGACAAAAGATAAGGATTCAGGAGTCTGGCACAGACCTCGCAGGGCTTGTCCGTGCTGAGTGAGGATGGCTGACCTCTTGTTTGTTATCCTGTCTCCTTACAAGAGCAGGCCCAGAAAGGGACAGGACCAGACCATGAGGAGCTCCCATCCTCAGCCACACACAGATTCTCTACCTTCGACAACGACACGGACACAAAGTTAAGGATTCAAGAGGGTGGCAGAGACCTGGGCAGGGGTGTCCATCGTGATTGATTGTCTCTAATGCCTTCTTTTTTTCACACTTTCCTGTCATTTACAGCTGCAGAGAGAGATGGGAAGCGGAGCAGAGCATGGTGCACTCCCATTCTCAAACACACACAGATTCTCTACCTTTTAAAGGACACGGACACAAAGTTAAGGATTCAGTAGGGTGGCAGAGACCTGGGCAGCGCTGTCCACTCTTCTTGATGGTCTCTAATGCCGTTTTTCTTGACATTTTCCTGCCTTTTACAGCTGCAGGGAGAGATGCGAACCAGAGCAGAGCATGATGAACTCCCATCCTCAAACACACACAGATCCTCTACCTTCTACAAGGGCACGGACACGAAGTGAAGGATTCAAGAGGGTGACAGAGACCTGGGCACGCATGTCAATGGCCACTGAGGGTCTCTGCTGCCTTAGTTTGCTCATATTCTCCTGCTTGCTATGGCAGAAGGCCAGACAGGGAAAGGACAAGACAACGGGGCACTCTCATCTTCAGGAACAGCGAGAGACATTCTCTTCCTTCTACGAGGACACAGACAAAAGTTAAGCATTCACGAGTCTGGCACAGACCTGGGCACAAGTTGTCCATTTTATTCATGGTCTCTGCTACCTTTCTTTGTTCATAATCTTCTGCCTTTTAATGCAGCAGGCCCGATAACCAGAACGACAAGACCATGAGGAACTCCCATCCGCAACCACACGGACATTCTCTACCTTCTACAAGGATACAGACAAAAGTTAAGGATTCAGGAGTCTGGCAGTGACCTTGGCAGCAGTGTCCACTGTTATTGATGGTCTCTAATGCCTTTGTTCTTGACATTTTCCTGCCTTTTACAGCTGCAGGGACAGACACGAACCAGAGCAGAGCATGATGAACTCCCATCCTGCATGACACACAGATTCTCTACCTTCTACAAGGACACAGACACAAAGTTAAGGATTCAAGAGGGTGGCAGAGACGTGGGCAGCGCTGTCCACTCTTCTTGATGGTCTCTAATGCCTTTGTTCTTGACATTTTCCTGTCATTTACAGCTGCAGGGAGAGATGCGAACCAGAGCAGAGCATGATGAACTCCCATCCTCAAACACACACAGATCCCCTACCTTCTACAAGGACACGGACACAAAGTGAAGGATTCAAGAGGGTGGCAGAGACCTGGGCACGCATGTCAATGGCCACTGAGGGTCTCTGCTGCCTTAGTTTGCTCATATTCTCCTGCTTGCTATGGCAGAAGGCCAGACAGGGAAAGGACAAGACAACGGGGCACTCTCATCTTCAGGAACAGCGAGAGACATTCTCTACCTTCTACGAGGACACAGACAGAAGTTAAGCATTCAGGAGTCTGGCAGTGACCTGGGCAGGGCTTGTCCGTGCTGAGTGAGGATGGCTGACCTCTTGTTTGTTATCCTGTCTCCTTACAAGAGCAGGCCCAGAAAGGGACAGGACCAGACCATGAGGAACTCCCATCCTCAAACACACACAGATTCTCTACCTTCTACAAGGACACAGACACAAAGTTAAGGATTCAAGAGGGTGGCAGAGACCTGGGCAGAGGTTTCAATGGTGTGAATCAAATGGTCTTAAAGCTGTCGCATCTACTATCACTTCATTAAATCACTGTTTTATATCAAGAAATATAATGCTGCTTCTCTCCTATGAGTGAAGGCTATCGCTCTCCAGCTAGCGCCCTGCACACTCACCCCTCCTGCTTCCAGCTGCTGCTCCAGCTCTCGGCAGCGAGTCCGCTCCTGCAGGAGCCGGGGGGAGACTCGCCATGGAGAGGAGCGAGCGCCCCTGGGGACAGAGCCGGCTCCTCCGGCACCGGCTTTTCTCGGGCTCTCTGCAGCCCAAGCTCAGCACATAGAATCATACAATCATAGAATCGTCTAGGTTGGAAGAGACCCTTGGGATCATCGAGTCCAACCATCTACCCTACTCTACAAAATTCTCCCCTATACCATATCCCCCAAGACCACATCTAAACGGCTCTTAAACACATCCAGGGATGGTGACTCAACCACCTCCCTGGGTAGCCTATTCCAATGCCCGACCACTCTTTCTGTGAAAAATTCTTTCCTAATGTTCAGTCTAAACCTACCCTGTTGGAGCTTGAAGCCATTCCATGTAACTGGGGAGGTTACACGCCACAGCGCTGCCCATCCCAGCCCGAGTCCTTACGGCACCGGGAAGCTTCGCTTCCCCCGAGCCCGCCCAGGCCCCGGCCAGCGGCTCGGGGCGGACGGCGGCCGCGGCGGCTCCCGGGGGGGGCCCCGCCGGGGCCGCGCCTTCGCCCCCCGAGGGCTCCGCCGCCGAGTCCCCTCTGCGGGCGGCGCGGGCGGCCCGGGCACCCCGGCCCCGCCACCGCGGCCCGGCCCGGCCCCGGGCAGCTCCCCCCGGGCAGGCGCCCCCGCTCCTCACCTTCGCCTGCAGCTTCCGCACCAGCACCGCTTGCCGGGGCCGCGCCTCCTGCCAGCTCTGCCGCCGGCGCTGCAGGGAGCCCGGGCCCGGCGCCGCCATGCCCCCGCTCGCCAGCCGGGCTCCGCCGCCGGACGGGCCCCGCGGCGGGGGCTGCTCCGCCGCCTGCCCCGGCGGACCGCGGCCCGGCGCCTGCCGGGGCGGGCGGAGCGGCTGCCCCTGCCCGCCGGGCGCCGCCGGGAGCCGCGGGGCGGGAGGGCCGGGCTCGCTCGGGGCCGCTCTGCGGCGGCGCTGCCCTCGGGCTGCGGGGCTGCCGCGGGGGAGAGGCCGCCCCGGCCGCGGGTGGCTCCGGCAGCTCCGCTCGGAGACCGGCCCCGGCCCCGGCCCCGGCCCCGGCGAAGGTTGGGGGCGGGAGGGGGGAGCGGGGGGAACCGGTCCCCGCCAGCGGGGGGTCCCCCGGGGGGGAGGGCGAGAGCCGGCGCCGCGGGGACGGGCCGCCGCCCGGCGAAGGCAGCGGCCCCGCCGGAGCCTCTGCCGGAGGCTCCAACTTCAGCCTCGGCTGCCGCGGGAGCGGGAGGCCCGGCCCGGTGCGAAACCCCGACGGGCCCGGGGGCAGCTCCCGAACCTTCTCCTCCCCGATGGGCAGCGGGAGGGGCCCCGGCTGCCGGCAGGGAACGGGGGGGTGGCGCTGTGCTCTCCCCTGCTTTCCCCCTCTGCCCCTCCCGGCTCCTGCTCAAGCCATAACCACCGGTGGCAGATGTGATGAGTTGCCCCCGCACTTTGCTGGGGGGGGACGCAACGGGGGGGGACGTGCTGGCAACGCAGCCAAAACACTGTCTGGAGTGGGGACCTCGGTGCTTGGTTCCCGTGGGAATATGACTCTAGGTCAGTTATCTCACTCCAGAAATAGCGGACAGCCCAAGAGCCCCTGGAGCTCTCCTGCAGGGCAGCGGCTGCAGGCCAGGATCTCCCCTTGAGTGGGGACGCTCGCTTAAGGTCCTGCCCCTCGAGGTGCAGAGATTCGTTGCCGCAACAGATTCTCGGGAAGTGACTACTAGCATGCTAAACTCTGAAATCTTAGCCAAGCGATAGAAAGGACGTGTGCGGAAAACCCCATAGCCAGAGGTCGATGTTCACAAAGGAGACAGAGGAGTCCTGCAAAGGCTTTATTCGAATAAAGGGAGAGTCCCCTGGGGCATATCCCTGTGGGGTCTCTCCATTTGCCGGAGGACGCAGCCTCCCTTTTATCCTAATTCCCCGGCCGCACGTAACCCTCTTCCTTTCCCCATTGGCTGAGGTACTTGGAAGGTACAGACTTCTCGATCCGCCTATTACATCAAAGTTTAACTTTTGCCGTTTTTAATTGTCCAACTTTTGCGGTTTCACTTATTTCCCCTAGTTTTCAGTTATCTCACTCCTGCAGCTTCAATTAACTCTCCTCTTCTTTTGGTTGTCTCACTCCTGCCATTTCCGTTAACTTCCCTGTTTGTGGAGACACTCTTATCCCTATTTTCTTATCAGCCCCTCCTCTGTTTATTTCACTATTTGTCTTTACAACTTTTAGTCACCGTTCATTGGACCTTCTTGTCTTCTTTTTGGTTTTGGAGCTATTTGCAGAGCCATCATCTTCGGTCCCCTTGTAGCTAATTCTGGGTCACTGGGCACAGCAGCTACGACTTGCATTCTTCTGACTCCATGCTGAATGAGCTGCATGAAACAAGGTATCCTACATGGTACAAAAATCAGAGCTGCTACCGCACAAAGGGAGAAAACCACCATGCGTTTAACCCATGGTCCACCAGGCAACCACGAGAACATGTCTAATTCCCATCCTTTCCCGGTTTGAACTGGCACGTGAGCTAGTTTTCTCATTCCTTTTCTTATCTGTTTTACTACCGCCCCGTGATCATGGATTTGTAAACAGGAGCTGGGTTCCTTTAGTTTTCCACCAACTCCCCCTTCTTCTGCTAGCAAATAATCTAGGACCCTTGGGTGTTGGAAAATTGCATTCCTCATCTGAGCAGATTGGTCTGCAAGAAAGTCAAGAGCCTCAGCGCTCTGGTTAGGTAAAATTGCAAAAACCGGCTTGTAATCTAACTATCCTATTTAAATTATAAATGGGGTCTCTTGCTCCAGAAATCACCTGGTGGGGATTCCGTGCTGCTGGTCCAGAATACCGTATAATTCGTTCAGGTTCATCTGATGTATAATTCACCTTTTCCCCATGATTGGGAACCCCCTTTAGTTAGGGATTTATCAGTTGCTCGTCGTTCTCTTATCAGATCATCCTATCCATTAACCCCTAACTCGTTTCCTTGAACTTGTGGTAATAAGGAAAATAACGGTCTCATATATCCTATAGAACGTATCCCTGAGCGCTTTGGAGGTAACCTTTGGTAGGCGTGTTGCCCACAAATCCAGTAATGGCCCTTCAAAGCCCAAGCCCCGTTAGCGAATGGGCCTTCCCATGTTTCATTATCCTGTGGTATTTCACAGTATAGAGTATCTTTTGATCCCAGGGGTCCTCCTGCTATACTGAAATCGCCATAGGAATCGCAATAATCACATTCAAAGGCTCCCGCATCTGCGTGCCCTTTACAGTTACACCCCCTACCATTCTTAGTTCAATTTGTAGCCGACCAAAATTTTCTAAAATAGGTCCTAGTTCCACTTGAGTTTTGCCAGCCCCATTGATAAACCCTTATTACATGATTCTTGTTAATGGTATTGTCCCACTGACAAGCCAGGAATAAAGAATCTCTAAATCCCCCTTTTTGCGTAATTTCTCTCGCAACTGCTTTGCATCCACTGTGCCAAGGTTCTTTGAAAGAGCACTTTACCCAGGTGCCACCTATAAGCTTAACATGCGTTTGGTTCCATCTTCCTCGGTACCTAAAGCAATTATAAGGTCTACAATATGGATCGTAACAACCCATTCCTGGTGACAATGTCCACTCACATTCGCTTTTACCTACATTTTTCCCTCCCAGCTTGGTTCTGTTCAGACAGTAATTTCCTTTTCCTGGGTACTGTATTTTCCATGTACCTCCGTCTTCCTTCCAGAACCCAGTTCCATTATGCACTCTACTTAAGTCACTCACCAACCATTTAGGCTGGACAGGCTGGGCTACCCACAGCCAATCTTCAGCTCCTCCTGGACCTCCACGGACCCAGCAATTACTGAGGTTAAAAGCTTTGGCTACCTCGTCCCCTAGAGTCAAAAATCGGTTTTCCCATCCCAGACTTCGATTTTGCCAATAGTATAGAAACATGATCATTACTAAAAATTTCATCTTGAGCTTATCATCTTTCTACACTTGATGTGGCAAGTGAATATACGGAAACAATTCAGTTAGTGTCTGCTCACCAGTTGCTGGAAGTTAAATAAGGGGCCTCTTTTCCTTATGGATCTATACCGTAGATCCTTTGGGTAAACACACGGAACTCCTCCCGAGGTCTACCTGATGGCTACCGGTCTGACCCACTCCTTGTAAGAGTTAGTTCTAGTCTCCCACCCTAAACTTCCATTTTTCACTTTTTCAAATCAAGGTCTGGTATGGCATGTGCTTCCACTGCTCAACGCCTACTGGGTTGCAGCCAGTAACGGAGTTTAGAATTTCTTATTGTGGCAATTGACAGAGGTCAATCCAGCCTTGCCCTTGATTTTTAACTTATCAAATACTACTAATGGAGTCTTTTTCTACGGAAGGCTAGCTGCAGTTTCCCCTCCTCTTCCTTTAGCTCCCAAGTCCAGTTTTCCAGGGCCTTGGACGTCTTGACTCGAATATGACGAGTCCACCCGTGTTCGAATATGACGAGTCCACCCGTGTTTGGCCGTCTTAACTGCTGTTTCCGCGGTTAATAACGCTTGGTACGGTCTCTGCCACTTTGCCACCAGTGGTGCTTCTTTCCATTCTTTAATTAGGACCCAACCTCCCCGTTGGATGCTCTAGACAGCAAAGTCCAAAGGCAGGGTCTGTGCCAGCTGAGCTTCCTGTCAAAGAGATTTCACAAGAGACAGTATCCCGGCCACATATTGTTTCAAGTAGACGTCACTTATTTCTACCTCCCCACTAGGTCGAGAGTTAGCAGGGTAAGGGATTCCAAACATTCATTCAAAGGGGGATAGTTGAGTATCTCCTCTGGGTTTGGCCCGTATGCTAGCTAAAGCTAATGGTAGAAGACATATCCATGGCATTTTGGTTTCCAAAAATAATTTCAAAAGATGCTGCTTAATTCCCCCATTCATCTTCTCTACTTTCGCTGAACTCCGGGGCTTCCACAGAGTACGGAAATCTCATTGTATTCCTAAGGCCACCACAACCCCTTGAAGAATTTTTCCAGTAAAATGTGTTCCTCTCTGTGAGTCTATTGCCTCTATTACTCCCTATCTAGGAATTATTTGTCCTAAAAGCACTTTAATAACTGATCCCGTAGTTGCTGAAGCAACTGGAAATGCTTCTGGCCACCCGGTTAGCTGGCATACTATTACCAAAAGATCCTGTTCAGGGAAAGGAAGAAATCTTCCTGTTCAGGGCATTTCAGTAAAATCCACCTGACATCGTTGGAATGGGCCCAAGGTCGCCCTCCTCTAGCACCTTCCCTTGTAAATTGACCTTAGCACAAATTAAACAACCCTCAATTGCCCTTTTTGCTTGTTTTGTGAGCACGACTAGCAGCAAGTGATAAGGACATAAGCAATAAAGACACGCAGAGCAACAGACACAGCAATCCTCTCCCTTTGTTCATGAACAAACTAAATCCCTAGGCACAAACGTTCAGCATCTTCGTGTCATGGGCCTGCGCTCAAAAAGGACACTTTTCTTCTCCAGACGGACACCAACTGAGGAAATAACACTCTCGGTAATGATGCTGAGGGGAAGAGGGATTGAGATAGGGAGTTCAAAAGTGAGCATGTCACACCTTGACCTGTGGAGGGGCTACCACTTCCCGTTGCAGGAAAACATCTGAAAAGGAGCATTTGCCTGGCAGTTTCGCCTTTAAAATGCTACAGGCACATTAACAGGTGACCCCATGAAGATACTGGAAGGAAAGAGACAGCTCCAGCTCCAATTTTTTTGCAGCCAGTTTAATGTTTGCATGATGTTAAGGGTTGCAAAACCAGTTTGCCATTAAGCAGAGGCATCTAGAAACAAGTGCTTCCTCCCACACCAATCTAAAGCTTGTATCCATCATTATTGGGGGAAATTGGGACCCAGTTACATTCGTACCAATCAGGAAAAACCTTCCTAGTTTTTCAGCTTCAAGGAAGTAGAATCGCTGTCATCTGAAAGGTATTCAAGGGGAATTTCTCTACATTTGTCTGAGCGAGAGTGAAAGGTTTTTCAGTGCAGTTTCCACCCAAACACTTTCCCCAGCACAAGCTTTGGGAATCACCTGGAGAAACGGGTGATGTTTCTGTCTCCAGGTGTGACTGGTGAAGAAGGAACGCTTTACGGCCGATGAAGAAGAGGATTTCAGCTTTCAAGCAGCAACTTCTGGACACTGCAATGGGGGAAAAAAGGCACTGGGCTTTCCAGGCCACACCTCTAGACCTGGACTGCAATTCCACAACCACGCTCTGCCCTTTTGCAAAGGGACAGAGTGCAAATGGCAGAAAAACCTGAGGCACAAGCGCTCAGGAAGAGGCAGAGCAAAGCCAGAGGACGCAGGCAGAACTCCGAGGGGACACGCCAGCTGGTCTGATGCCGCCACTTCAGAGCTTCTGGGCATCCTCTGGGCACAGGAGGGGAGCTGGAGGGCAGTCCCGCTGCCCCAGGGGCTGCCTTGCTCTCTGGCAAGCCAAAGGGCCGCCCGGCATGGGGCCTGCAGGGCCTCATGGGCCACCCTCCCAGACACAGAAAGGTCCGTTGGTGACGTCACCGGCCGGCCGTTGGCCAACTGGCACCCCTGTGGCTGACCCACAGCTCGCTCAGCAGCCAGAGATTCCTGCACCAAGCCTGCTTGGTAGAGGAGGAGGCGGCAAAGGGAGGCCAGTGCCCACATTGGGTGGGACGAGCGCCCACATTGAGTGGGCCCAGCCAGAAGGGGCTCCTCGGAAGCCCGGAGGATGCCCAAGCACCGAGAGAAACGCAAGTGGGCTGCGGCCAGCAGCAGCGGCAGCAGCAGCGATGGCCAAGGAGTTGAGCCCATGGAGGTCGACCCACCCCTGAAGAGGGAGAAGGAAGAGCCCATGGAGGTCGACCCACCCGCCAAGAGGGACGAGGGAGAGCCCATGGAGGTCGACCCACCGGCAGAGGAGCCAATGGAGGTGGATCCCTCTCCCGCAGGCCTGACGGGGCACACCTCCACCGTGGCCAGGCTGCCTCCAGCAGCAGCGGGCCCAAAGCGCCGCAGGACCCCCGCCGGCTCAAAGGCACCCTCCGCAAAGCCACGGTCCAGCAAGCGGCGCCGGCCCCGCGGCCGACGCTAACCGTAAGTGGGCCATCCACACCGCCATGCGGCAGGCTCAGCAGGAACATCAGCCGGCTGTCAAGCCGCCGAGGAGCCCTGCTTTCCCTCCCCACACCCCCGCCCCTCAGCAAGGGGGGCTATCTCCTCTGCCCTCAGGCCTGGGCAAGAGGAGAGGAGAGGAGAGGGGCTGCCCTCTTCTGCCCGGCAGCCCCACAGCACCAGCACCAGACCTTACCGCTCCCGACAACTCCCCGAGAGGAGGCTGGAGCCAGGGGGCTGTCGCTCTCTTCTCCCAAGGCACGAGGGACAGGACAAGGGGAAACGGCCTCAAGTTGCGCCAGGGGAGGTTGACAGGGGAGACTGGGAAAGAGTTCTTCCCTGAAGGGCTTGACAAGCATTGGAACAGGCTGCCCAGGGAAGGGCTTGAGGCACCCTCCCGGGAGGGATTTCAAAGACCTGTAGATGTGGGCCTTAGGAACGTGGTTGAGCTGCGGACTTGGCGGTGCCAGGCTAACAGCTAGACTCCATGAGCTTCCATTTCTTTTCCAACGTAAACGATTCTGTGATTTCTCTTTCAGAGCCGCGGGGAAGAGGCGAGGAGAGGGGCTGCCATCTTCGGGCCGGCAGCCCCATAGGACCAGGAGGAGTCCCTTGGAGACGGCTGAGACTGCTGGAGAGCGTCGGAGACCACCAGAGACCGGCGGAGACCACAGGACACCATGGGAGACCACCGGAGAGGATCAGACACTGGCGGTGTCCTGCGGCCTCCGGTGGTCTCACACTGGAGACCGTCGGAGTCCGCTGGAAACCGCCAGAGTCCATCGAAGACCACCGCAGACTGCCAGCCACCGGTGGCCTCCGATGGTCTCCAGCGGTGTCCGGCGGTCTCATCAATGGAGACCACCGGACACCGCAAGAGAATGCTGGGGACCATCGGAGACCGCCGGACACCGCTGGAGACCGCCGGAGAACACCGGAGACCATCGCAGAACACCAGAGACTGCCGGAGACCGCCGGAAACCACTGCAGATCGCCACAGCCTGTTGGACTCCCCTGGAGAGCCACCCAGGTTATTGGGGCCTGGAGTTGGCATTGTTTCAGGCTGAGGATGAGAAAGCCAGTGGCAGGGGGCTGTCCTCAGCCAGACCTCGCCTCAGCTAACGCATGGGTGGGGGAAAAAAGCCAGACCCACCCTGGCCCTGCGCAGAGAACAGCAACAGATCATCAAAGACAGCAGATGCCAGAAACATTCCAGATGCAGAGACAGCTCTTCCTTTGGAGAATCAGAAGAGTTCCCTTCCGAGAGAAAGAAGTTTGGCCAAGACTGGCCAAGAAACAATACAAAAACCAATCAAATACAATAAAGAACCGCTAAAAACACAATCAAAAAGCCAGGAGAAAGGGTCAGCCCTTGGCATTGCACAGCTTCCTCCAAACCATCCCCACCAAGCTCCTCGTCATCGACCTCTATGAGGACTGGATGCCAGCCATGGAGAGGAGGAGCAAGCAGGCCGACGCGGGAGAGCTGAAAGCGTAAGTGTGGGCAGCAGCCTGCCTGTTGAGCAGGAGCCCTGAGCGCTGGCTGAGAGCACCTGGAAAGCTGCGCAACACAGCCGCTGCCTCCCACCTGCCTTGGGCAAGCTTTGGCCATGGCTGTGGGCAACGTCTGCTTTCTTCACCTTGTGCTCCTGTTCCCTCAGGGTGGCCGAGAACTTGACAGCAGCACATGTCCTCCTCCTGAAGCGGCTACTCCCCGTCCTGCAGCACATCGGCCACAACGCCTGCACCAGCAGGATGAGCTGCAGCAACCTGGCCATCTGCCTTGGGCCAAACCTGCTGAGCCCACCCAAGGAGGACCTGCTCCCGCTGGAGGTCCCGCTGGAGGGCACTGGGAAGGTACGCTGGATGGAGCAGCCGGCTGCAGCCTTCCCGGCCCAGCAGAGCTTGGCGGTTGAGAGGTGCCTGGCTGCCTCCTTCCTCTCTATTGAGCAAATGCTGGTGGGGAGGGCTGGGCTGGGGGGGGGGGTGGCTGCCTGGAAGAGCAGCCCCACAGCCACAGCCTTCTGCGTGGAGGCAAGGGTGAGGAGTGGGAAAGGCTGCTTGCCACCTTTTCAGCCACCTGCCCTGCAACCGAGGCTGTGACGTGTGCAGCTGAAGGTGCTGGTGGAGTTCCCCATGGAAAAGCCCTGTGAAATCTTTGGGGAAGAGATGGCCGGCCCTTCCAGTCCTTCAGCTGAGGAGTCGCCAGCACCCACGCACACAGCCACAGGTAGGAGGAGGGACTGAGCGTTGTCACAGCCCGAGCGGAAAGCTGGTCTAGGGCTTTGGGTGGCTTTGGCTTTAGCTGTTGTCCACTTCCAACAAGTCACTTTGCTGCATGTGCTTTTGCTTCCCAGAGCTGCCTTTGGAAGAGCAACGGGACCACGCAGGCGAGGCAGACGTGGAGCACGAAGCAAAAGCCTTCCTGGACGCACCACCCTCTCTGCTCGTCCTCCAGAAAGCAGCAGGGGTAGATACGGTGGAAGGATCGCCAACGGCAGAGGTAGGGCAGGTCCACAAACTCTGGGACAAGGCGTCTCCTGGAGGAGGAGTTCCTGAGGAGTCCAAGTAGCTGCTCTGCCTCTTCCTGGTATTTCAGCTCTTGTGCCTTTGGGTGGGGCTTGTTCATCCCCCTTGGAATGGTGCCTTGTAAGTAAAACTGGAAGGGGTCTTTCTCCAATGCGTTAGGCACGTCCTCAGCCAAAGGACAGGCCTACAAAAGACCTACAGAAGGACAGCTTCCAGAAGCAAAGCCACCACAGAAGGTGCTGTTGCACCAAAGGGACATGCGCAGAGCTCTGTCTCAGGAGGGTGAAGAAACTGCAGCAGAATGAAGCGGGCAAGGCTCTTCTTGCCTGGAGGGGGACCGCAGGCTCCCTGCTGAACGGCCCCCCAAATGAACTGAGTGTCACACCCCGCTGTGAACACTATGTTCCCCCGGGAGGCCCCTGGGAGAAAGGGCTAATGCAAACCAGACCAGGGATCTTCTCTAGCGAGCGATTCGCCCAGCAGTGGCTTACTCCTCCAGGACGTCCCTTGTCACCTGCTAACGCCAACATTTCTGGTTTAGGCACCCGCCGCTTTGCCTCCAACCGCCCCAGAGACCACGCAAGACTCCCTGGGATGCGCCCAAGAACAAAGAAGGAGCCTTTCAGAGGAAAGAAGGTAAAAGGAGTCAGCTTGGGTTCAATCAAGAACTGGTTCACCCAGCTGATCCCGGCTAGAGCTATCTAACCACGCTGTGGGATGGAAAGGTTTGCAGGCTCCCTCCAGGAAACTGAAAACCCAAGAAAAAGAAAGAGAGAAGAGGCCTGCTCAGGGGAGAGGGAAGAGAAGAGACAAGAAGGAAGAGAGAGAAAAGACGGGCACTGCAACAAAGCGGCAAGGTCCAGAAGGTGCAGAAGCCCAGGTGTGTCCCAGGCTCTGCTGCTGCCCGTCTTTCCCAACTCTGAGAACTGCTCCAAGGCAGTGCAAGTCCGCTGGCAAGGGAGGGCGAGGGATGGTGCTGCGCAGGGTCGGGAAAGAACTCCATGGCAGCTCCCCAGGGGCTCCCGATGGAGCCCTGCTGCGTGGCACAGGGCCACCGTGCATCTCCCCACACGCACAGTCTCTGAGGGCACTTCCCACGGGGAGAAGGTGCCAGAGCCATCCCCTGCTCCATGCCCGCAACAGCTCTCTCTTCTGGGCTAGAAACAGCTCCCTGTCAAGGGTGTTTCCCACAGAAAGGGGAAGCAAGTCCTGCCTCTTCCTGCCCTTGGGCTTTCATCAGGGCTTTCTGACTCTGTCCTTGTAGGTGCCCATTTCCTGTCACCGGCTGAACCCCTGCAACTCCTGGGCTCCTGCACCTGATGTCCCGCACCATTCCCGGGGTTCGGGTGGCAGCGAGCACTGGCCGTCATGAGCTGAGGATACCCAGCTGTGAGAGTGCAAGAGTGGGAGACTGAGGAGAGCTGCTGGCGGTGAGCGACAGCTTCCCCTCCCTTCCTCTCTGTAGTGACCAGACTGTTATGCCTGGAAGAAGCCACCTGAGATGCCTCACCTCAGCTGAGGCATCTCAGCTCCTGAGATGCCCAAGGAAGGGAGGGGAAAGCGATGGATGCGAACAGCAGTGAAGGGAACACAAGAAGTGGACTAAACATTCCCTTTCTTCTTCAGGGATCCCTCCCCAGGCAGGTGGGAAGCCACAGAAGACCACAGCCTGGAGAAAGCCCTGCCTCAGGTGGAAGAGGAGCAGCAAAGGCAGAAGGAAGAAGCGTTCCCTCCTAGTGGGTGTCCTGGCTGCTCCTGGAAGGGAGGGAAAAGCTGTCAGTGCTCCCCAGTGGCCCCAAGGGAAGCGGTGGGGCAAGCCCTTTTGGAAGGAGAAAGGTCCACAACCTGTTGTGTGGGGCAGTAATAGGGGTGTGTGCTGCATGGCTCTGTTTTGAGCAGGGGGTTCCTCCGGCTGAGCTCCAAGGGTCCCTTCCCAGCCTAAGTCATGCCCTGGAGCAGTAGGTGAGGGAGTGGGGACAAGGCCAGAGAAAGGGGATGCATCCAGTGATGAGGCAGCACGAAGGGGAGGCAGCCGTTACCTGTGGGCATGGTCCGAGTTGAAGAGGAAGGGAAAGCAAAGCTGTAGAAGGACACGGAAGGCTAAAGGAGAAGCACATGAGTTTGCCAGCCCTGAGAGATCTCAGTTCATGCGAGAAAGCGCTTCTCCTGCCTCTCAGTTTGACACCAACGTCAGTGTTGGGGGAGCCGGGAAATCCCGGGGCTGCTGCTTGTGGACGGGGGTTGTTCAGTGACCTCCTGGCTGTTCCTCCCTTCCCAAGGTGTGAGGATCTGGCCAAAGGGAATGCTCTCCTGCGGGAGCACCTCGAGAAAGCGAGTGAGGTGACTTCAGCCCTTAAAGGAGATGTTGGAAAACTGAGGGCGGATTGGATGAGGGCGCAGGAGGAGCTGGAAGCGAAGGAGAGACAATGGCACTGGGAACGTGAGGTGAAGAGGGGCTGCAGGAATGTCCGAGGTGATGCCAGCGTGGCCTGAGAATGCGTTTTATTTCTGGCCCAGACACCTCGCTGTGAGAAGGTTGTGGCTCTGATGAGGATGTGCTGGTGTTGAGGAGCAGAAGACGGGACTGGGTGTCAGCACCCAGTGTCAGCAAATGGGTCAGGAGGGGTGTCAGCAAATGGTGGTGATGGAAGAGGCCCCCCTGCTGTGGCCGTGCTGCTCGGTCCTAAAGGCCAGTGCTGCTGCTGCTGGGCGCTGTCGGGCAGTGACACAGGAGCGCTCGTCTCTCTGGTAGTTCTTCAATCTCCGCCTGGAGCCGTGAGAGCAGAGAGGTCTGTGTGTTTTCAGATTGCGAGCAGCCAAGGGAAGACCAAGAGGGGCCTCCCTCACCCACAGCAAACGTCTCAGCCATTTATCTTATTGCATTATAAGCCTTCCTTAATGCCGTGAGTGTGCCTGACCTACTGTTGAATGCTCCTCTTCTTTGTGCTGCTTTGTGGAAATCATCCCAACTGCCCTTTCTGGGCCATAGGATGTGCTCTTGGGTTTGGAAACGAGAATGTTTTTACATTCAGACCTTGTTTGTCTGGAGGGGCTTCTGCTTCTAAGCGAAGGCGTGTTAAGATCCCTCCTACGCTGAAATTCAAAGGGTTTAAGGTCAGTACAGTCAGAACCACCGGGCTGGTTTTCTACCACCTTCCCTGAGATAAGTGCTGCTGAGCCTCAAACAGGCTGGATTCCAGGTTCTCGTACACAGAAAGCCCGTTTCTGCCATTTCAAATAGCAACGTGGGCCCCTCGTAGGGAATGGCCGGGCTTCCCTTGTCACCTGGCAGAGCACAGAGAGCCCAGCCCAATGTGATGGCAATAACCGCATCTGAAATTGCTGCTCTCTGATCCCTGGCACACGGGGAGCTGCGCCCACACCGTCTGTGCCAGCAAGAAAAACAATGGATGGACAATGGAGGCTGTATCTTCCAGGAGGACAACAAGCCCCTGGTTCTGATGACACCACTCTCTGGCCCTCCAAAGTAAATATGCCAAAAAGGAGGCCAACACAGGCACAGCTTCACCCAGACAAGCAGCCAAACGCCCACCCAGAAGCACCAGCATTTTGGTCCCACCTGGATGAGTTTCTCTTGGCTTTCTTCCTTCTCCTCTGCCCGGATCCTCAGCGCTGCCCGCAGCCCCTCTTCTTGCTCCTCTGCTTCCTTCAGCAGCTGCTCCAGGGGGGCTTTCTCTGCGCAGAGCTCTCCATCTGTTCTTCTACACAAGCGCGGCTTCTCCTGGGCAGAGACCTTTGCTCTCTCCATCTCCTCCACTTTACCCGACAGAGCTCCATTCTCTTGCTCCAGCCACCGCCACGGAAGCACAGAGGAAATAAAATACAGTCAGGTTTACAGTCAAGAAGAGAGCAGCAACTCCCCATCCCCTGCGTGTCTCTGACATACTCCCAGTTCAGCGCTCCCAATCAGCACGTGAGGACAGACTGCCCCAAAGACCTGCCTGCTCTCACCACCATTTCCCAAGAAGGAGACCAACATTGTACTTAAACAACAGTGGGAGAACAGAAGAGGAGCAACACGGTAGTGAAAAGACGGGCAGAGGTGGAGCTGAGGGACAGGGGTCAGTGGAGGATTTGGCGGTGTGAGGTTAGCGGTTGGACTCGAGGACTCGAAAGGTCCCTCCCAACCTCCATGATTCTATGCGTCTATGATTGTCCCTGTCTGCTGCTGCCAGAAACAGCATCTGTGGTGGCCTTGCTATCACAAGGTGACCATACCTTCGCCAGGGCCATGGTAAGCTCATCTCTCTTTTGCTTCAGCAGATCCCTCTGAAGGTGCGATTGCTCCAGTGTCTCCCTCACGACCACCAACTCACGCTGTAATGAGGAATGTTTTTCTCCAAGTGCCTCCGAGTCCTTCAGTCTCTGCGAAGGGGAGAGACAAACAAGGTTTGAACATAAAAACATTCTCGTTTCCAAACCCAAGAGCACATCCTATGTCCCAGAAACGGCAGTTGGGATGATTTCCAACCCCTTTCTATTTACACCTCAAGAACGCTGGCATTTCCTGACCAGACCTGCATCACTCTTTGTCCTTGATGGAGGGGAAACATTCAGCACTGAGAAAGTAAAACAAGCTTCCAGAAATCACAGAACCTTTCCAAAACATTCAGGTGCTCACAAATTAACAGCTTCCTGCCTCCTGGTTCTCTCTCTCCTCTTTCCTACGCTGGATACCAGCCTGGCCAAAGTTCTTCTGGGGGTCAGACAGACGTTGAAAGTCCAGATGACTATTCCCACAATCACTTTTCCCTTCAGCGGGGAATGGATCAAAGAGCCTGCAAGCTCTTTGGGGAGACGGCTATGAATTTCCCATCCAATAATCACAGGATCACAGGATGATTCAGGTTAAGATGCTTCATGCTGCAAAATGGCCCTTCTTGCCCCCAAGGCCTTCTGCACTCAGGCTTGCAAGGAACACCCCGGCAAGTGGCTGCTCAGAGGCTGACGACAATATCTACAGAACAAACATTTCAGGAAGGTGGTGTGAGAATAAACCGAAAATGTTGTACCAACGAATCACAAAGAGGAGGAGAATTACACAGTAGGTCAGGCACACTCGCGGCATTAAGGAAGGCTTATAATCCAATAAGATCAATGGCTGACGGTAACCCAGACTTTGAAATTGCCTCCTGACACAGGAGGCTGTGCTACTTCTGTTTGCAGAGAGAAAGGAACCCCAGAGAGATCTGAAGGGAAGCCACATTTTTTCTGCAGACATCTGGCCTCAGCTTCTACTCACCGGTGCGTGGCAGTCTTCATTTCCAGGAAACGGCGGCAGAAGGTGTCCACCTGACGCCACAGGCCGAGCAGACGGCCACGTTCACCCCTTCTGAACTTGTCATAAAGCTACAGATGCAAAGAGAAAAAGAAATGCCAGCTCAGCCTGCGCCATCACTGCACAAGTCTTTCAGCTGGGAGAGGGTCACACCACCATGGCCAGGTCTCCTTCAAGAACTACTCCAACAGGGCACTGGGGACTGAAGAGCCACCACAGGAGCAGCCTCAGCAGAGCTGCCACCCGACTGCACAGGAGGGAACACCCACCCTTGTCCTGCAGGAGGGGACATCAGCAAAGCAAGTGACCCTCATTCAGCATCTCCCCTTGCAGAGGTGTCTCACACACAGGTGTCTTGGGGGAGGACGACAAAGACAAGCCCCTCCAAGGCCACTCTCACATTTGCTGTCGGTGAGGGAGGCCCCTCTTGGTCTTCCCTTGGCTGCTCGCAATCTGAAAACACACAGACCTCTCTGCTCTCACGGCTCCAGGCGGAGATTGAACAACTACCAGAGAGAACTACCAGCAGCAGCAGCACTGGCCTTTAGGACCGAGCAGCACGGCCACAGCAGGGGGGACTCTTCCATCACCACCATTTGCTTCCATCACCACCACCCCTCCATCTCCCAGCCCTGTCTGCTCCTCAGCACCAACACATCCCCAACACCAGCACATCCCCAACACCAGCACATCCCCAGCACCAACACATCCCCAGCACCAACATATTCCCAACACCAGCACATCCTCAACACCAACACATCCCCAACACCAGCACATCGCCAACACCAGCACATCCCCAGCACATCCTCAACACCAACACACCCTCAACGCCAACACACCCTCAACACCAGTACATCCTCAACACCAGCACATCCCCAGCACCAACACATCCCCAACACCAGCACATCCCCAGCACCAACACATCCCCAAAACCGCCACAACCTTCTCACAGGGAGGTCTCTGGGCCAAAAATAAAACACATTCTCGTGCCACGCTGGCATCACCTCTGACATTCCCGCAGCCCCTCCTCACCTCACGTCTGTTGCGTTAATAGGCAAAATAGTTTTGGCAGAAAATAAACCCCCTTGCGTTCTAACACTCCTCACCGAGGTGGGAGGCTAGGTGCGGCTAGGTTTAAATCCTGAGGGATGCCCAATTCACCACTATCAGTCCAGTCGTGTTTAATATATTTAACTGTCACGAGTCCAGATACAGTCATAGTGGACTGCACCTTCAGTCTAGTCGTGCTCATGAACTAGCACGGCCGCACTCTAATGTTTGGTGGCGTTCAATGGGAAACCGAAACGGCTAGCTACTTAAGCAGTGCAGTTTATTTCAGCAACAGATACAAAGGTTCTTATGGTTTGCCGGTGATAAATACACTGTCTGCAAAGCACGTGCAAGTAAAATATGGTTTGTTCATGGTACAAAGCGTGCGACAAAGTTCCAAACAATACAGCCTGGCTATAAATGTAACAAAAATAACCCTCTAGAGAGATTTCTAAGTTTCCCGAGGAAGCACTCGGTATAGTCTAAGTCTTACCCAAAGGCCTCCCTATGGGGGGGAAGAAAGGCTCAGCCCCTCGACTGGTCCCGCAAGTCAAAGGCAGTCCGTGACGGGGTCCTCCCTGACCTCTTCACGATGGGGTCTTCCCTAGCATCCCCCCCTTCTTGGGCTAGTTTTATACTATGTTTTACCTTCAAGGTGGAGTTTGAGTGACTCTAGTCATAAATACCTTTATTAGGCTTGGTGTAAAATTCTCTCGCCTCGCTTTTAAAGGTATAGTTTACGAAAAATTCAGGGCGCAGACTCAAGGACGAGTGGTTGCACCTTGGAGGCGGGTAGCCTTCGGGCTGGAGGTGTGTTTTGGTATTATAATGACATTATAATGAGCAAAGTTCGCACAAAGGACAGCATTTTGTCAAAATCTGACAGACTGTTGGCTCAGGGTAGCAAATATGCAGCTTATCACTTCCATAGGATCACCTCGTTCCCGTATCTGCTGTATTCTACCCTGAAAACGCTTCCATTTTATACCTTTCCTTAATGTGTGAACAATGCTATATTTTTAATAAAATTTTTACTTTAGGAATTATTCCACACACGTTCCCGGTGCCATTCTCTCTCCTTCGCTTCCAGCTCCTCCTGCGCCCTCATCCAATCCGCCCTCAGTTTTCCAACATCTCCTTTAAGGGCTGAAGTCACCTCACTCGCTTTCTCGAGGTGCCCCCGCAAGAGGACGTTCCCTTTGGCCAGATCCTCACACCTTGGGAAGGGAGGAACAGCCAGGAGGTCACCGAACAACCCCCGTCCACAAGCAGCAGCCCCGGGATATAGCAGGAGGACCCCTGGGATCAAAAGATACTCTATACTGTGAAATACCACAGGATAATGAAACATGGGAAGGCCCATTCGCTAACGGGAATGGCTTTGGGCTTTGAAGGGCCATTACTGGATTTGTGGGCAACACGCCTACCAAAGGTTACCTCCAAAGCGCTCAGGGATACGTTCTATAGGATATATGAGACCGTTATTTTCCTTATTACCACAAGTTCAAGGAAACGAGTTAGGGGTTAATGGATAGGATGATCTGATAAGAGAACGACGAGCAACTGATAAATCCCTAACTAAAGGGGGTTCCCAATCATGGGGAAAAGATGAATTATACATCAGATGAACCTGAACGAATTATACGGTATTCTGGACCAGCAGCACGGAATCCCCACCAGGTGATTTCTGGAGCAAGAGACCCCATTTATAATTTAAATAGGATAGTTAGATTACAAGCCGGTTTTTGCAATTTTACCTAACCAGAGCGCTGAGGCTCTTGACTTTCTTGCAGACCAATCTGCTCAGATGAGGAATGCAATTTTCCAACACCCAAGGGTCCTAGATTATTTGCTAGCAGAAGAAGGGTGAGTTGGTGGAAAACTAAAGGAACCCAGCTCTTGTTTACAAATCCATGATCACGGGGCGGTAGTAAAACAGATAAGAAAAGGAATGAGAAAACTAGCTCACGTGCCAGTTCAAACCGGGAAAGGATGGGAATTAGACATGTTCTCGTGGTTGCCTGGTGGACCATGGGTTAAACGCATGGTGGTTTTCTCCCTTTGTGCGGTAGCAGCTCTGATTTTTGTACCATGTAGGATACCTTGTTTCATGCAGCTCATTCAGCATGGAGTCAGAAGAATGCAAGTCGTAGCTGCTGTGCCCAGTGACCCAGAATTAGCTACAAGGGGACCGAAGACGATGGCTCTGCAAATAGCTCCAAAACCAAAAAGAAGACAAGAAGAAAAGGTCCAATGAACGGTGACTAAAGGTTGTAAAGAACCTCTGAATATTGAAATAAACAGAGGAGGGGCTGATAAGAAAATAGGGATAAGAGTGTCTCCACAAACAGGGAAGTTAACGGAAATGGCAGGAGTGAGACAACCAAAAGAAGAGGAGAGTTAATTGAAGCTGCAGGAGTGAGGTAACTGAAAACTAGGGGAAATAAGTGAAACTGCAAAAGTTGGACAATTAAAAACGGCAAAAGTTAAACTTTGATGTAATAGGCGGATCGAGAAGTCTGTACCTTCCAAGTACCTCAGCCAATGGGGAAAGGAAGAGGGTTACGTGCGGCCGGGGAATTAGGATAAAAGGGAGGCTGCGTCCTCCGGCAAATGGAGAGACCCCACAGGGATATGCCCCAGGGGACTCTCCCTTTATTCGAATAAAGCCTTTGCAGGACTCCTCTGTCTCCTTTGTGAACATCGACCTCTGGCTATGGGGTTTTCCGCACACGTCCTTTCTATCGCTTGGCTAAGATTTCAGAGTTTAGCATGCTAGTAGTCACTTCCCGAGAATCTGTTGCGGCAACGAATCTCTGCACCTCGAGGGGCAGGACCTTAAGCGAGCGTCCCCACTCAAGGGGAGATCCTGGCCTGCAGCCGCTGCCCTGCAGGAGAGCTCCAGGGGCTCTTGGGCTGTCCGCTATTTCTGGAGTGAGATAACTGACCTAGAGTCATATTCCCACGGGAACCAAGCACCGAGGTCCCCACTCCAGACAGTGTTTTGGCTGCGTTGCCAGCACGTCCCCCCCCGTTGCGTCCCCCCCCAGCAAAGTGCGGGGGCAACTCATCACATCTGCCACCGGTGGTTATGGCTTGAGCAGGAGCCGGGAGGGGCAGAGGGGGAAAGCAGGGGAGAGCACAGCGCCACCCCCCCGTTCCCTGCCGGCAGCCGGGGCCCCTCCCGCTGCCCATCGGGGAGGAGAAGGTTCGGGAGCTGCCCCCGGGCCCGTCGGGGTTTCGCACCGGGCCGGGCCTCCCGCTCCCGCGGCAGCCGAGGCTGAAGTTGGAGCCTCCGGCAGAGGCTCCGGCGGGGCCGCTGCCTTCGCCGGGCGGCGGCCCGTCCCCGCGGCGCCGGCTCTCGCCCTCCCCCCCGGGGGACCCCCCGCTGGCGGGGACCGGTTCCCCCCGCTCCCCCCTCCCGCCCCCAACCTTCGCCGGGGCCGGGGCCGGGGCCGGGGCCGGGGCCGGTCTCCGAGCGGAGCTGCCGGAGCCACCCGCGGCCGGGGCGGCCTCTCCCCCGCGGCAGCCCCGCAGCCCCGAGGGCAGCGCCGCCGCAGAGCGGCCCCGAGCGAGCCCGGCCCTCCCGCCCCGCGGCTCCCGGCGGCGCCCGGCGGGCAGGGGCAGCCGCTCCGCCCGCCCCGGCAGGCGCCGGGCCGCGGTCCGCCGGGGCAGGCGGCGGAGCAGCCCCCGCCGCGGGGCCCGTCCGGCGGCGGAGCCCGGCTGGCGAGCGGGGGCATGGCGGCGCCGGGCCCGGGCTCCCTGCAGCGCCGGCGGCAGAGCTGGCAGGAGGCGCGGCCCCGGCAAGCGGTGCTGGTGCGGAAGCTGCAGGCGAAGGTGAGGAGCGGGGGCGCCTGCCCGGGGGGAGCTGCCCGGGGCCGGGCCGGGCCGCGGTGGCGGGGCCGGGGTGCCCGGGCCGCCCGCGCCGCCCGCAGAGGGGACTCGGCGGCGGAGCCCTCGGGGGGCGAAGGCGCGGCCCCGGCGGGGCCCCCCCCGGGAGCCGCCGCGGCCGCCGTCCCCCCCGAGCCGCTGGCCGGGGCCTGGGCGGGCTCGGGGGAAGCGAAGCTTCCCGGTGCCGTAAGGACTCGGGCTGGTGAATTAAAGAATAAGGCTAGGTATGGCTTGAAGGTTTGCTTACCTAAGTATGAGTTAGCAAATATAACTTGGCTGACCACAAATAGGGGCCTACACCCCTGCAGAGCTACGATAAGTAACAAGACAGGAAGGTACCTATGTAGATAGCAATTGTGAGGCCAGCACAATGTTATCTTATCTCTGACAAATGGGGGGCTCCAAGAGGGAGGAAGCATATGGTAATGAGTTACTGGAAACTAATGAATATGTTAAAACTCCTTGCATGAATATGTATGTATGGTGTGCATATATGTTGTTAAACTGACTCTGTCGGGCACGCACATTTGGAGGAGCTATCCCCTGTGCGTCCAGCGCTGCAATAAAGGATACCTGCTTAATAGTCATCCCGACTATTGAGTCCTGATTTCGTCTTTCACGGCATCAATTCTGGCACCCCAGATGGGACCCTCTCTGCTCGGCTGCAGGACCCTCTGAGAACAGGACTCCCTAGGGTACCCCCGGGATCTTCCCGGAGGGACTCCTCGCCTCATACGGATCACTGCGGGGGCAGACAAGGACCATCTAGAAAATAAGGTATTCTTTTAAGAAAAATTAGAGAAAAAAAAAAAAAAAAAAAAAAGAGTTTTGGTTTTTGGAACCGGTCATTTGGGGTTCCCATAAGTCGTAGGAGACGTCCTACGCAGGGCGCTGTATGCCAGGCTACTAGTGCCTGAGGGCATACTGTGTACGTGAGTTGTGCTGCGCAACTCAGGTTGTGCTGCGCTCTCTTGCATTACGTACACTTGGTTTGGTTTGTGTATGCGGGTATAGGCACATTTTGTGCTTTGTACTTCTGTATTTCATACACTTGGTTTGTGTACGCGGGTACAGGCACATTTTGTGCTTTGTACTCCTGTATTTCGTACACTTGGTTTGGTTTGTGTATGCGGGTATGAGCACATGCTGTGTTTTGTACTTTTGTATTTCATACACTTGGTTTTAGTACGTTAGGTACGGTCGCGAGTAAAGCTAAGTACCTTTGCATTAACGTACTTTGTGGTGGTAGTAACTTATCGGTATTGAAATTGGAACTGTTTAAAGGAATTGTTTATTGAAAGTTGATTTGGATTTGGTAAAAGGTGTGTGAATGAATTGAGCTAGCTCTTGCATGACTGAGACGCGGCACAGCTGCGAAGCGAGTGTGGAGTTCTGATCCGCGGTTCCGTTATCCCGCGAGGGGTGCGGCCGGAGATGAACAAAGCGAGTATATTTGGTTGACTGGATGAATATGATCGGTCATATAAATGGATATTGTCCTTTCCACCCAGATAACGGGTGTAAAGCAAACAATAAGTGTTAAGCGTTAAAATTGTTTTAAGATTTTTTCACTGGTTTGGGTCTAATCCAGATTGTACTGATCTTGAGTGCCCTAATTGCCAGCTGTGGATGCAGTGGGAGGAATATTGAGGAGACAGATTGTATCCTCTAACTGTACTGTGTTAAATTAGCAAATATGGGGGAACAGCAAAGTGGCGGAATTGTGAAAAAGAGCCCCATAGGATGTATTTTAAAACATTGGAAAAATATAGGAGGACCGTCAGGTGGGAACGTGAATAAGAAAACTTTGATAAAATATTGTAATCAATGGTGGCCCTTATACAAATTAGATGATGGAGAAAATTGGCCTCATAATGGGACTCTAAACTATAATACTATGTTGCAGTTGATGTTGTTCTTACGGAGAGAAGGAAAATGGGATGAGGTTATGTATGCGGATATGTTTTTCACTTTGCGAAATCATCCTGAATGGCAAAAGGACTGCGGATTTAATATACCACCGCAAGACCCTTTAGTTTTGTCCCTCGAGAAAGAACATAAAGATAAAAGGAAGGGGCAGCAGAAAATGAAGAGATGTTGCTCGGCATGTAGTATTGGACAAAGGTGTTTAAAAGTGACAGAATCCAGTAAGAGGAAAGAGGAAACAGAAGATCAGCTTGAGGATTTGGGAATGCCCCCCCCTCCATTGCCAGATCCGCTTTCTCCACCCCAGTCGCCATTCCCTGAGACAGAGGGTGGCGGTAGCGGTGAGGAAGAAGGGGAAGCGGCAACTGCTTTTACTCCAGTTACTGCAAGAACCAGGAGTAAAACTCAGAGAGCTCCACAACTCCTAGCCCCGTTACGGGAAGTAATGGGATCTAGTGGACCAGCTAGAGTGAAAATTCCGTTTTCCACCACTGATTTAAATGACTGGAAGGAGGTAGCTAGAGGGTATCGAGATGATCCCTCTAAGGTGGCAAAACGATTTGAATTGATAGTTAGAAATCAAGAATTAATGCCTGTAAGCAAGGATTTTGTAAATGTAATAGGAGCCACTGGCCAGCAGAGAAAGGCGTTCTTTTCGGAACCCCTTAGATTTAAATTAGGAAAACAGATCGGAATACATCGATTTTTATACTTGCCACATTCCCCCAAATCACTGTTAGGGCGAGATTTATTAGAGCAATTAGGAGCAGTGATAGTTTTTAATCAAGGAGCCATGGAATTAAAAGTGAAAGAAGATCAGTTGATTGAAATTTTGAGCCTAGCCCTAATGCACTCTGAAAAGCCCACTGTGTCATCACCCGAACTTGAAGAAATCATTAATCAGGTATATCCAGGGGTTTGGGCTACAGGGACTCCAGGAAGGGCGAAACACGCTACCCCCATAGTAATACAACTTAAGGAGGGAGCAAGCCCAATACGTCAAAAACAATACCCCCTGAGATTAGAAGATCGCAGAGGGATAGAAGGTCCAATTAAGAACTTTTTACAACATGGACTACTAGTGGAATGTGAATCAGAATATAACACCCCCATACTGCCGGTAAAGAAACCAAATGGAACTTATCGGGTAGTTCAGGACCTAAGAGAAATAAACAAAATTGTTAAAGATTTACACCCTGTAGTTGCCAATCCCTATACATTACTTACCAAATTGAAAAACAGTCAGGTATGGTTTACAGTATTAGACCTAAAAGATGCATTCTTTTGTCTGCCTTTGGCTAAAGAAAGTCAGAAGTTGTTTGCTTTTGAATGGGAAAGCCCTACCACTGGTAGGAAAACCCAGCTTACTTGGACAGTGTTACCCCAAGGTTTCAAAAACAGTCCAACAATTTTCGGAAATCAATTAGCACGTGAGCTTGAGGGATGGAAGCCTCCTTCCAAAAATGGAACCCTTTTACAATACGTGGATGACCTGTTAATAGCAACTGAAACCAAACCTGAGTGTATCCAATGGACTGTGAGCTTGTTAAACTTTCTTGGACTAAATGGATATCGAGTCTCTCAACAGAAAGTTCAAATGGTACAACAGCAAGTGACCTACCTGGGATATGAATTATCTGGAGGACAACGGGAGTTGGGAACTGAACGAAAAGAAGCCATCTGTAAAACCCCACTTCCTCAGACGGTAAAAGAACTCAGAACCTTCTTGGGAATGACAGGTTGGTGTCGATTATGGATTTATAACTACGGAATAATAGTGAAACCTTTATATGAACTTTTGAAAAATAATCCCATTAGATTGATATGGTCCAAAGAAGCTCAGAACGCATTTGAAATACTCAAAAAGGAACTCATGAGAGCCCCGGCCTTGGGCTTGCCTGATGTAACCAAACCTTTTTGGCTCTTTTCTCATGAGAAACAAGGAATAGCTCTAGGAGTTTTAGCTCAGCGGCTGGGACCATACAAAAGAGCTGTAGCTTATTTCTCTAAACAATTAGATGAAGTAAGTAAAGGATGGCCAGGATGTTTACGAGCGGTAGCGGCCGTAATACTAAATATTGAGGAAGCCCGGAAATTTACCTTGGGCCAGAAGATGACAGTGTTGGTTTCGCATACTGTATCCGCTGTATTAGAACAAAAAGGGAATCACTGGCTTTCCCCATCCAGGTTTCTGAAATACCAGGACTAACATTGTGAACCCAGCTTCTTTCCTTAGTGGAGCAACAACCGAACCACTAACACATGACTGTTTGGAAACAATAGAGGCTGTGTATTCTAGCAGACCAGATCTGAAAGAAGAACCCCTGCAGGATGCACAGGACTCCTGGTTTACGGATGGAAGTAGCTTTGTCCGACAAGGTATCCGTAAGGCTGGATATGCAGTGACCACAACAAATAAGGTAATTGAATCCCAACCATTGCCTACCGGGACATCAGCTCAAAAGGCTGAGATTATTGCCTTGACTAGGGCTTTGGAACTGGCGAAAGGGAAAAGGATAAATATATGGACAGACTCCAAATATGCCTTTGGAGTTGTTCATGCTCATGGAGCAGTCTGGAAGGAACGAGGATTGCTAACCGCACAAGGAAAACAAATCAAACATGCAGAAGAAATACTTCGTCTACTGGAGGCAGTACGGTTACCAGCTAGCGTCGCCATCATGCATTGTCGAGGACATCTGAGGGGTAACACTGACCAAGAAAGAGGTAACAGATTGGCTGATTATGAGGCTAAACAGGCAGCAGAAAGAATACAGAAAGAACAAATTCTAGCCTTAATTCCAGACAATAGAAATCAAGACCTGGATGACCACGAGGGCATTAAATATTCTAGATTAGATGAGGAGTTCATACGAGAATTAGGAGGACAAGTTCCTTCCCGGGGATGGGCTCATTTGAGTGATGGTAGAATGATTATACCTGCCAAACTAGTGTGGGGACTTGTTAAAGAAGAACATGATAAGACACATTGGGGAGCAGATTCGTTATATAAATTTTTAGGCCAAAGATGGATAGGGAAGAATTTATATACCACTGTTCGACAGGTGACTCAGCAGTGTGAAACATGTTTGAGAAATAACCCCAACACAGGTAATCGAGTACAGTTAGGAACTATTGGGAAAGGAAACATACCAGGAGACCATTGGCAAATCGATTTTTCCGAACTCCCAAGAAAAGGGGGGTATAAGTACTTATTGGTGCTTACAGACACCTTTTCTGGATGGCCAGAGGCTTTTCCCTGTAGAACAAACCAGGCAAGAGAAGTGACTAAAGTGTTATTGAACGAGATAATACCTCGATTTGGGGTACCTATAGTCATCTCATCAGATAGAGGTACTCACTTTTGTGCACAAATAGTGCAGCAAGTTAGCAAACTATTGGGAATTGATTGGCAGTTACACACCCCATATAGGCCACAGGCCAGTGGGCAAGTAGAAAAAATGAATCACATGATAAAACAGCAGATAGCCAAAATATGTCAAGAAGCAGATTTGTATTGGTATCAAGCATTACCCATAGCTCTGCTTAGACTACGTGTAAAGCCAAGAGCTAAAGAAAACCTAAGCCCTTTTGAAATATTATATGGGAGACCATACCAGACAAAATATAAAGGAGAAGATTTAAACCAGTTGGGTAATTCTTATTTACAAAAATATGTTATTTCTTTGGGAAAACAATTAGAGAAAATCAATAAGAGTGTCCTAGGAACTAGAGTTAAGGGATTGGATCACGCTATCCATCCCTTTAGTCCTGGAAATTGGGTTTATATCAAAAATTTTTCAGGCAATCCACTGGAAGAGAGGTGGACCGGACCATTTCAAATGTTACTGACCACCTTCACTGCAATCAAGGTGAAGGAGCAGCCGTCCTGGATTCACTACTCTCGAGTGAAAAAAGCTCCAGACAAGCAGTGGACTTCTGAACCTTTAGGACCTTTAAAACTAAGATTACAAAAGACGGCTCCGAGGCATAAGGAAGATCCCCAATTTGAGCAGAAATGGACCTCCGAATGTACCGGATCAGCAAAACTGCGATTCCGGAGATCATTATTGTGATCTTCTACATCACAGCTGGATGGACAGAGAACTGCACCACCCATCAAGACCTAGATGATGTCCCCGACCCCGAAGACTGGACCAGGAATGGACATTTGGGCAATGCAGGTCTGAATATCACATATAAAAAGATTAAGGTATACACAGTTTTAAAAATTGATGGCCAGATTAAAAGAGACTGGGGAGATTCACAACAGATACCATCCTTTGAAATAAGAGAAAACAGCTTGATTGATAAAGCATGTAAATTTGATATGACACAAGTGTACTTAACCACTGTAATAACGGTTGGCATTTATGTATATAATTTAGAAGAGCCACAACAATGCATATTTTCAGCAGTATGTACACTCCACCAAGATTACTGTCGAGCAGAGGTCCAACCTAAAGTTAGTTCAATGATTAGGTGCATAGGAGTTATACATGATGCAAGGGAAATTATAAGATCATACTGACAAGCGGCCTTGATTTTAGTCCCAAAGGATATAACCGCCACACATGGTATGGATACTCTCTCTCCCCAACTTATCCCCTTTCCAGAAGTGAAACGTTCAAATACTATTCTCAATTATAATGCACCAGTAATATATAAAAATTATGTAATATATAGGGAAAATATAGCATGCAAAAAGGAGATAAAAACTTTCACTCAAACATTTACCTTTAGGAGTAGGGTTACTTGTAATGCATCTGAAAAGGCTGAAAACATCACTATAAATATAAAATACAATAGCACTGAAAAAGGGAAATTTACCATATGGGAAGTACCAACAACTGCTTTGAAGGCTACATGTCAGCAACCTCAATGTAGCCTTACTATAGTAAATAAAGGAGAAGCAGTTTATAAGATATGCGCACTATGGAGTCTAGAAAGCCGTGCAGCAACATTCTTATTCCCCTTTGTGCTCTATGTGCCTCGGAGAAATATAATTACTCCAAGTCCAACCACCATCCCTCTGTTTGAACCAGCTAAATGTGCTGTGAAATACCATAACCTTTCGTTCGCAGGCCCTTATGTAGTGAGACAATCCAATGAGCAGAAATTATTTCTGGACCCCACATATTCTTTAAAGAAGGTACGGGTAAAGGTACAAGCTGATATATCTCAGATTAAATCAGAATGCTTACCTTTTATTTTGCAAAGTCTTAAAGGATGGAAGGCATGGTTACATTCCAGAGCTCACCACTCAAGGAAACAGAGAGATTTAACAGGATGGTTTGGATCTGGACTAGGAGTTTTAAACTCGATTGATCAGGAAGTAATAATTAATAAACTGAGCACAGTCACCTCTGATTTAGGAAGGCTAGAAGTACCACTAAGGTCATCTTTAGTCACTCTGGCTGAAACTCAGCAATTAACTGTTGATTTCGTTTCCCTATTATCTAACCATACTACTGAGGATTTCCAAGCAGTAGCAACTTTTGTAAAAGGACTACAAGGAAATGTCTCTATTGCCATTCAGTGTATACAAACACAACTTTGGATACAATCTGTGGTTTCTGATATAATCAGAGAAGGGATGTCAGGAAACCTACCACAGGAAATTAGAGAAATTATCGCTAAGAACGATACTACCACCCCATTCGAATTAAAACATCAGGCTTGGTGGCAATTAGTTAATTTCACCTATGATGACACAAAAGAACGAATTGAAGCCTACGTGCTGACAATTCAAAAGGCAAAGGCATGGGATATTTTCCCTATTTTAGCACTAGGGGCAATCCATCAAGATGTAGTAGTCAGACCAATAAACTATAATGTTTGGGCAAAATATAATGATGATATAAGAAAATGGCAGACCATTAGTACCGAAGCCTGCATCCCAAAGGAACAACTAGGATATGTTTGTGAGAATGCAGTAATTGAAAACGAAGATTTGTGCTTAGACACAGAGGACAGTACATGCACGTTTGAGATGCTTCCCTCAGAACATGCTCAATCACAGGTGTATTATGTAGGAAAAGGATGTGTCTGTATAAGGACTAGTTGTGTTAATGTCAGCATTGATACTTGTGAAGAAGAAACAAATGGAACTAACTTTTGTGTTTGTAATTTTACCAAGATACAAGGTTGTGATTTTAATTATTCTGCTCCAATAACCACTTCTCAGTTGATCTCTGACAGTTTCATGCTATACAATGATATACCTAAATTACAGATTGGAATGGACATTAATGTCCTGAAGAAAATGCTTTCCCACCCAGACATTAAAATGTTGCTAAAGAGGGTGAAGGAAGCTTCGAAACGAACATTATGGCAAGTCCAGCATGATACTGTAGAAATAAAGAACATCATCACAGCCATTGAGAAAACTGGTGAACATCATTGGTGGGACATTTTTCTAAATACCTCACTAAAATCTCCAACCGCTGCACAGGTTTTCAATTTCCTAGTGCATCCTGTACTAGTGCTGATTTTTGCAGCCCTACTGCTGACTATTCTCAACATTTGGCTGTGGTGGAAAGTACGAACTGTTGCTCAACAAGTACATGTATTATGGACTGTAAACAAAATTATGCAAAAGAATTTGCAATAGCATAAAGAAAAGGGGGGATTGAATTAAAGAATAAGGCTAGGTATGGCTTGAAGGTTTGCTTACCTAAGTATGAGTTAGCAAATATAACTTGGCTGACCACAAATAGGGGCCTACACCCCTGCAGAGCTACGATAAGTAACAAGACAGGAAGGTACCTATGTAGATAGCAATTGTGAGGCCAGCACAATGTTATCTTATCTCTGACAAATGGGGGGCTCCAAGAGGGAGGTAGCATATGGTAATGAGTTACTGGAAACTAATGAATATGTTAAAACTCCTTGCATGAATATGTATGTATGGTGTGCATATATGTTGTTAAACTGACTCTGTCGGGCACGCACATTTGGAGGAGCTATCCCCTGTGCGTCCAGCGCTGCAATAAAGGATACCTGCTTAATAGTCATCCCGACTATTGAGTCCTGATTTCGTCTTTCACGGCATCACTGGGATGGGCAGCGCTGTGGCATGTAACCTCCCCAGTTACATGGAATGGCTTCAAGCTCCAACAGGGTAGGTTTAGACTGAACATTAGGAAAGAATTTTTCACAGAAAGAGTGGTCGGGCATTGGAATAGGCTACCCAGGGAGGTGGTTGAGTCACCATCCCTGGATGTGTTTAAGAGCCGTTTAGATGTGGTCTTGGGGGATATGGTATAGGGGAGAACTTTGTAGAGTAGGGTAGATGGTTGGACTCGATGATCCCAAGGGTCTCTTCCAACCTAGACGATTCTATGATTGTATGATTCTATGTGCTGAGCTTGGGCTGCAGAGAGCCCGAGAAAAGCCGGTGCCGGAGGAGCCGGCTCTGTCCCCAGGGGCGCTCGCTCCTCTCCATGGCGAGTCTCCCCCCGGCTCCTGCAGGAGCGGACTCGCTGCCGAGAGCTGGAGCAGCAGCTGGAAGCAGGAGGGGTGAGTGTGCAGGGCGCTAGCTGGAGAGCGATAGCCTTCACTCATAGGAGAGAAGCAGCATTATATTTCTTGATATAAAACAGTGATTTAATGAAGTGATAGTAGATGCGACAGCTTTAAGACCATTTGATACACACCATTGAAACCTCTGCCCAGGTCTCTGCCACCCTCTTGAATCCTTAACTTTGTGTCCGTGTCCTTGTAGAAGGTAGAGAATCTGTGTGTCATGCAGGATGGGAGTTCATCATGCTCTGCTCTGGTTTGTGTCTGTCCCTGCAGCTGTAAAAGGCAGGAAAATGTCAAGAAAAAAGACATTAGAGACCATCAAGAAGAGTGGACAGCGCTGCCCAGGTCTCTGCCACCCTACTGAATCCTTAACTTTGTGTCCGTGTCCTTTAAAAGGTAGAGAATCTGTGTGTGTTTGAGAATGGGAGTGCACCATGCACTGCTCCGCTTCCCATCTCTCTCTGCAGCTGTAAATGACAGGAAAGTGTGAAAAAAAGAAGGCATTAGAGACAGTCAATCACGATGGACACCCCTGCCCAGGTCTCTGCCACCCTCTTGAATCCTTAACTTTGTGTTCGTGTCGTTGTCGAAGGTAGAGAATCTGTGTGTGGCTGAGGATGGGAGCTCCTCATGGTCTGGTCCTGTCACTTTCTGGGCCTGCTCTTGTAAGGAGATAGGATAACAAACAAGAGGTCAGCCATCCTCACTCAGCACGGACAAGCCCTGCGAGGTCTGTGCCAGACTCCTGAATCCTTATCTTTTGTCTGTGTCTTTGTAGAAGGTAGAGACTGTCCACGTGGTTGAGGATGGGAGTTCCTCATGGTCTTGTCCGTCTTGTTTCTGGGCCTGCTGCATTAAAAGGCAGAAGATTATGAACAAAGAAAGGTAGCAGAGAGCATGAGTAAAATGGACAACTTGTGCCCAGATCTGTGCCAGACTCGTGAATGCTTAACTTTTGTCTGTGTCCTTGTAGAAGGTAGAGAATCTCTTGCTCCCTGGCTGAGCGTGGCTGTGTGCCATCGTCTGTTCCTCTGCTTTTAGGGGCCTGTGGTTTATGAGAGAGGATAAAAGCAATGGGGCATCCACCGTGCCTCACCACGGAGAACCCCTGTCAAGGTCTCTGCCACCCTCTTGAATCCTTACCTTAGTGTCCGCGTACGTTTAGAAGGTAGAGAATCTCTGGCTGTCTGGCTGCTCACCGGTCTGCTCGGCTCCAGGCTGTGACAGATCACCGCCCGTTCCTCCCCAGCAACCCTTTGTGACATGGCCACCTCCAGCATTCTATCGGTGTGTCAGGGCACAGGCTGTCCAGGGGTGATGGAAGGCCCAGGCCTTGGCTTCCTGGGGAAAATGGCTGTCACACTTCATCCTTGTTAAAGAGAGCGGGATGGACAAAGCCCGTAACTCAGTCCCATGGGACAACTGTTGCTGAGAGCTCAGGGTCACTGCTGTCTGTGTGGGGACACCCTCTTGACCCGGGAGTGTGGTCTCCTCATGGCCCCTCACCTTTTTGCCTCTCCCCTGTCCCCTGGGCCTCATCCTGGCTTCCAGGGCCAGGGCAGAGCCGGGTGGAGCTCAGCATGAGGGCGCAGTCACAGAAGTCACAGCATCATGGAATCATTTAGAAGATCATCGAGTCCAACCATAGAGCTAACACTGCCCACTCCACCACTAACCCACGTGCCTCAGCACCACGTCTACCCGTCTTTTAAATACCACCAGGGATGATGACTCCACCACTTCCCTGGGCAGCCCGTTCCAATGCTCAATAACCCTTTGTGTGAAGAAATAGTTCCTAGTATCCATCCTAAATCTTCCCTGGTGCAACATGGGGCCGTTGCCTCTTGTGCCATTGCCTGTGCCTTGGGAGAAGAGACCGACCCCCCCCGGCTACACCCTCCTTTCAGGGAGTTGTAGAGAGCGAGAAGGTCTCGCCTCAGCCTCCTTTTCTCCAGGCTGAACATCCCCAGCTCCCTCAGCTGCTCCTCACAAGACTCGTGCTCCAGACCCCTCACCAGCTCCATTGCCCTTCTCTGGACACGCTCCAGCCCCTCAACGTCTGTCCTGTCGTGAGGGGCCCAAAACTGGACACAGCCCAGAGGATGAGGATTGAGGATGATGGAGGATGAGGATGAGGAGCCCAGAGGCAGAGGATTCCCTAACTTCTCTGGAGTTAGGATGGAGACGCGAATGCCCATCTTTACCGAGATCTGGGGAACCAGACTCTTCCCTCTAGCTAGAGAAGCTAGAGATTGACGGGGACCGGAGGAATCTTCCCCCACAGAACCTCTGGTTCAAATTAAGCTGGGGAAGATGAAACAGAGGCAGAATGCTCGGTTGATCCAGGAGCTGCCTCTTCAGTTCTAAATACAAAGAGCTATGAATGAGGTTATGACACTGGAAGGAAGAGTTATTGGTGCGAGAGGGAAGCCAGAAACGAGACCTTTCTTTAAACCTTTAACATTCAAGAGTGGAAAGCAAGGGGTGACACATCAGCTTTTGGACTTGCCAGGGGCACGGAAGCCCTTGATTGATCGGGACTTGTTAGAAAATTAGAAGCTGAAAGAAGATTTAAAAACGGTACAGTCAACTCTTGGGATCCCCCTGTCACTCCAGAAATACAAACGGGTTCTGTAATTGTTCGGGGGTGAAGCCCCAAACCGTTGGAGGTGAAAAGCTCTCTAGGTACCTGTCCGTATTCTCCCACGTCCCGTGCCACCCATGACTCTCCAGTCTCGGGACAGATCTCTGGGTGGGAGTCTTAAATAGTTGCTTAACCCTAAACAAGAACTGAAACACATTGAGGAGACCTAGCAATAGGACCAAGCTGGTTTGCATGTCCCAAGAGTATTCAAAATTCTCAAAAACTGGCATAGCTGGACCAAAATAGAAAAGGGAGGTGAAAGAGCTGGGGAAAGGAACACCACCAGCCCCCGCTTCCCCCATAGACTGAGTGTGATTATTAATAAATTCTGAGAGACGGTGTCCGAGGTCACAGCAGGACAGCGGTGCTGCATAAATGGCCCAACGTAACCATCTGAACAGTGATGCTATCGTATCATAAGTTGATATCACACAGGACGGCAAAATTATGATGCTGATCCCTCTCCCAGAGGTGATAAACATCATCACGGGGAGTACATAGAGCATGTCAGAATTTACATAACACGGCCGTGGGAACAAACGAAGCAACATTGTGACCAGTACTATTGACTAATATCATAAATGCATATAACACATACATTTTAACACGCTCTGGTCAGATCTGTCGTTCTCTCAACCTTCCGAGTGCCCCACGTTGGGCGCCAAAAAGGACTGTCGTGGTTTGGCCTCAGACGGCAACAAAGAACCACGTGGCAGCCACGCTCTCGGCCCCCCCACGGCCATGAGGGGAGAATTGGAAGGAAAAAAAGGAAACTGGTGGGTTGGCACAAAGGCAGTTTAACAGAACAGCAAAGGGAACAAGACAATGTGCAGAAGATCCCGTTGCCAGAGGTCGAAGTTCACAAAGGAGACAGAGGAGTCCTGCAAAGGCTTTATTCGAATAAAGGGAGAGTCCCCTGGGGCATATCCCTGTGGGGTCTCTCCATTTGCCGGAGGACGCAGCCTCCCTTTTATCCTAATTCCCCGGCCGCACGTAACCCTCTTCCTTTCCCCATTGGCTGAGGTACTTGGAAGGTACAGACTTCTCGATCCGCCTATTACATCAAAGTTTAACTTTTGCCGTTTTTAATTGTCCAACTTTTGCGGTTTCACTTATTTCCCCTAGTTTTCAGTTACCTCACTCCTGCAGCTTCAATTAACTCTCCTCTTCTTTTGGTTGTCTCACTCCTGCCATTTCCGTTAACTTCCCTGTTTGTGGAGACACTCTTATCCCTATTTTCTTATCAGCCCCTCCTCTGTTTATTTCAATATTCAGAGGTTCTTTACAACCTTTAGTCACCGTTCATTGGACCTTTTCTTCTTGTCTTCTTTTTGGTTTTGGAGCTATTTGCAGAGCCATCGTCTTCGGTCCCCTTGTAGCTAATTCTGGGTCACTGGGCACAGCAGCTACGACTTGCATTCTTCTGACTCCATGCTGAATGAGCTGCATGAAACAAGGTATCCTACATGGTACAAAAATCAGAGCTGCTACCGCACAAAGGGAGAAAACCACCATGCGTTTAACCCATGGTCCACCAGGCAACCACGAGAACATGTCTAATTCCCATCCTTTCCCGGTTTGAACTGGCACGTGAGCTAGTTTTCTCATTCCTTTTCTTATCTGTTTTACTACCGCCCCGTGATCATGGATTTGTAAACAGGAGCTGGGTTCCTTTAGTTTTCCACCAACTCCCCCTTCTTCTGCTAGCAAATAATCTAGGACCCTTGGGTGTTGGAAAATTGCATTCCTCATCTGAGCAGATTGGTCTGCAAGAAAGTCAAGAGCCTCAGCGCTCTGGTTAGGTAAAATTGCAAAAACCGGCTTGTAATCTAACTATCCTATTTAAATTATAAATGGGGTCTCTTGCTCCAGAAATCACCTGGTGGGGATTCCGTGCTGCTGGTCCAGAATACCGTATAATTCGTTCAGGTTCATCTGATGTATAATTCATCTTTTCCCCATGATTGGGAACCCCCTTTAGTTAGGGATTTATCAGTTGCTCGTCGTTCTCTTATCAGATCATCCTATCCATTAACCCCTAACTCGTTTCCTTGAACTTGTGGTAATAAGGAAAATAACGGTCTCATATATCCTATAGAACGTATCCCTGAGCGCTTTGGAGGTAACCTTTGGTAGGCGTGTTGCCCACAAATCCAGTAATGGCCCTTCAAAGCCCAAAGCCATTCCCGTTAGCGAATGGGCCTTCCCATGTTTCATTATCCTGTGGTATTTCACAGTATAGAGTATCTTTTGATCCCAGGGGTCCTCCTGCTATATCCCGGGGCTGCTGCTTGTGGACGGGGGTTGTTCAGTGACCTCCTGGCTGTTCCTCCCTTCCCAAGGTGTGAGGATCTGGCCAAAGGGAACGTCCTCTTGCGGGGGCACCTCGAGAAAGCGAGTGAGGTGACTTCAGCCCTTAAAGGAGATGTTGGAAAACTGAGGGCGGATTGGATGGGGGCGCAGGAGGAGCTGGAAGCGAAGGAGAGAGAATGGCACCGGGAAGGTGTGTGGAATAATTCCTCAAATAAAAATTTTATTAAAAATATAGCATTGTTCACACATTAAGGAAAGGTATAAAATGGAAGCGTTTCCAGGGTAGAATACAGCAGATACGGGAACGAGGTGATCCTATGGAAGTGATAAGCTGCATATTTGCTACCCTGAGCCAACAGTCTGTCAGATTTTGATGAAATGCTGTCCTTTGTGCGAACTTTGCTCATTATAATGTCATTATAATACCAAAACACACCTCCAGCCCAAAGGCTACCCGCCTCCAAGGTGCAACCACTCGTCCTTGAGTCTGCGCCCTGAATTTTTCGTAAACTATACCTTTAAAAGCGAGGCGAGAGAATTTTACACCAAGCCTAATAAAGGTATTTATGACTAGAGTCACTCAAACTCCACCTTGAAGGTAAAACATAGTATAAAACTAGCCCAAGAAGGGGGGGATGCTAGGGAAGACATCGTCGTGAAGAGGTCAGGGAGGACCCCGTCAGGGACTGCCTTTGACTTGCGGGACCAGTCGAGGGGCTGAGCCTTTCTTCCCCCCCATAGGGAGGCCTTTGGGTAAGACTTAGACTATACTGAGTGCTTCCTCGGGAAACTTAGAAATCTCTCTAGAGGGTTATTTTTGTTACATTTATAGCCAGGCTGTATTGTTTGGAACTTTGTCGCACGCTTTGTAACATTAACAAACCATATTTTACTTGCACGTGCTTTGCAGACAGTGTATTTATCACCGGCAAACCATAAGAACCTTTGTATCTGTTGCTGAAATAAACTGCACTGCTTAAGTAGCTAGCCGTTTCGGTTTCCCATTGAACGCCACCAAACATTAGAGTGCGGCCGTGCTAGTTCATGAGCACGACTAGACTGAAGGTGCAGTCCACTATGACTGTATCTGGACTCGTGACAGTTAAATATATTAAACACGACTGGACTGATAGTGGTGAATTGGGCATCCCTCAGGATTTAAACCTAGCCGCACCTAGCCTCCCACCTCGGTGAGGAGTGTTAGAACGCAAGGAGGTTTATTTTCTGCCAAAACTATTTTGCCTATTAACGCAACAGACGTGAGGTGAGGAGGGGCTGCGGGAATGTCAGAGGTGATGCCAGCGTGGCACGAGAATGTGTTTTATTTTTGGCCCAGAGACCTCCCTGTGAGAAGGTTGTGGCGGTTTTGGGGATGTGTTGGTGCTGGGGATGTGTTGGTGCTGGGGATGTGCTGGTGTTGGGGATGTGTTGGTGCTGAGGAGCAGACAGGGCTGGGAGATGGAGGGGTGGTGGTGATGGAAGCAAATGGTGGTGATGGAAGAGTCCCCCCTGCTGTGGCCGTGCTGCTCGGTCCTAAAGGCCAGTGCTGCTGCTGCTGGTAGTTCTCTCTGGTAGTTGTTCAATCTCCGTCTGGAGCCGTGAGAGCAGAGAGGTCTGTGTGTTTTCAGATTGCGAGCAGCCAAGGGAAGACCAAGAGGGGCCTCCCTCACCGACAGCAAATGTGAGAGTGGCCTTGGAGGGGCTTGTCTTTGTCGTCCTCCCCCAAGACACCTGTGTGTGAGACACCTCTGCAAGGGGAGATGCTGAATGAGGGTCACTTGCTTTGCTGATGTCCCCTCCTGCAGGACAAGGGTGGGTGTTCCCTCCTGTGCAGTCGGGTGGCAGCTCTGCTGAGGCTGCTCCTGTGGTGGCTCTTCAGTCCCCAGTGCCCTGTTGGAGTAGTTCTTGAAGGAGACCTGGCCATGGTGGTGTGACCCTCTCCCAGCTGAAAGACTTGTGCAGTGACGGCGAAGGCTGAGCTGGCATTTCTTTTTCTCTTTGCATCTGTAGCTTTATGACAAGTTCAGAAGGGGTGAACGTGGCCGTCTGCTCGGCCTGTGGCGTCAGGTGGACACCTTCTGCCGCCGTTTCCTGGAAATGAAGACTGCCACGCACCGGTGAGTAGAAGCTGAGGCCAGATGTCTGCAGAAAAAATGTGGCTTCCCTTCAGATCTCTCTGGGGTTCCTTTCTCTCTGCAAACAGAAGTAGCACAGCCTCCGGTGTCCGGAGGCAATTTCAAAGTCTGGGTTACCGTCAGCCATTGATCTTATTGGATTATAAGCCTTCCTTAATGCCGCGAGTGTGCCTGACCTACTGTGTAATTCTCCTCCTCTTTGTGATTTGTTGGTACAACATTTTCGGTTTATTCTCACACCACCTTCCTGAAATGTTTGTTCTGTAGATATTGTCGTCAGCCTCTGAGCAGCCACTTGCCGGGGTGTTCCTTGCAAGCCTGAGTGCAGAAGGCCTTGGGGGCAAGAAGGGCCATTTTGCAGCATGAAGCATCTTAACCTGAATCATCCTGTGATCCTGTGATTATTGGATGGGAAATTCATAGCCGTCTCCCCAAAGAGCTTGCAGGCTCTTTGATCCATTCCCCGCTGAAGGGAAAAGTGATTGTGGGAATAGTCATCTGGACTTTCAACGTCTGTCTGACCCCCAGAAGAACTTTGGCCAGGCTGGTATCCAGCGTAGGAAAGAGGAGAGAGAGAACCAGGAGGCAGGAAGCTGTTAATTTGTGAGCACCTGAATGTTTTGGAAAGGTTCTGTGATTTCTGGAAGCTTGTTTTACTTTCTCAGTGCTGAATGTTTCCCCTCCATCAAGGACAAAGAGTGATGCAGGTCTGGTCAGGAAATGCCAGCGTTCTTGAGGTGTAAATAGAAAGGGGTTGGAAATCATCCCAACTGCCGTTTCTGGGACATAGGATGTGCTCTTGGGTTTGGAAACGAGAATGTTTTTATGTTCAAACCTTGTTTGTCTCTCCCCTTCGCAGAGACTGAAGGACTCGGAGGCACTTGGAGAAAAACATTCCTCATTACAGCGTGAGTTGGTGGTCGTGAGGGAGACACTGGAGCAATCGCACCTTCAGAGGGATCTGCTGAAGCAAAAGAGAGATGAGCTTACCATGGCCCTGGCGAAGGTATGGTCACCTTGTGATAGCAAGGCCACCACAGATGCTGTTTCTGGCAGCAGCAGACAGGGACAATCATAGACGCATAGAATCATGGAGGTTGGGAGGGACCTTTCGAGTCCTCGAGTCCAACCGCTACCCTCACACCGCCAAATCCTCCACTGACCCCTGTCCCTCAGCTCCACCTCTGCCCGTCTTTTCACTACCGTGTTGCTCCTCTTCTGTTCTCCCACTGTTGTTTAAGTACAATGTTGGTCTCCTTCTTGGGAAATGGTGGTGAGAGCAGGCAGGTCTTTGGGGCAGTCTGTCCTCACGTGCTGATTGGGAGCGCTGAACTGGGAGTATGTCAGAGACACGCAGGGGATGGGGAGTTGCTGCTCTCTTCTTGACTGTAAACCTGACTGTATTTTATTTCCTCTGTGCTTCCGTGGCGGTGGCTGGAGCAAGAGAATGGAGCTCTGTCGGGTAAAGTGGAGGAGATGGAGAGAGCAAAGGTCTCTGCCCAGGAGAAGCTGCGCTTGTGTAGAAGAACAGATGGAGAGCTCTGCGCAGAGAAAGCCCCCCTGGAGCAGCTGCTGAAGGAAGCAGAGGAGCAAGAAGAGGGGCTGCGGGCAGCGCTGAGGATCCGGGCAGAGGAGAAGGAAGAAAGCCAAGAGAAACTCATCCAGGTGGGACCAAAATGCTGGTGCTTCTGGGTGGGCGTTTGGCTGCTTGTCTGGGTGAAGCTGTGCCTGTGTTGGCCTCCTTTTTGGCATATTTACTTTGGAGGGCCAGAGAGTGGTGTCATCAGAACCAGGGGCTTGTTGTCCTCCTGGAAGATACAGCCTCCATTGTCCATCCATTGTTTTTCTTGCTGGCACAGACGGTGTGGGCGCAGCTCCCCGTGTGCCAGGGATCAGAGAGCAGCAATTTCAGATGCGGTTATTGCCATCACATTGGGCTGGGCTCTCTGTGCTCTGCCAGGTGACAAGGGAAGCCCGGCCATTCCCTCCGAGGGGCCCACGTTGCTATTTGAAATGGCAGAAACGGGCTTTCTGTGTACGAGAACCTGGAATCCAGCCTGTTTGAGGCTCAGCAGCACTTATCTCAGGGAAGGTGGTAGAAAACCAGCCCGGTGGTTCTGACTGTACTGACCTTAAACCCTTTGAATTTCAGCGTAGGAGGGATCTTAACACGCCTTCGCTTAGAAACAGAAGCCCCTCCAGACAAACAAGGTCTGAATGTAAAAACATTCTCGTTTCCAAACCCAAGAGCACATCCTATGGCCCAGAAAGGGCAGTTGGGATGATTTCCACAAAGCAGCACAAAGAAGAGGAGCATTCAACAGTAGGTCAGGCACACTCACGGCATTAAGGAAGGCTTATAATGCAATAAGATAAATGGCTGAGACGTTTGCTGTGGGTGAGGGAGGCCCCTCTTGGTCTTCCCTTGGCTGCTCGCAATCTGAAAACACACAGACCTCTCTGCTCTCACGGCTCCAGGCGGAGATTGAAGAGCTACCAGAGAGACGAGCGCTCCTGTGTCACTGCCCGACAGCGCCCAGCAGCAGCAGCACTGGCCTTTAGGACCGAGCAGCACGGCCACAGCAGGGGGGCCTCTTCCATCACCACCATTTGCTGACACCCCTCCTGACCCATTTGCTGACACTGGGTGCTGACACCCAGTCCCGTCTTCTGCTCCTCAACACCAGCACATCCTCATCAGAGTCACAACCTTCTCACAGCGAGGTGTCTAGGCCAGAAATAAAACGCATTCTCAGGCCACGCTGGCATCACCTCGGACATTCCCGCAGCCCCTCTTCACCTCACGTTCCCAGTGCCATTGTCTCTCCTTCGCTTCCAGCTCCTCCTGCGCCCTCATCCAATCCGCCCTCAGTTTTCCAACATCTCCTTTAAGGGCTGAAGTCACCTCACTCGCTTTCTCGAGGTGCTCCCGCAGGAGAGCATTCCCTTTGGCCAGATCCTCACACCTTGGGAAGGGAGGAACAGCCAGGAGGTCACTGAACAACCCCCGTCCACAAGCAGCAGCCCCGGGATTTCCCGGCTCCCCCAACACTGACGTTGGTGTCAAACTGAGAGGCAGGAGAAGCGCTTTCTCGCATGAACTGAGATCTCTCAGGGCTGGCAAACTCATGTGCTTCTCCTTTAGCCTTCCGTGTCCTTCTACAGCTTTGCTTTCCCTTCCTCTTCAACTCGGACCATGCCCACAGGTAACGGCTGCCTCCCCTTCGTGCTGCCTCATCACTGGATGCATCCCCTTTCTCTGGCCTTGTCCCCACTCCCTCACCTACTGCTCCAGGGCATGACTTAGGCTGGGAAGGGACCCTTGGAGCTCAGCCGGAGGAACCCCCTGCTCAAAACAGAGCCATGCAGCACACACCCCTATTACTGCCCCACACAACAGGTTGTGGACCTTTCTCCTTCCAAAAGGGCTTGCCCCACCGCTTCCCTTGGGGCCACTGGGGAGCACTGACAGCTTTTCCCTCCCTTCCAGGAGCAGCCAGGACACCCACTAGGAGGGAACGCTTCTTCCTTCTGCCTTTGCTGCTCCTCTTCCACCTGAGGCAGGGCTTTCTCCAGGCTGTGGTCTTCTGTGGCTTCCCGCCTGCCTGGGGAGGGATCCCTGAAGAAGAAAGGGAATGTTTAGTCCACTTCTTGTGTTCCCTTCACTGCTGTTCGCATCCATCGCTTTCCCCTCCCTTCCTTGGGCCTCTCAGGAGCTGAGATGCCTCAGCTGAGGTGAGGCATCTCAGGTGGCTTCTTCCAGGCATAACAGTCTGGTCATTACAGAGAGGAAGGGAGAGGAAGCTGTCGCTCACCGCCAGCAGCTCTCCTCAGTCTCCCACTCTTGCACTCTCACAGCTGGGTATCCTCAGCTCATGACGGCCAGTGCTCGCTGCCACCCGAACCCCGGGAATGGTGCGGGACATCAGGTGCAGGAGCCCAGGAGTTGCAGGGGTTCAGCCGGTGACAGGGAATGGGCACCTACAAGGACAGAGTCAGAAAGCCCTGATGAAAGCCCAAGGGCAGGAAGAGGCAGGACTTGCTTCCCCTTTCTGTGGGAAACACCCTTGACAGGGAGCTGTTTCTAGCCCAGAAGAGAGAGCTGTTGCGGGCATGGAGCAGGGGATGGCTCTGGCACCTTCTCCCCGTGGGAAGTGCCCTCAGAGACTGTGCGTGTGGGGAGATGCACCGTGGCCCTGTGCCACGCAGCAGGGCTCCATCGGGAGCCCCTGGGGAGCTGCCATGGAGTTCTTTCCCGACCCTGCGCAGCACCATCCCTCGCCCTCCCTTGCCAGCGGACTTGCACTGCCTTGGAGCAGTTCTCAGAGTTGGGAAAGACGGGCAGCAGCAGAGCCTGGGACACACCTGGGCTTCTGCACCTTCTGGACCTTGCCGCTTTGTTGCAGTGCCCGTCTTTTCTCTCTCTTCCTTCCTGTCTCTTCTCTTCCCTCTCCCCTGAGCAGGCCTCTTCTCTCTTTCTTTTTCTTGGGTTTTCAGTTTCCTGGAGGGAGCCTGCAAACCTTTCCATCCCACAGCGTGGTTAGATAGCTCTAGCCGGGATCAGCTGGGTGAACCAGTTCTTGATTGAACCCAAGCTGACTCCTTTTACCTTCTTTCCTCTGAAAGGCTCCTTCTTTGTTCTTGGGCGCATCCCAGGGAGTCTTGCGTGGTCTCTGGGGCGGTTGGAGGCAAAGCGGCGGGTGCCTAAACCAGAAATGTTGGCGTTAGCAGGTGACAAGGGACGTCCTGGAGGAGTAAGCCACTGCTGGGCGAATCGCTCGCTAGAGAAGATCCCTGGTCTGGTTTGCATTAGCCCTTTCTCCCAGGGGCCTCCCGGGGGAACATAGTGTTCACAGCGGGGTGTGACACTCAGTTCATTTGGGGGGCCGTTCAGCAGAGAGCCTGCGGTCCCCCTCCAGGCAAGAAGAGCCTTGCCCGCTTCATTCTGCTGCAGTTTCTTCACCCTCCTGAGACAGAGCTCTGCGCATGTCCCTTTGGTGCAACAGCACCTTCTGTGGTGGCTTTGCTTCTGGAAGCTGTCCTTCTGTAGGTCTTTTGTAGGCCTGTCCTTTGGCTGAGGACGTGCCTAACGCATTGGAGAAAGACCCCTTCCAGTTTTACTTACAAGGCACCATTCCAAGGGGGATGAACAAGCCCCACCCAAAGGCACAAGAGCTGAAATACCAGGAAGAGGCAGAGCAGCTACTTGGACTCCTCAGGAACTCCTCCTCCAGGAGACGCCTTGTCCCAGAGTTTGTGGACCTGCCCTACCTCTGCCGTTGGCGATCCTTCCACCGTATCTACCCCTGCTGCTTTCTGGAGGACGAGCAGAGAGGGTGGTGCATCCAGGAAGGCTTTTGCTTCGTGCTCCACGTCTGCCTCGCCTGCGTGGTCCCGTTGCTCTTCCAAAGGCAGCTCTGGGAAGCAAAAGCACATGCAGCAAAGTGACTTGTTGGAAGTGGACAACAGCTAAAGCCAAAGCCACCCAAAGCCCTAGACCAGCTTTCCGCTCGGGCTGTGACAACGCTCAGTCCCTCCTCCTACCTGTGGCTGTGTGCGTGGGTGCTGGCGACTCCTCAGCTGAAGGACTGGAAGGGCCGGCCATCTCTTCCCCAAAGATTTCACAGGGCTTTTCCATGGGGAACTCCACCAGCACCTTCAGCTGCACACGTCACAGCCTCGGTTGCAGGGCAGGTGGCTGAAAAGGTGGCAAGCAGCCTTTCCCACTCCTCACCCTTGCCTCCACGCAGAAGGCTGTGGCTGTGGGGCTGCTCTTCCAGGCAGCCACCCCCCCCCCCCAGCCCAGCCCTCCCCACCAGCATTTGCTCAATAGAGAGGAAGGAGGCAGCCAGGCACCTCTCAACCGCCAAGCTCTGCTGGGCCGGGAAGGCTGCAGCCGGCTGCTCCATCCAGCGTACCTTCCCAGTGCCCTCCAGCGGGACCTCCAGCGGGAGCAGGTCCTCCTTGGGTGGGCTCAGCAGGTTTGGCCCAAGGCAGATGGCCAGGTTGCTGCAGCTCATCCTGCTGGTGCAGGCGTTGTGGCCGATGTGCTGCAGGACGGGGAGTAGCCGCTTCAGGAGGAGGACATGTGCTGCTGTCAAGTTCTCGGCCACCCTGAGGGAACAGGAGCACAAGGTGAAGAAAGCAGACGTTGCCCACAGCCATGGCCAAAGCTTGCCCAAGGCAGGTGGGAGGCAGCGGCTGTGTTGCGCAGCTTTCCAGGTGCTCTCAGCCAGCGCTCAGGGCTCCTGCTCAACAGGCAGGCTGCTGCCCACACTTACGCTTTCAGCTCTCCCGCGTCGGCCTGCTTGCTCCTCCTCTCCATGGCTGGCATCCAGTCCTCATAGAGGTCGATGACGAGGAGCTTGGTGGGGATGCTTTGGAGGAAGCTGTGCAATGCCAAGGGCTGACCCTTTCTCCTGGCTTTTTGATTGTGTTTTTAGCGGTTCTTTATTGTATTTGATTGGTTTTTGTATTGTTTCTTGGCCAGTCTTGGCCAAACTTCTTTCTCTCGGAAGGGAACTCTTCTGATTCTCCAAAGGAAGAGCTGTCTCTGCATCTGGAATGTTTCTGGCATCTGCTGTCTTTGATGATCTGTTGCTGTTCTCTGCGCAGGGCCAGGGTGGGTCTGGCTTTTTTCCCCCACCCATGCGTTAGCTGAGGCGAGGTCTGGCTGAGGACAGCCCCCTGCCACTGGCTTTCTCATCCTCAGCCTGAAACAATGCCAACTCCAGGCCCCAATAACCTGGGTGGCGCTCCAGGGGAGTCCAACAGGCTGTGGCGATCTGCAGTGGTTTCCGGCGGTCTCCGGCGGTCTCTGGTGTTCTGCGATGGTCTCCGGTGTTCTCCGGCGGTCTCCAGCGGTGTCCGGCGGTCTCCGATGGTCCCCAGCATTCTCTTGCGGTGTCCGGTGGTCTCCATTGATGAGACCGCCGGACACCGCTGGAGACCATCGGAGGCCACCGGTGGCTGGCAGTCTGCGGTGGTCTTCGATGGACTCTGGCGGTTTCCAGCGGACTCCGACGGTCTCCAGTGTGAGACCACCGGAGGCCGCAGGACACCGCCAGTGTCTGATCCTCTCCGGTGGTCTCCCATGGTGTCCTGTGGTCTCCGCCGGTCTCTGGTGGTCTCCGACGCTCTCCAGCAGTCTCAGCCGTCTCCAAGGGACTCCTCCTGGTCCTATGGGGCTGCCGGCCCGAAGATGGCAGCCCCTCTCCTCGCCTCTTCCCCGCGGCTCTGAAAGAGAAATCACAGAATCGTTTACGTTGGAAAAGAAATGGAAGCTCATGGAGTCTAGCTGTTAGCCTGGCACCGCCAAGTCCGCAGCTCAACCACGTTCCTAAGGCCCACATCTACAGGTCTTTGAAATCCCTCCCGGGAGGGTGCCTCAAGCCCTTCCCTGGGCAGCCTGTTCCAATGCTTGTCAAGCCCTTCAGGGAAGAACTCTTTCCCAGTCTCCCCTGTCAACCTCCCCTGGCGCAACTTGAGGCCGTTTCCCCTTGTCCTGTCCCTCGTGCCTTGGGAGAAGAGAGCGACAGCCCCCTGGCTCCAGCCTCCTCTCGGGGAGTTGTCGGGAGCGGTAAGGTCTGGTGCTGGTGCTGTGGGGCTGCCGGGCAGAAGAGGGCAGCCCCTCTCCTCTCCTCTCCTCTTGCCCAGGCCTGAGGGCAGAGGAGATAGCCCCCCTTGCTGAGGGGCGGGGGTGTGGGGAGGGAAAGCAGGGCTCCTCGGCGGCTTGACAGCCGGCTGATGTTCCTGCTGAGCCTGCCGCATGGCGGTGTGGATGGCCCACTTACGGTTAGCGTCGGCCGCGGGGCCGGCGCCGCTTGCTGGACCGTGGCTTTGCGGAGGGTCCCTTTGAGCCGGCGGGGGTCCTGCGGCGCTTTGGGCCCGCTGCTGCTGGAGGCAGCCTGGCCACGGTGGAGGTGTGCCCCGTCAGGCCTGCGGGAGAGGGATCCACCTCCATTGGCTCCTCTGCCGGTGGGTCGACCTCCATGGGCTCTCCCTCGTCCCTCTTGGCGGGTGGGTCGACCTCCATGGGCTCTTCCTTCTCCCTCTTCAGGGGTGGGTCGACCTCCATGGGCTCAACTCCTTGGCCATCGCTGCTGCTGCCGCTGCTGCTGGCCGCAGCCCACTTGCGTTTCTCTCGGTGCTTGGGCATCCTCCGGGCTTCCGAGGAGCCCCTTCTGGCTGGGCCCACTCAATGTGGGCGCTCGTCCCACCCAATGTGGGCACTGGCCTCCCTTTGCCGCCTCCTCCTCTACCAAGCAGGCTTGGTGCAGGAATCTCTGGCTGCTGAGCGAGCTGTGGGTCAGCCACAGGGGTGCCAGTTGGCCAACGGCCGGCCGGTGACGTCACCAACGGACCTTTCTGTGTCTGGGAGGGTGGCCCATGAGGCCCTGCAGGCCCCATGCCGGGCGGCCCTTTGGCTTGACAGAGAGCAAGGCAGCCCCTGGGGCAGCGGGACTGCCCTCCAGCTCCCCTCCTGTGCCCAGAGGATGCCCAGAAGCTCTGAAGTGGCGGCATCAGACCAGCTGGCGTGTCCCCTCGGAGTTCTGCCTGCGTCCTCTGGCTTTGCTCTGCCTCTTCCTGAGCGCTTGTGCCTCAGGTTTTTCTGCCATTTGCACTCTGTCCCTTTGCAAAAGGGCAGAGCGTGGTTGTGGAATTGCAGTCCAGGTCTAGAGGTGTGGCCTGGAAAGCCCAGTGCCTTTTTTCCCCCATTGCAGTGTCCAGAAGTTGCTGCTTGAAAGCTGAAATCCTCTTCTTCATCGGCCGTAAAGCGTTCCTTCTTCACCAGTCACACCTGGAGACAGAAACATCACCCGTTTCTCCAGGTGATTCCCAAAGCTTGTGCTGGGGAAAGTGTTTGGGTGGAAACTGCACTGAAAAACCTTTCACTCTCGCTCAGACAAATGTAGAGAAATTCCCCTTGAATACCTTTCAGATGACAGCGATTCTACTTCCTTGAAGCTGAAAAACTAGGAAGGTTTTTCCTGATTGGTACGAATGTAACTGGGTCCCAATTTCCCCCAATAATGATGGATACAAGCTTTAGATTGGTGTGGGAGGAAGCACTTGTTTCTAGATGCCTCTGCTTAATGGCAAACTGGTTTTGCAACCCTTAACATCATGCAAACATTAAACTGGCTGCAAAAAAATTGGAGCTGGAGCTGTCTCTTTCCTTCCAGTATCTTCATGGGGTCACCTGTTAATGTGCCTGTAGCATTTTAAAGGCGAAACTGCCAGGCAAATGCTCCTTTTCAGATGTTTTCCTGCAACGGGAAGTGGTAGCCCCTCCACAGGTCAAGGTGTGACATGCTCACTTTTGAACTCCCTATCTCAATCCCTCTTCCCCTCAGCATCATTACCGAGAGTGTTATTTCCTCAGTTGGTGTCCGTCTGGAGAAGAAAAGTGTCCTTTTTGAGCGCAGGCCCATGACACGAAGATGCTGAACGTTTGTGCCTAGGGATTTAGTTTGTTCGTGAACAAAGGGAGAGGATTGCTGTGTCTGTTGCTCTGCGTGTCTTTATTGCTTATGTCCTTATCACTTGCTGCTAGTCGTGCTCACAAAACAAGCAAAAAGGGCAATTGAGGGTTGTTTAATTTGTGCTAAGGTCAATTTACAAGGGAAGGTGCTAGAGGAGGGCGACCTTGGGCCCATTCCAACGATGTCAGGTGGATTTTACTGAAATGCCCTGAACAGGAAGATTTCTTCCTTTCCCTGAACAGGATCTTTTGGTAATAGTATGCCAGCTAACCGGGTGGCCAGAAGCATTTCCAGTTGCTTCAGCAACTACGGGATCAGTTATTAAAGTGCTTTTAGGACAAATAATTCCTAGATAGGGAGTAATAGAGGCAATAGACTCACAGAGAGGAACACATTTTACTGGAAAAATTCTTCAAGGGGTTGTGGTGGCCTTAGGAATACAATGAGATTTCCGTACTCTGTGGAAGCCCCAGAGTTCAGGGAAAGTAGAGAAGATGAATGGGGGAATTAAGCAGCATCTTTTGAAATTATTTTTGGAAACCAAAATGCCATGGATATGTCTTCTACCATTAGCTTTAGCTAGCATAGGGGCCAAACCCAGAGGAGATACTCAACTATCCCCCTTTGAATGAATGTTTGGAATCCCTTACCCTGCTAACTCTCGACCTAGTGGGGAGGTAGAAATAAGTGACGTCTACTTGGAACAATATGTGGCCGGGATACTGTCTCTTGTGAAATCTCTTTGACAGGAAGCTCAGCTGGCACAGACCCTGCCTTTGGACTTTGCTGTCTAGAGCATCCAACGGGGAGGTTGGGTCCTAATTAAAGAATGGAAAGAAGCACCACTGGTGGCAAAGTGGCAGAGACCGTACCAAGCGTTATTAACCGCGGAAACAGCAGTTAAGACGGCCAAACACGGGTGGACTCGTCATATTCGAGTCAAGACGTCCAAGGCCCTGGAAAACTGGACTTGGGAGCTAAAGGAAGAGGAGGGGAAACTGCAGCTAGCCTTCCGTAGAAAAAGACTCCATTAGTAGTATTTGATAAGTTAAAAATCAAGGGCAAGGCTGGATTGACCTCTGTCAATTGCCACAATAAGAAATTCTAAACTCCGTTACTGGCTGCAACCCAGTAGGCGTTGAGCAGTGGAAGCACATGCCATACCAGACCTTGATTTGAAAAAGTGAAAAATGGAAGTTTAGGGTGGGAGACTAGAACTAACTCTTACAAGGAGTGGGTCAGACCGGTAGCCATCAGGTAGACCTCGGGAGGAGTTCCGTGTGTTTACCCAAAGGATCTACGGTATAGATCCATAAGGAAAAGAGGCCCCTTATTTAACTTCCAGCAACTGGTGAGCAGACACTAACTGAATTGTTTCCGTATATTCACTTGCCACATCAAGTGTAGAAAGATGATAAGCTCAAGATGAAATTTTTAGTAATGATCATGTTTCTATACTATTGGCAAAATCGAAGTCTGGGATGGGAAAACCGATTTTTGACTCTAGGGGACGAGGTAGCCAAAGCTTTTAACCTCAGTAATTGCTGGGTCCGTGGAGGTCCAGGAGGAGCTGAAGATTGGCTGTGGGTAGCCCAGCCTGTCCAGCCTAAATGGTTGGTGAGTGACTTAAGTAGAGTGCATAATGGAAGGAAGACGGAGGTACATGGAAAATACAGTACCCAGGAAAAGGAAATTACTGTCTGAACAGAACCAAGCTGGGAGGGAAAAATGTAGGTAAAAGCGAATGTGAGTGGACATTGTCACCAGGAATGGGTTGTTACGATCCATATTGTAGACCTTATAATTGCTTTAGGTACCGAGGAAGATGGAACCAAACGCATGTTAAGCTTATAGGTGGCACCTGGGTAAAGTGCTCTTTCAAAGAACCTTGGCACAGTGGATGCAAAGCAGTTGCGAGAGAAATTACGCAAAAAGGGGGATTTAGAGATTCTTTATTCCTGGCTTGTCAGTGGGACAATACCATTAACAAGAATCATGTAATAAGGGTTTATCAATGGGGCTGGCAAAACTCAAGTGGAACTAGGACCTATTTTAGAAAATTTTGGTCGGCTACAAATTGAACTAAGAATGGTAGGGGGTGTAACTGTAAAGGGCACGCAGATGCGGGAGCCTTTGAATGTGATTATTGCGATTCCTATGGCGATTTCAGTATAGCAGGAGGACCCCTGGGATCAAAAGATACTCTATACTGTGAAATACCACAGGATAATGAAACATGGGAAGGCCCATTCGCTAACGGGGCTTGGGCTTTGAAGGGCCATTACTGGATTTGTGGGCAACACGCCTACCAAAGGTTACCTCCAAAGCGCTCAGGGATACGTTCTATAGGATATATGAGACCGTTATTTTCCTTATTACCACAAGTTCAAGGAAACGAGTTAGGGGTTAATGGATAGGATGATCTGATAAGAGAACGACGAGCAACTGATAAATCCCTAACTAAAGGGGGTTCCCAATCATGGGGAAAAGATGAATTATACATCAGATGAACCTGAACGAATTATACGGTATTCTGGACCAGCAGCACGGAATCCCCACCAGGTGATTTCTGGAGCAAGAGACCCCATTTATAATTTAAATAGGATAGTTAGATTACAAGCCGGTTTTTGCAATTTTACCTAACCAGAGCGCTGAGGCTCTTGACTTTCTTGCAGACCAATCTGCTCAGATGAGGAATGCAATTTTCCAACACCCAAGGGTCCTAGATTATTTGCTAGCAGAAGAAGGGGGAGTTGGTGGAAAACTAAAGGAACCCAGCTCTTGTTTACAAATCCATGATCACGGGGCGGTAGTAAAACAGATAAGAAAAGGAATGAGAAAACTAGCTCACGTGCCAGTTCAAACCGGGAAAGGATGGGAATTAGACATGTTCTCGTGGTTGCCTGGTGGACCATGGGTTAAACGCATGGTGGTTTTCTCCCTTTGTGCGGTAGCAGCTCTGATTTTTGTACCATGTAGGATACCTTGTTTCATGCAGCTCATTCAGCATGGAGTCAGAAGAATGCAAGTCGTAGCTGCTGTGCCCAGTGACCCAGAATTAGCTACAAGGGGACCGAAGACGATGGCTCTGCAAATAGCTCCAAAACCAAAAAGAAGACAAGAAGAAAAGGTCCAATGAACGGTGACTAAAGGTTGTAAAGAACCTCTGAATATTGAAATAAACAGAGGAGGGGCTGATAAGAAAATAGGGATAAGAGTGTCTCCACAAACAGGGAAGTTAACGGAAATGGCAGGAGTGAGACAACCAAAAGAAGAGGAGAGTTAATTGAAGCTGCAGGAGTGAGATAACTGAAAACTAGGGGAAATAAGTGAAACCGCAAAAGTTGGACAATTAAAAACGGCAAAAGTTAAACTTTGATGTAATAGGCGGATCGAGAAGTCTGTACCTTCCAAGTACCTCAGCCAATGGGGAAAGGAAGAGGGTTACGTGCGGCCGGGGAATTAGGATAAAAGGGAGGCTGCGTCCTCCGGCAAATGGAGAGACCCCACAGGGATATGCCCCAGGGGACTCTCCCTTTATTCGAATAAAGCCTTTGCAGGACTCCTCTGTCTCCTTTGTGAACATCGACCTCTGGCTATGGGGTTTTCCGCACACGTCCTTTCTATCGCTTGGCTAAGATTTCAGAGTTTAGCATGCTAGTAGTCACTTCCCGAGAATCTGTTGCGGCAACGAATCTCTGCACCTCGAGGGGCAGGACCTTAAGCGAGCGTCCCCACTCAAGGGGAGATCCTGGCCTGCAGCCGCTGCCCTGCAGGAGAGCTCCAGGGGCTCTTGGGCTGTCCGCTATTTCTGGAGTGAGATAACTGACCTAGAGTCATATTCCCACGGGAACCAAGCACCGAGGTCCCCACTCCAGACAGTGTTTTGGCTGCGTTGCCAGCACGTCCCCCCCCGTTGCGTCCCCCCCCAGCAAAGTGCGGGGGCAACTCATCACATCTGCCACCGGTGGTTATGGCTTGAGCAGGAGCCGGGAGGGGCAGAGGGGGAAAGCAGGGGAGAGCACAGCGCCACCCCCCCGTTCCCTGCCGGCAGCCGGGGCCCCTCCCGCTGCCCATCGGGGAGGAGAAGGTTCGGGAGCTGCCCCCGGGCCCGTCGGGGTTTCGCACCGGGCCGGGCCTCCCGCTCCCGCGGCAGCCGAGGCTGAAGTTGGAGCCTCCGGCAGAGGCTCCGGCGGGGCCGCTGCCTTCGCCGGGTGGCGGCCCGTCCCCGCGGCGCCGGCTCTCGCCCTCCCCCCCGGGGGACCCCCCGCTGGCGGGGACCGGTTCCCCCCGCTCCCCCCTCCCGCCCCCAACCTTCGCCGGGGCCGGGGCCGGGGCCGGGGCCGGGGCCGGTCTCCGAGCGGAGCTGCCGGAGCCACCCGCGGCCGGGGCGGCCTCTCCCCCGCGGCAGCCCCGCAGCCCCGAGGGCAGCGCCGCCGCAGAGCGGCCCCGAGCGAGCCCGGCCCTCCCGCCCCGCGGCTCCCGGCGGCGCCCGGCGGGCAGGGGCAGCCGCTCCGCCCGCCCCGGCAGGCGCCGGGCCGCGGTCCGCCGGGGCAGGCGGCGGAGCAGCCCCCGCCGCGGGGCCCGTCCGGCGGCGGAGCCCGGCTGGCGAGCGGGGGCATGGCGGCGCCGGGCCCGGGCTCCCTGCAGCGCCGGCGGCAGAGCTGGCAGGAGGCGCGGCCCCGGCAAGCGGTGCTGGTGCGGAAGCTGCAGGCGAAGGTGAGGAGCGGGGGCGCCTGCCCGGGGGGAGCTGCCCGGGGCCGGGCCGGGCCGCGGTGGCGGGGCCGGGGTGCCCGGGCCGCCCGCGCCGCCCGCAGAGGGGACTCGGCGGCGGAGCCCTCGGGGGGCGAAGGCGCGGCCCCGGCGGGGCCCCCCCCGGGAGCCGCCGCGGCCGCCGTCCGCCCCGAGCCGCTGGCCGGGGCCTGGGCGGGCTCGGGGGAAGCGAAGCTTCCCGGTGCCGTAAGGACTCGGGCTGGGATGGGCAGCGCTGTGGCGTGTAACCTCCCCAGTTACATGGAATGGCTTCAAGCTCCAACAGGGTAGGTTTAGACTGAACATTAGGAAAGAATTTTTCACAGAAAGAGTGGTCGGGCATTGGAATAGGCTACCCAGGGAGGTGGTTGAGTCACCATCCCTGGATGTGTTTAAGAGCCGTTTAGATGTGGTCTTGGGGGATATGGTATAGGGGAGAATTTTGTAGAGTAGGGTAGATGGTTGGACTCGATGATCCCAAGGGTCTCTTCCAACCTAGACGATTCTATGATTGTATGATTCTATGTGCTGAGCTTGGGCTGCAGAGAGCCCGAGAAAAGCCGGTGCCGGAGGAGCCGGCTCTGTCCCCAGGGGCGCTCGCTCCTCTCCATGGCGAGTCTCCCCCCGGCTCCTGCAGGAGCGGACTCGCTGCCGAGAGCTGGAGCAGCAGCTGGAAGCAGGAGGGGTGAGTGTGCAGGGCGCTAGCTGGAGAGCGATAGCCTTCACTCATAGGAGAGAAGCAGCATTATATTTCTTGATATAAAACAGTGATTTAATGAAGTGATAGTAGATGCGACAGCTTTAAGACCATTTGATTCACACCATTGAAACCTCTGCCCAGGTCTCTGCCACCCTCTTGAATCCTTAACTTTGTGTCTGTGTCCTTGTAGAAGGTAGAGAATCTGTGTGTGTTTGAGGATGGGAGTTCCTCATGGTCTGGTCCTGTCCCTTTCTGGGCCTGCTCTTGTAAGGAGACAGGATAACAAACAAGAGGTCAGCCATCCTCACTCAGCACGGACAAGCCCTGCCCAGGTCACTGCCAGACTCCTGAATGCTTAACTTCTGTCTGTGTCCTCGTAGAAGGTAGAGAATGTCTCTCGCTGTTCCTGAAGATGAGAGTGCCCCGTTGTCTTGTCCTTTCCCTGTCTGGCCTTCTGCCATAGCAAGCAGGAGAATATGAGCAAACTAAGGCAGCAGAGACCCTCAGTGGCCATTGACATGCGTGCCCAGGTCTCTGCCACCCTCTTGAATCCTTCACTTTGTGTCCGTGTCCTTGTAGAAGGTAGGGGATCTGTGTGTGTTTGAGGATGGGAGTTCATCATGCTCTGCTCTGGTTCGCATCTCTCCCTGCAGCTGTAAATGACAGGAAAATGTCAAGAACAAAGGCATTAGAGACCATCAAGAAGAGTGGACAGCGCTGCCCACGTCTCTGCCACCCTCTTGAATCCTTAACTTTGTGTCTGTGTCCTTGTAGAAGGTAGAGAATCTGTGTGTCATGCAGGATGGGAGTTCATCATGCTCTGCTCTGGTTCGTGTCTGTCCCTGCAGCTGTAAAAGGCAGGAAAATGTCAAGAACAAAGGCATTAGAGACCATCAATAACAGTGGACACTGCTGCCAAGGTCACTGCCAGACTCCTGAATCCTTAACTTTTGTCTGTATCCTTGTAGAAGGTAGAGAATGTCCGTGTGGTTGCGGATGGGAGTTCCTCATGGTCTTGTCGTTCTGGTTATCGGGCCTGCTGCATTAAAAGGCAGAAGATTATGAACAAAGAAAGGTAGCAGAGACCATGAATAAAATGGACAACTTGTGCCCAGGTCTGTGCCAGACTCGTGAATGCTTAACTTTTGTCTGTGTCCTCGTAGAAGGAAGAGAATGTCTCTCGCTGTTCCTGAAGATGAGAGTGCCCCGTTGTCTTGTCCTTTCCCTGTCTGGCCTTCTGCCATAGCAAGCAGGAGAATATGAGCAAACTAAGGCAGCAGAGACCCTCAGTGGCCATTGACATGCGTGCCCAGGTCTCTGTCACCCTCTTGAATCCTTCACTTTGTGTCCGTGTCCTTGTAGAAGGTAGAGGATCTGTGTGTGTTTGAGGATGGGAGTGCACCATGCTCTGCTCTGGTTCGCATCTCTCCCTGCAGCTGTAAATGACAGGAAAGTGTGAAAAAAAGAAGGCATTAGAGACAATCAATCACGATGGACAACCCTGCCCAGGTCTCTGCCACCCTCTTGAATCCTTAACTTTGTGTCCGTGTCCTTGTAGAAGGTAGAGAATCTGTGTGTCGTGCAGGATGGGAGTTCATCATGCTCTGCTCTGGTTCGTGTCTGTCCCTGCAGCTGTAAAAGGCAGGAAAATGTCAAGAAAAAAGGTATTAGAGACCATCAACAAGAGTGGACACTGCTGCCAAGGTCACTGCCAGACTCCTGAATCCTTAACTTTTGTCTGTATCCTTGTAGAAGGTAGAGAATGTCCGTGTGGTTGAGGATGGGAGTTCCTCATGGTCTTGTCGTTCTGGTTTTCGGGCCTGCTGCATTAAAAGGCAGAAGATTATGAACAAAGAAAGGTAGCAGAGACCATGAATAAAATGGACAACTTCTGCCCAGGTCTGTGCCAGACTCGTGAATGCTTAACTTTTGTCTGTGTCCTCGTAGAAGGTAGAGAATGTCTCTCGCTGTTCCTGAAGATGAGAGTGCCCCATGGTCTTGTCCTTTCCCTGTCTGGCCTTCTGCCATAGCAAGCAGGAGAATATGAGCAAACTAAGGCAGCAGAGACCCTCAGTGGCCATTGACATCTGTGCCCAGGTCTCTGCCACCCTCTTGAATCCTTAACTTTGTGTCCGTGCCCTTGTAGAAGGTAGAGGATCTGTGTGTGTTTGAGGATGGGAGTTCATCATGCTCTGCTCTGGTTCGCATCTCTCCCTGCAGCTGTAAAAGGCAGGAAAATGTCAAGAAAAAAGGCATTAGAGACGATCAATAAGAGTGGACACCGCTGCCCAGGTCTCTGCCACCCTACTGAATCCTTACTTTTGTGTCCGTGTCCTTTAAAAGGTAGAGAATCTGTGTGTGTTTGAGAATGGGAGTGCACCATGCTCTGCTCCGCTTCCCATCTCTCTCTGCAGCTGTAAATGACAGGAAAGTGTGAAAAAAAGAAGGCATTAGAGACAATCAATCACGATGGACACCCCTGCCCAGGTCTCTGCCACCCTCTTGAATCCTTAACTTTGTGTTCGTGTCGTTGTCGAAGGTAGAGAATCTGTGTGTGGCTGAGGATGGGAGCTCCTCATGGTCTGGTCCTGTCCCTTTCTGGGCCTGCTCTTGTAAGGAGATAGGATAACAAACAAGAGGTCAGCCATCCTCACTCAGCACGGACAAGCCCTGCGAGGTCTGTGCCAGACTCCTGAATCCTTATCTTTTGTCTGTATCCTTGTAGAAGGTAGAGAATGTCCGTGTGGTTGCGGATGGGAGTTCCTCATGGTCTTGTCGTTCTGGTTTTCGGGCCTGCTGCATTAAAAGGCAGAAGATTATGAACAAAGAAAGGTAGCAGAGAGCATGAGTAAAATGGACAACTTGTGCCCAGATCTGTGCCAGACTCGTGAATGCTTAACTTTTGTCTGTGTCCTTGTAGAAGGTAGAGAATCTCTTGCTCCCTGGCTGAGCGTGGCTGTGTGCCATCGTCTGTTCCTCTGCTTTTAGGGGCCTGTGGTTTATGAGAGAGGATAAAAGCAATGGGGCATCCACCGTGCCTCACCACGGAGAACCCCTGTCAAGGTCTCTGCCACCCTCTTGAATCCTTACCTTAGTGTCCGTGTACGTTTAGAAGGTAGAGAATCTCTGGCTGTCTGGCTGCTCACCGGTCTGCTCGGCTCCAGGCTGTGACAGATCACCGCCCGTTCCTCCCCAGCAACCCTTTGTGACATGGCCACCTCCAGCATTCTATCGGTGTGTCAGGGCACAGGCTGTCCAGGGGTGATGGAAGGCCCAGGCCTTGGCTTCCTGGGGAAAATGGCTGTCACGCTTCATCCTTGTTAAAGAGAGCGGGATGGACAAAGCCCGTAACTCAGTCCCATGGGACAACTGTTGCTGAGAGCTCAGGGTCACTGCTGTCTGTGTGGGGACACCCTCTTGACCCGGGAGTGTGGTCTCCTCATGGCCCCTCACCTTTTTGCCTCTCCCCTGTCCCCTGGGCCTCATCCTGGCTTCCAGGGCCAGGGCAGAGCCGGGTGGAGCTCAGCATGAGGGCGCAGTCACAGAAGTCACAGCATCATGGAATCATTTAGAAGATCATCGAGTCCAACCATAGAGCTAACACTGCCCACTCCACCACTAACCCACGTGCCTCAGCACCACGTCTACCCGTCTTTTAAATACCACCAGGGATGATGACTCCACCACTTCCCTGGGCAGCCCGTTCCAATGCTCAATAACCCTTTGTGTGAAGAAATAGTTCCTAGTATCCATCCTAAATCTTCCCTGGTGCAACATGGGGCCGTTGCCTCTTGTGCCATTGCCTGTGCCTTGGGAGAAGAGACCGACCCCCCCCGGCAACACCCTCCTTTCAGGGAGTTGTAGAGAGCGAGAAGGTCTCGCCTCAGCCTCCTTTTCTCCAGGCTGAACATCCCCAGCTCCCTCAGCTGCTCCTCACAAGACTCGTGCTCCAGACCCCTCACCAGCTCCATTGCCCTTCTCTGGACACGCTCCAGCCCCTCAACGTCTGTCCTGTCGTGAGGGGCCCAAAACTGGACACAGCCCAGAGGATGAGGATTGAGGATGATGGAGGATGAGGATGAGGAGCCCAGAGGCAGAGGATTCCCTAACTTCTCTGGAGTTAGGATGGAGACGCGAATGCCCATCTTTACCGAGATCTGGGGAACCAGACTCTTCCCTCTAGCTAGAGAAGCTAGAGATTGACGGGGACCGGAGGAATCTTCCCCCACAGAACCTCTGGTTCAAATTAAGCTGGGGAAGATGAAACAGAGGCAGAATGCTCGGTTGATCCAGGAGCTGCCTCTTCAGTTCTAAATACAAAGAGCTATGAATGAGGTTATGACACTGGAAGGAAGAGTTATTGGTGCGAGAGGGAAGCCAGAAACCAGACCTTTCTTTAAACCTTTAACATTCAAGAGTGGAAAGCAAGGGGTGACACATCAGCTTTTGGACTTGCCAGGGGCACGGAAGCCCTTGATTGATCGGGACTTGTTAGAAAATTAGAAGCTGAAAGAAGATTTAAAAACGGTACAGTCAACTCTTGGGATCCCCCTGTCACTCCAGAAATACAAACGGGTTCTGTAATTGTTCGGGGGTGAAGCCCCAAACCGTTGGAGGTGAAAAGCTCTCTAGGTACCTGTCCGTATTCTCCCACGTCCCGTGCCACCCATGACTCTCCAGTCTCGGGACAGATCTCTGGGTGGGAGTCTTAAATAGTTGCTTAACCCTAAACAAGAACTGAAACACATTGAGGAGACCTAGCAATAGGACCAAGCTGGTTTGCATGTCCCAAGAGTATTCAAAATTCTCAAAAACTGGCATAGCTGGACCAAAATAGAAAAGGGAGGTGAAAGAGCTGGGGAAAGGAACACCACCAGCCCCCGCTTCCCCCATAGACTGAGTGTGATTATTAATAAATTCTGAGAGACGGTGTCCGAGGTCACAGCAGGACAGCGGTGCTGCATAAATGGCCCAACGTAACCATCTGAACAGTGATGCTATCGTATCATAAGTTGATATCACACAGGACGGCAAAATTATGATGCTGATCCCTCTCCCAGAGGTGATAAACATCATCACGGGGAGTACATAGAGCATGTCAGAATTTACATAACACGGCCGTGGGAACAAACGAAGCAACATTGTGACCAGTACTATTGACTAATATCATAAATGCATATAACACATACATTTTAACACGCTCTGGTCAGATCTGTCGTTCTCTCAACCTTCCGAGTGCCCCACGTTGGGCGCCAAAAAGGACTGTCGTGGTTTGGCCTCAGACGGCAACAAAGAACCACGTGGCAGCCACGCTCTCGGCCCCTCCACGGCCATGAGGGGAGAATTGGAAGGAAAAAAAGGAAACTGGTGGGTTGGCACAAAGGCAGTTTAACAGAACAGCAAAGGGAACAAGACAATGTGCAGAAGATCCCGTTGCCAGAGGTCGATGTTCACAAAGGAGACAGAGGAGTCCTGCAAAGGCTTTATTCGAATAAAGGGAGAGTCCCCTGGGGCATATCCCTGTGGGGTCTCTCCATTTGCCGGAGGACGCAGCCTCCCTTTTATCCTAATTCCCCGGCCGCACGTAACCCTCTTCCTTTCCCCATTGGCTGAGGTACTTGGAAGGTACAGACTTCTCGATCCGCCTATTACATCAAAGTTTAACTTTTGCCGTTTTTAATTGTCCAACTTTTGCAGTTTCACTTATTTCCCCTAGTTTTCAGTTACCTCACTCCTGCAGCTTCAATTAACTCTCCTCTTCTTTTGGTTGTCTCACTCCTGCCATTTCCGTTAACTTCCCTGTTTGTGGAGACACTCTTATCCCTATTTTCTTATCAGCCCCTCCTCTGTTTATTTCACTATTTGTCTTTACAACCTTTAGTCACCGTTCATTGGACCTTTTCTTCTTGTCTTCTTTTTGGTTTTGGAGCTATTTGCAGAGCCATCATCTTCGGTCCCCTTGTAGCTAATTCTGGGTCACTGGGCACAGCAGCTACGACTTGCATTCTTCTGACTCCATGCTGAATGAGCTGCATGAAACAAGGTATCCTACATGGTACAAAAATCAGAGCTGCTACCGCACAAAGGGAGAAAACCACCATGCGTTTAACCCATGGTCCACCAGGCAACCACGAGAACATGTCTAATTCCCATCCTTTCCCGGTTTGAACTGGCACGTGAGCTAGTTTTCTCATTCCTTTTCTTATCTGTTTTACTACCGCCCCGTGATCATGGATTTGTAAACAGGAGCTGGGTTCCTTTAGTTTTCCACCAACTCCCCCTTCTTCTGCTAGCAAATAATCTAGGACCCTTGGGTGTTGGAAAATTGCATTCCTCATCTGAGCAGATTGGTCTGCAAGAAAGTCAAGAGCCTCAGCGCTCTGGTTAGGTAAAATTGCAAAAACCGGCTTGTAATCTAACTATCCTATTTAAATTATAAATGGGGTCTCTTGCTCCAGAAATCACCTGGTGGGGATTCCGTGCTGCTGGTCCAGAATACCGTATAATTCGTTCAGGTTCATCTGATGTATAATTCATCTTTTCCCCATGATTGGGAACCCCCTTTAGTTAGGGATTTATCAGTTGCTCGTCGTTCTCTTATCAGATCATCCTATCCATTAACCCCTAACTCGTTTCCTTGAACTTGTGGTAATAAGGAAAATAACGGTCTCATATATCCTATAGAACGTATCCCTGAGCGCTTTGGAGGTAACCTTTGGTAGGCGTGTTGCCCACAAATCCAGTAATGGCCCTTCAAAGCCCAAAGCCATTCCCGTTAGCGAATGGGCCTTCCCATGTTTCATTATCCTGTGGTATTTCACAGTATAGAGTATCTTTTGATCCCAGGGGTCCTCCTGCTATATCCCGGGGCTGCTGCTTGTGGACGGGGGTTGTTCAGTGACCTCCTGGCTGTTCCTCCCTTCCCAAGGTGTGAGGATCTGGCCAAAGGGAACGTCCTCTTGCGGGGGCACCTCGAGAAAGCGAGTGAGGTGACTTCAGCCCTTAAAGGAGATGTTGGAAAACTGAGGGCAGATTGGATGAGGGCGCAGGAGGAGCTGGAAGCGAAGGAGAGAGAATGGCACCGGGAAGGTGTGTGGAATAATTCCTCAAATAAAAATTTTATTAAAAATATAGCATTGTTCACACATTAAGGAAAGGTATAAAATGGAAGCGTTTCCAGGGTAGAATACAGCAGATACGGGAACGAGGTGATCCTATGGAAGTGATAAGCTGCATATTTGCTACCCTGAGCCAACAGTCTGTCAGATTTTGACGAAATGCTGTCCTTTGTGCGAACTTTGCTCATTATAATGTCATTATATTACCAAAACACACCTCCAGCCCGAAGGCTACCCGCCTCCAAGGTGCAACCACTCGTCCTTGAGTCTGCGCCCTGAATTTTTCGTAAACTATACCTTTAAAAGCGAGGCGAGAGAATTTTACACCAAGCCTAATAAAGGTATTTATGACTAGAGTCACTCAAACTCCACCTTGAAGGTAAAACATAGTATAAAACTAGCCCAAGAAAGGGGGGATGCTAGGGAAGACCCCATCGTGAAGAGGTCAGGGAGGACCCCGTCACGGACTGCCTTTGACTTGCGGGACCAGTCGAGGGGCTGAGCCTTTCTTCCCCCCCCATAGGGAGGCCTTTGGGTAAGACTTAGACTATACCGAGTGCTTCCTCGGGAAACTTAGAAATCTCTCTAGAGGGTTATTTTTGTTACATTTATAGCCAGGCTGTATTGTTTGGAACTTTGTCGCACGCTTTGTACCATGAACAAACCATATTTTACTTGCACGTGCTTTGCAGACAGTGTATTTATCACCGGCAAACCATAAGAACCTTTGTATCTGTTGCTGAAATAAACTGCACTGCTTAAGTAGCTAGCCATTTCGGTTTCCCATTGAACGCCACCAAACATTAGAGTGCGGCCGTGCTAGTTCATGAGCATGACTAGACTGAAGGTGCAGTCCACTATGACTGTATCTGGACTCGTGACAGTTAAATATATTAAACACGACTGGACTGATAGTGGTGAATTGGGCATCCCTCAGGATTTAAACCTAGCCGCACCTAGCCTCCCACCTCGGTGAGGAGTGTTAGAACGCAAGGGGGTTTATTTTCTGCCAAAACTATTTTGCCTATTAATGCAACAGACGTGAGGTGAGGAGGGGCTGCGGGAATGTCAGAGGTGATGCCAGCGTGGCACGAGAATGTGTTTTATTTTTAGCCCAGAGACCTCCCTGTGAGAAGGTTGTGGCGGTTTTGGGGATGTGCTGGTGTTGAGGATGTACTGGTGTTGAGGGTGTGTTGGCGTTGAGGGTGTGTTGGCGTTGAGGGTGTGTTGGCGTTGAGGGTGTGTTGGTGTTGAGGATGTGCTGGGGATGTGCTGGTGTTGGGGATGTGCTGGTGTTGGGGATGTGCTGGTGTTGGGGATGTGTTGGTGCTGAGGAGCAGACAGGGCTGGGAGATGGAGGGGTGGTGGTGATGGAAGCAAATGGTGGTGATGGAAGAGTCCCCCCTGCTGTGGCCGTGCTGCTCGGTCCTAAATGCCAGTGCTGCTGCTGCTGGTAGTTCTCTCTGGTAGTTGTTCAATCTCCGTCTGGAGCCGTGAGAGCAGAGAGGTCTGTGTGTTTTCAGATTGCGAGCAGCCAAGGGAAGACCAAGAGGGGCCTCCCTCACCGACAGCAAATGTGAGAGTGGCCTTGGAGGGGCTTGTCTTTGTCGTCCTCCCCCAAGACACCTGTGTGTGAGACACCTCTGCAAGGGGAGATGCTGAATGAGGGTCACTTGCTTTGCTGATGTCCCCTCCTGCAGGACAAGGGTGGGTGTTCCCTCCTGTGCAGTCGGGTGGCAGCTCTGCTGAGGCTGCTCCTGTGGTGGCTCTTCAGTCCCCAATGCCCTGTTGGAGTAGTTCTTGAAGGAGACCTGGCCACGGTGGTGTGACCCTCTCCCAGCTGAAAGACTTGTGCAGTGACGGCGAAGGCTGAGCTGGCATTTCTTTTTCTCTTTGCATCTGTAGCTTTATGACAAGTTCAGAAGGGGTGAACGTGGCCGTCTGCTCGGCCTGTGGCGTCAGGTGGACACCTTCTGCCGCCGTTTCCTGGAAATGAAGACTGCCACGCACCGGTGAGTAGAAGCTGAGGCCAGATGTCTGCAGAAAAAATGTGGCTTCCCTTCAGATCTCTCTGGGGTTCCTTTCTCTCTGCAAACAGAAGTAGCACAGCCTCCGGTGTCAGGAGGCAATTTCAAAGTCTGGGTTACCGTCAGCCATTGATCTTATTGGATTATAAGCCTTCCTTAATGCCGCGAGTGTGCCTGACCTACTGTGTAATTCTCCTCCTCTTTGTGATTTGTTGGTACAACATTTTCGGTTTATTCTCACACCACCTTCCTGAAATGTTTGTTCTGTAGATATTGTCGTCAGCCTCTGAGCAGCCACTTGCCGGGGTGTTCCTTGCAAGCCTGAGTGCAGAAGGCCTTGGGGGCAAGAAGGGCCATTTTGCAGCATGAAGCATCTTAACCTGAATCATCCTGTGATCCTGTGATTATTGGATGGGAAATTCATAGCCGTCTCCCCAAAGAGCTTGCAGGCTCTTTGATCCATTCCCCGCTGAAGGCAAAAGTGATTGTGGGAATAGTCATCTGGACTTTCAACGTCTGTCTGACCCCCAGAAGAACTTTGGCCAGGCTGGTATCCAGCGTAGGAAAGAGGAGAGAGAGAACCAGGAGGCAGGAAGCTGTTAATTTGTGAGCACCTGAATGTTTTGGACAGGTTCTGTGATTTCTGGAAGCTTGTTTTACTTTCTCAGTGCTGAATGTTTCCCCTCCATCAAGGACAAAGAGTGATGCAGGTCTGGTCAGGAAATGCCAGCGTTCTTGAGGTGTAAATAGAAAGGGGTTGGAAATCATCCCAACTGCCGTTTCTGGGACATAGGATGTGCTCTTGGGTTTGGAAACGAGAATGTTTTTATGTTCAAACCTTGTTTGTCTCTCCCCTTCGCAGAGACTGAAGGACTCGGAGGCACTTGGAGAAAAACATTCCTCATTACAGCGTGAGTTGGTGGTCGTGAGGGAGACACTGGAGCAATCGCACCTTCAGAGGGATCTGCTGAAGCAAAAGAGAGATGAGCTTACCATGGCCCTGGCGAAGGTATGGTCACCTTGTGATAGCAAGGCCACCACAGATGCTGTTTCTGGCAGCAGCAGACAGGGACAATCATAGACGCATAGAATCATGGAGGTTGGGAGGGACCTTTCGAGTCCTCGAGTCCAACCGCTACCCTCACACCGCCAAATCCTCCACTGACCCCTGTCCCTCAGCTCCACCTCTGCCCGTCTTTTCACTACCGTGTTGCTCCTCTTCTGTTCTCCCACTGTTGTTTAAGTACAATGTTGGTCTCCTTCTTGGGAAATGGTGGTGAGAGCAGGCAGGTCTTTGGGGCAGTCTGTCCTCACGTGCTGATTGGGAGCGCTGAACTGGGAGTATGTCAGAGACACGCAGGGGATGGGGAGTTGCTGCTCTCTTCTTGACTGTAAACCTGACTGTATTTTATTTCCTCTGTGCTTCCGTGGCGGTGGCTGGAGCAAGAGAATGGAGCTCTGTCGGGTAAAGTGGAGGAGATGGAGAGAGCAAAGGTCTCTGCCCAGGAGAAGCTGCGCTTGTGTAGAAGAACAGATGGAGAGCTCTGCGCAGAGAAAGCCCCCCTGGAGCAGCTGCTGAAGGAAGCAGAGGAGCAAGAAGAGGGGCTGCGGGCAGCGCTGAGGATCCGGGCAGAGGAGAAGGAAGAAAGCCAAGAGAAACTCATCCAGGTGGGACCAAAATGCTGGTGCTTCTGGGTGGGCGTTTGGCTGCTTGTCTGGGTGAAGCTGTGCCTGTGTTGGCCTCCTTTTTGGCATATTTACTTTGGAGGGCCAGAGAGTGGTGTCATCAGAACCAGGGGCTTGTTGTCCTCCTGGAAGATACAGCCTCCATTGTCCATCCATTGTTTTTCTTGCTGGCACAGACGGTGTGGGCGCAGCTCCCCGTGTGCCAGGGATCAGAGAGCAGCAATTTCAGATGCGGTTATTGCCATCACATTGGGCTGGGCTCTCTGTGCTCTGCCAGGTGACAAGGGAAGCCCGGCCATTCCCTCCGAGGGGCCCACGTTGCTATTTGAAATGGCAGAAACGGGCTTTCTGTGTACGAGAACCTGGAATCCAGCCTGTTTGAGGCTCAGCAGCACTTATCTCAGGGAAGGTGGTAGAAAACCAGCCCGGTGGTTCTGACTGTACTGACCTTAAACCCTTTGAATTTCAGCGTAGGAGGGATCTTAACACGCCTTCGCTTAGAAGCAGAAGCCCCTCCAGACAAACAAGGTCTGAATGTAAAAACATTCTCGTTTCCAAACCCAAGAGCACATCCTATGGCCCAGAAAGGGCAGTTGGGATGATTTCCACAAAGCAGCACAAAGAAGAGGAGCATTCAACAGTAGGTCAGGCACACTCACGGCATTAAGGAAGGCTTATAATGCAATAAGATAAATGGCTGAGACGTTTGCTGTGGGTGAGGGAGGCCCCTCTTGGTCTTCCCTTGGCTGCTCGCAATCTGAAAACACACAGACCTCTCTGCTCTCACGGCTCCAGGCGGAGATTGAAGAACTACCAGAGAGACGAGCGCTCCTGTGTCACTGCCCGACAGCGCCCAGCAGCAGCAGCACTGGCCTTTAGGACCGAGCAGCACGGCCACAGCAGGGGGGCCTCTTCCATCACCACCATTTGCTGACACCCCTCCTGACCCATTTGCTGACACTGGGTGCTGACACCCAGTCCCGTCTTCTGCTCCTCAACACCAGCACATCCTCATCAGAGCCACAACCTTCTCACAGCGAGGTGTCTAGGCCAGAAATAAAACGCATTCTCAGGCCACGCTGGCATCACCTCGGACATTCCCGCAGCCCCTCTTCACCTCACGTTCCCGGTGCCATTGTCTCTCCTTCGCTTCCAGCTCCTCCTGCGCCCTCATCCAATCCGCCCTCAGTTTTCCAACATCTCCTTTAAGGGCTGAAGTCACCTCACTCGCTTTCTCGAGGTGCTCCCGCAGGAGAGCATTCCCTTTCGCCAGATCCTCACACCTTGGGAAGGGAGGAACAGCCAGGAGGTCACTGAACAACCCCCGTCCACAAGCAGCAGCCCCGGGATTTCCCGGCTCCCCCAACACTGACGTTGGTGTCAAACTGAGAGGCAGGAGAAGCGCTTTCTCGCATGAACTGAGATCTCTCAGGGCTGGCAAACTCATGTGCTTCTCCTTTAGCCTTCCGTGTCCTTCTACAGCTTTGCTTTCCCTTCCTCTTCAACTCGGACCATGCCCACAGGTAACGGCTGCCTCCCCTTCGTGCTGCCTCATCACTGGATGCATCCCCTTTCTCTGGCCTTGTCCCCACTCCCTCACCTACTGCTCCAGGGCATGACTTAGGCTGGGAAGGGACCCTTGGAGCTCAGCCGGAGGAACCCCCTGCTCAAAACAGAGCTATGCAGCACACACCCCTATTACTGCCCCACACAACAGGTTGTGGACCTTTCTCCTTCCAAAAGGGCTTGCCCCACCGCTTCCCTTGGGGCCACTGGGGAGCACTGACAGCTTTTCCCTGCCTTCCAGGAGCAGCCAGGACACCCACTAGGAGGGAACGCTTCTTCCTTCTGCCTTTGCTGCTCCTCTTCCACCTGAGGCAGGGCTTTCTCCAGGCTGTGGTCTTCTGTGGCTTCCCGCCTGCCTGGGGAGGGATCCCTGAAGAAGAAAGGGAATGTTTAGTCCACTTCTTGTGTTCCCTTCACTGCTGTTCGCATCCATCGCTTTCCCCTCCCTTCCTTGGGCCTCTCAGGAGCTGAGATGCCTCAGCTGAGGTGAGGCATCTCAGGTGGCTTCTTCCAGGCATAACAGTCTGGTCACTACAGAGAGGAAGGGAGGGGAAGCTGTCGCTCACCGCCAGCAGCTCTCCTCAGTCTCCCACTCTTGCACTCTCACAGCGGGTATCCTCAGCTCATGACGGCCAGTGCTCGCTGCCACCCGAACCCCAGGAATGGTGCGGGACATCAGGTGCAGGAGCCCAGGAGTTGCAGGGGTTCAGCCGGTGACAGGAAATGGGCACCTACAAGGACAGAGTCAGAAAGCCCTGATGAAAGCCCAAGGGCAGGAAGAGGCAGGACTTGCTTCCCCTTTCTGTGGGAAACACCCTTGACAGGGAGCTGTTTCTAGCCCAGAAGAGAGAGCTGTTGCGGGCATGGAGCAGGGGATGGCTCTGGCACCTTCTCCCCGTGGGAAGTGCCCTCAGAGACTGTGCGTGTGGGGAGATGCACGGTGGCCCTGTGCCACGCAGCAGGGCTCCATCGGGAGCCCCTGGGGAGCTGCCATGGAGTTCTTTCCAGACCCTGCGCAGCACCATCCCTCGCCCTCCCTTGCCAGCGGACTTGCACTGACTTGGAGCAGTTCTCAGAGTTGGGAAAGATGGGCAGCAGCAGAGCCTGGGACACACCTGGGCTTCTGCACCTTCTGGACCTTGCCGCTTTGTTGCAGTGCCCGTCTTTTCTCTCTCTTCCTTCCTGTCTCTTCTCTTCCCTCTCCCCTGAGCAGGCCTCTTCTCTCTTTCTTTTTCTTGGGTTTTCAGTTTCCTGGAGGGAGCCTGCAAACCTTTCCATCCCACAGCGTGGTTAGATAGCTCTAGCCGGGATCAGCTGGGTGAACCAGTTCTTGATTGAACCCAAGCTGACTCCTTTTACCTTCTTTCCTCTGAAAGGCTCCTTCTTTGTTCTTGGGCGCATCCCAGGGAGTCTTGCGTGGTCTCTGGGGCGGTTGGAGGCAAAGCGGCGGGTGCCTAAACCAGAAATGTTGGCGTTAGCAGGTGACAAGGGACGTCCTGGAGGAGTAAGCCACTGCTGGGCGAATCGCTCGCTAGAGAAGATCCCTGGTCTGGTTTGCATTAGCCCTTTCTCCCAGGGGCCTCCCGGGGGAACATAGTGTTCACAGCGGGGTGTGACACTCAGTTCATTTGGGGGGCCGTTCAGCAGGGAGCCTGCGGTCCCCCTCCAGGCAAGAAGAGCCTTGCCCGCTTCATTCTGCTGCAGTTTCTTCACCCTCCTGAGACAGAGCTCTGCGCATGTCCCTTTGGTGCAACAGCACCTTCTGTGGTGGCTTTGCTTCTGGAAGCTGTCCTTCTGTAGGTCTTTTGTAGGCCTGTCCTTTGGCTGAGGACGTGCCTAACGCATTGGAGAAAGACCCCTTCCAGTTTTACTTACAAGGCACCATTCCAAGGGGGATGAACAAGCCCCACCCAAAGGCACAAGAGCTGAAATACCAGGAAGAGGCAGAGCAGCTACTTGGACTCCTCAGGAACTTCTCCTCCAGGAGACGCCTTGTCCCAGAGTTTGTGGACCTGCCCTACCTCTGCCGTTGGCGATCCTTCCACCGTATCTACCCCTGCTGCTTTCTGGAGGACGAGCAGAGAGGGTGGTGCATCCAGGAAGGCTTTTGCTTCGTGCTCCACGTCTGCCTCGCCTGCGTGGTCCCGTTGCTCTTCCAAAGGCAGCTCTGGGAAGCAAAAGCACATGCAGCAAAGTGACTTGTTGGAAGTGGACAACAGCTAAAGCCAAAGCCACCCAAAGCCCTAGACCAGCTTTCCGCTCGGGCTGTGACAACGCTCAGTCCCTCCTCCTACCTGTGGCTGTGTGCGTGGGTGCTGGCGACTCCTCAGCTGAAGGACTGGAAGGGCCGGCCATCTCTTCCCCAAAGATTTCACAGGGCTTTTCCATGGGGAACTCCACCAGCACCTTCAGCTGCACACGTCACAGCCTCGGTTGCAGGGCAGGTGGCTGAAAAGGTGGCAAGCAGCCTTTCCCACTCCTCACCCTTGCCTCCACGCAGAAGGCTGTGGCTGTGGGGCTGCTCTTCCAGGCAGCCACCCCCCCCCAAGCCCAGCCCTCCCCACCAGCATTTGCTCAATAGAGAGGAAGGAGGCAGCCAGGCACCTCTCAACCGCCAAGCTCTGCTGGGCCGGGAAGGCTGCAGCCGGCTGCTCCATCCAGCGTACCTTCCCAGTGCCCTCCAGCGGGACCTCCAGCGGGAGCAGGTCCTCCTTGGGTGGGCTCAGCAGGTTTGGCCCAAGGCAGATGGCCAGGTTGCTGCAGCTCATCCTGCTGGTGCAGGCGTTGTGGCCGATGTGCTGCAGGACGGGGAGTAGCCGCTTCAGGAGGAGGACATGTGCTGCTGTCAAGTTCTCGGCCACCCTGAGGGAACAGGAGCACAAGGTGAAGAAAGCAGACGTTGCCCACAGCCATGGCCAAAGCTTGCCCAAGGCAGGTGGGAGGCAGCGGCTGTGTTGCGCAGCTTTCCAGGTGCTCTCAGCCAGCGCTCAGGGCTCCTGCTCAACAGGCAGGCTGCTGCCCACACTTACGCTTTCAGCTCTCCCGCGTCGGCCTGCTTGCTCCTCCTCTCCATGGCTGGCATCCAGTCCTCATAGAGGTCGATGACGAGGAGCTTGGTGGGGATGGTTTGGAGGAAGCTGTGCAATGCCAAGGGCTGACCCTTTCTCCTGGCTTTTTGATTGTGTTTTTAGCGGTTCTTTATTGTATTTGATTGGTTTTTGTATTGTTTCTTGGCCAGTCTTGGCCAAACTTCTTTCTCTCGGAAGGGAACTCTTCTGATTCTCCAAAGGAAGAGCTGTCTCTGCATCTGGAATGTTTCTGGCATCTGCTGTCTTTGATGATCTGTTGCTGTTCTCTGCGCAGGGCCAGGGTGGGTCTGGCTTTTTTCCCCCACCCATGCGTTAGCTGAGGCGAGGTCTGGCTGAGGACAGCCCCCTGCCACTGGCTTTCTCATCCTCAGCCTGAAACAATGCCAACTCCAGGCCCCAATAACCTGGGTGGCGCTCCAGGGGAGTCCAACAGGCTGTGGCGATCTGCAGTGGTTTCCGGCGGTCTCCGGCGGTCTCTGGTGTTCTGCGATGGTCTCCGGTGTTCTCCGGCGGTCTCCAGCGGTGTCCGGCGGTCTCCGATGGTCCCCAGCATTCTCTTGCGGTGTCCGGTGGTCTCCATTGATGAGACCGCCGGACACCGCTGGAGACCATCGGAGGCCACCGGTGGCTGGCAGTCTGCGGTGGTCTTCGATGGACTCTGGCGGTTTCCAGCGGACTCCGACGGTCTCCAGTGTGAGACCACCGGAGGCCGCAGGACACCGCCAGTGTCTGATCCTCTCCGGTGGTCTCCCATGGTGTCCTGTGGTCTCCGCCGGTCTCTGGTGGTCTCCGACGCTCTCCAGCAGTCTCAGCCGTCTCCAAGGGACTCCTCCTGGTCCTATGGGGCTGCCGGCCCGAAGATGGCAGCCCCTCTCCTCGCCTCTTCCCCGCGGCTCTGAAAGAGAAATCACAGAATCGTTTACGTTGGAAAAGAAATGGAAGCTCATGGAGTCTAGCTGTTAGCCTGGCACCGCCAAGTCCGCAGCTCAACCACGTTCCTAAGGCCCACATCTACAGGTCTTTGAAATCCCTCCCGGGAGGGTGCCTCAAGCCCTTCCCTGGGCAGCCTGTTCCAATGCTTGTCAAGCCCTTCAGGGAAGAACTCTTTCCCAGTCTCCCCTGTCAACCTCCCCTGGCGCAACTTGAGGCCGTTTCCCCTTGTCCTGTCCCTCGTGCCTTGGGAGAAGAGAGCGACAGCCCCCTGGCTCCAGCCTCCTCTCGGGGAGTTGTCGGGAGCGGTAAGGTCTGGTGCTGGTGCTGTGGGGCTGCCGGGCAGAAGAGGGCAGCCCCTCTCCTCTCCTCTCCTCTTGCCCAGGCCTGAGGGCAGAGGAGATAGCCCCCCTTGCTGAGGGGCGGGGGTGTGGGGAGGGAAAGCAGGGCTCCTCGGCGGCTTGACAGCCGGCTGATGTTCCTGCTGAGCCTGCCGCATGGCGGTGTGGATGGCCCACTTACGGTTAGCGTCGGCCGCGGGGCCGGCGCCGCTTGCTGGACCGTGGCTTTGCGGAGGGTCCCTTTGAGCCGGCGGGGGTCCTGCGGCGCTTTGGGCCCGCTGCTGCTGGAGGCAGCCTGGCCACGGTGGAGGTGTGCCCCGTCAGGCCTGCGGGAGAGGGATCCACCTCCATTGGCTCCTCTGCCGGTGGGTCGACCTCCATGGGCTCTCCCTCGTCCCTCTTGGCGGGTGGGTCGACCTCCATGGGCTCTTCCTTCTCCCTCTTCAGGGGTGGGTCGACCTCCATGGGCTCAACTCCTTGGCCATCGCTGCTGCTGCCGCTGCTGCTGGCCGCAGCCCACTTGCGTTTCTCTCGGTGCTTGGGCATCCTCCGGGCTTCCGAGGAGCCCCTTCTGGCTGGGCCCACTCAATGTGGGCGCTCGTCCCACCCAATGTGGGCACTGGCCTCCTTTTGCCGCCTCCTCCTCTACCAAGCAGGCTTGGTGCAGGAATCTCTGGCTGCTGAGCGAGCTGTGGGTCAGCCACAGGGGTGCCAGTTGGCCAACGGCCGGCCGGTGACGTCACCAACGGACCTTTCTGTGTCTGGGAGGGTGGCCCATGAGGCCCTGCAGGCCCCATGCCGGGCGGCCCTTTGGCTTGCCAGAGAGCAAGGCAGCCCCTGGGGCAGCGGGACTGCCCTCCAGCTCCCCTCCTGTGCCCAGAGGATGCCCAGAAGCTCTGAAGTGGCGGCATCAGACCAGCTGGCGTGTCCCCTCGGAGTTCTGCCTGCGTCCTCTGGCTTTGCTCTGCCTCTTCCTGAGCGCTTGTGCCTCAGGTTTTTCTGCCATTTGCACTCTGTCCCTTTGCAAAAGGGCAGAGCGTGGTTGTGGAATTGCAGTCCAGGTCTAGAGGTGTGGCCTGGAAAGCCCAGTGCCTTTTTTCCCCCATTGCAGTGTCCAGAAGTTGCTGCTTGAAAGCTGAAATCCTCTTCTTCATCGGCCGTAAAGCGTTCCTTCTTCACCAGTCACACCTGGAGACAGAAACATCACCCGTTTCTCCAGGTGATTCCCAAAGCTTGTGCTGGGGAAAGTGTTTGGGTGGAAACTGCACTGAAAAACCTTTCACTCTCGCTCAGACAAATGTAGAGAAATTCCCCTTGAATACCTTTCAGATGACAGCGATTCTACTTCCTTGAAGCTGAAAAACTAGGAAGGTTTTTCCTGATTGGTACGAATGTAACTGGGTCCCAATTTCCCCCAATAATGATGGATACAAGCTTTAGATTGGTGTGGGAGGAAGCACTTGTTTCTAGATGCCTCTGCTTAATGGCAAACTGGTTTTGCAACCCTTAACATCATGCAAACATTAAACTGGCTGCAAAAAAATTGGAGCTGGAGCTGTCTCTTTCCTTCCAGTATCTTCATGGGGTCACCTGTTAATGTGCCTGTAGCATTTTAAAGGCGAAACTGCCAGGCAAATGCTCCTTTTCAGATGTTTTCCTGCAACGGGAAGTGGTAGCCCCTCCACAGGTCAAGGTGTGACATGCTCACTTTTGAACTCCCTATCTCAATCCCTCTTCCCCTCAGCATCATTACCGAGAGTGTTATTTCCTCAGTTGGTGTCCGTCTGGAGAAGAAAAGTGTCCTTTTTGAGCGCAGGCCCATGACACGAAGATGCTGAACGTTTGTGCCTAGGGATTTAGTTTGTTCGTGAACAAAGGGAGAGGATTGCTGTGTCTGTTGCTCTGCGTGTCTTTATTGCTTATGTCCTTATCACTTGCTGCTAGTCGTGCTCACAAAACAAGCAAAAAGGGCAATTGAGGGTTGTTTAATTTGTGCTAAGGTCAATTTACAAGGGAAGGTGCTAGAGGAGGGCGACCTTGGGCCCATTCCAACGATGTCAGGTGGATTTTACTGAAATGCCCTGAACAGGAAGATTTCTTCCTTTCCCTGAACAGGATCTTTTGGTAATAGTATGCCAGCTAACCGGGTGGCCAGAAGCATTTCCAGTTGCTTCAGCAACTACGGGATCAGTTATTAAAGTGCTTTTAGGACAAATAATTCCTAGATAGGGAGTAATAGAGGCAATAGACTCACAGAGAGGAACACATTTTACTGGAAAAATTCTTCAAGGGGTTGTGGTGGCCTTAGGAATACAATGAGATTTCCGTACTCTGTGGAAGCCCCGGAGTTCAGCGAAAGTAGAGAAGATGAATGGGGGAATTAAGCAGCATCTTTTGAAATTATTTTTGGAAACCAAAATGCCATGGATATGTCTTCTACCATTAGCTTTAGCTAGCATAGGGGCCAAACCCAGAGGAGATACTCAACTATCCCCCTTTGAATGAATGTTTGGAATCCCTTACCCTGCTAACTCTCGACCTAGTGGGGAGGTAGAAATAAGTGACGTCTACTTGGAACAATATGTGGCCGGGATACTGTCTCTTGTGAAATCTCTTTGACAGGAAGCTCAGCTGGCACAGACCCTGCCTTTGGACTTTGCTGTCTAGAGCATCCAACGGGGAGGTTGGGTCCTAATTAAAGAATGGAAAGAAGCACCACTGGTGGCAAAGTGGCAGAGACCGTACCAAGCGTTATTAACCGCGGAAACAGCAGTTAAGACGGCCAAACACGGGTGGACTCGTCATATTCGAACACGGGTGGACTCGTCATATTCGAGTCAAGACGTCCAAGGCCCTGGAAAACTGGACTTGGGAGCTAAAGGAAGAGGAGGGGAAACTGCAGCTAGCCTTCCGTAGAAAAAGACTCCATTAGTAGTATTTGATAAGTTAAAAATCAAGGGCAAGGCTGGATTGACCTCTGTCAATTGCCACAATAAGAAATTCTAAACTCCGTTACTGGCTGCAACCCAGTAGGCGTTGAGCAGTGGAAGCACATGCCATACCAGACCTTGATTTGAAAAAGTGAAAAATGGAAGTTTAGGGTGGGAGACTAGAACTAACTCTTACAAGGAGTGGGTCAGACCGGTAGCCATCAGGTAGACCTCGGGAGGAGTTCCGTGTGTTTACCCAAAGGATCTACGGTATAGATCCATAAGGAAAAGAGGCCCCTTATTTAACTTCCAGCAACTGGTGAGCAGACACTAACTGAATTGTTTCCGTATATTCACTTGCCACATCAAGTGTAGAAAGATGATAAGCTCAAGATGAAATTTTTAGTAATGATCATGTTTCTATACTATTGGCAAAATCGAAGTCTGGGATGGGAAAACCGATTTTTGACTCTAGGGGACGAGGTAGCCAAAGCTTTTAACCTCAGTAATTGCTGGGTCCGTGGAGGTCCAGGAGGAGCTGAAGATTGGCTGTGGGTAGCCCAGCCTGTCCAGCCTAAATGGTTGGTGAGTGACTTAAGTAGAGTGCATAATGGAACTGGGTTCTGGAAGGAAGACGGAGGTACATGGAAAATACAGTACCCAGGAAAAGGAAATTACTGTCTGAACAGAACCAAGCTGGGAGGGAAAAATGTAGGTAAAAGCGAATGTGAGTGGACATTGTCACCAGGAATGGGTTGTTACGATCCATATTGTAGACCTTATAATTGCTTTAGGTACCGAGGAAGATGGAACCAAACGCATGTTAAGCTTATAGGTGGCACCTGGGTAAAGTGCTCTTTCAAAGAACCTTGGCACAGTGGATGCAAAGCAGTTGCGAGAGAAATTATGCAAAAAGGGGGATTTAGAGATTCTTTATTCCTGGCTTGTCAGTGGGACAATACCATTAACAAGAATCATGTAATAAGGGTTTATCAATGGGGCTGGCAAAACTCAAGTGGAACTAGGACCTATTTTAGAAAATTTTGGTCGGCTACAAATTGAACTAAGAATGGTAGGGGATGTAACTGTAAAGGGCACGCAGATGCGGGAGCCTTTGAATGTGATTATTGCGATTCCTATGGCGATTTCAGTATAGCAGGAGGACCCCTGGGATCAAAAGATACTCTATACTGTGAAATACCACAGGATAATGAAACATGGGAAGGCCCATTCGCTAACGGGAATGGCTTTGGGCTTTGAAGGGCCATTACTGGATTTGTGGGCAACACGCCTACCAAAGGTTACCTCCAAAGCGCTCAGGGATACGTTCTATAGGATATATGAGACCGTTATTTTCCTTATTACCACAAGTTCAAGGAAACGAGTTAGGGGTTAATGGATAGGATGATCTGATAAGAGAACGACGAGCAACTGATAAATCCCTAACTAAAGGGGGTTCCCAATCATGGGGAAAAGATGAATTATACATCAGATGAACCTGAACGAATTATACGGTATTCTGGACCAGCAGCACGGAATCCCCACCAGGTGATTTCTGGAGCAAGAGACCCCATTTATAATTTAAATAGGATAGTTAGATTACAAGCCGGTTTTTGCAATTTTACCTAACCAGAGCGCTGAGGCTCTTGACTTTCTTGCAGACCAATCTGCTCAGATGAGGAATGCAATTTTCCAACACCCAAGGGTCCTAGATTATTTGCTAGCAGAAGAAGGGGGAGTTGGTGGAAAACTAAAGGAACCCAGCTCCTGTTTACAAATCCATGATCACGGGGCGGTAGTAAAACAGATAAGAAAAGGAATGAGAAAACTAGCTCACGTGCCAGTTCAAACCGGGAAAGGATGGGAATTAGACATGTTCTCGTGGTTGCCTGGTGGACCATGGGTTAAACGCATGGTGGTTTTCTCCCTTTGTGCGGTAGCAGCTCTGATTTTTGTACCATGTAGGATACCTTGTTTCATGCAGCTCATTCAGCATGGAGTCAGAAGAATGCAAGTCGTAGCTGCTGTGCCCAGTGACCCAGAATTAGCTACAAGGGGACCGAAGATGATGGCTCTGCAAATAGCTCCAAAACCAAAAAGAAGACAAGAAGAAAAGGTCCAATGAACGGTGACTAAAGGTTGTAAAGAACCTCTGAATATTGAAATAAACAGAGGAGGGGCTGATAAGAAAATAGGGATAAGAGTGTCTCCACAAACAGGGAAGTTAACGGAAATGGCAGGAGTGAGACAACCAAAAGAAGAGGAGAGTTAATTGAAGCTGCAGGAGTGAGATAACTGAAAACTAGGGGAAATAAGTGAAACCGCAAAAGTTGGACAATTAAAAACGGCAAAAGTTAAACTTTGATGTAATAGGCGGATCGAGAAGTCTGTACCTTCCAAGTACCTCAGCCAATGGGGAAAGGAAGAGGGTTACGTGCGGCCGGGGAATTAGGATAAAAGGGAGGCTGCGTCCTCCGGCAAATGGAGAGACCCCACAGGGATATGCCCCAGGGGACTCTCCCTTTATTCGAATAAAGCCTTTGCAGGACTCCTCTGTCTCCTTTGTGAACATCGACCTCTGGCTATGGGGTTTTCCGCACACGTCCTTTCTATCGCTTGGCTAAGATTTCAGAGTTTAGCATGCTAGTAGTCACTTCCCGAGAATCTGTTGCGGCAACGAATCTCTGCACCTCGAGGGGCAGGACCTTAAGCGAGCGTCCCCACTCAAGGGGAGATCCTGGCCTGCAGCCGCTGCCCTGCAGGAGAGCTCCAGGGGCTCTTGGGCTGTCCGCTATTTCTGGAGTGAGATAACTGACCTAGAGTCATATTCCCACGGGAACCAAGCACCGAGGTCCCCACTCCAGACAGTGTTTTGGCTGCGTTGCCAGCACGTCCCCCCCCGTTGCGTCCCCCCCCAGCAAAGTGCGGGGGCAACTCATCACATCTGCCACCGGTGGTTATGGCTTGAGCAGGAGCCGGGAGGGGCAGAGGGGGAAAGCAGGGGAGAGCACAGCGCCACCCCCCCGTTCCCTGCCGGCAGCCGGGGCCCCTCCCGCTGCCCATCGGGGAGGAGAAGGTTCGGGAGCTGCCCCCGGGCCCGTCGGGGTTTCGCACCGGGCCGGGCCTCCCGCTCCCGCGGCAGCCGAGGCTGAAGTTGGAGCCTCCGGCAGAGGCTCCGGCGGGGCCGCTGCCTTCGCCGGGCGGCGGCCCGTCCCCGCGGCGCCGGCTCTCGCCCTCCCCCCCGGGGGACCCCCCGCTGGCGGGGACCGGTTCCCCCCGCTCCCCCCTCCCGCCCCCAACCTTCGCCGGGGCCGGGGCCGGGGCCGGGGCCGGTCTCCGAGCGGAGCTGCCGGAGCCACCCGCGGCCGGGGCGGCCTCTCCCCCGCGGCAGCCCCGCAGCCCCGAGGGCAGCGCCGCCGCAGAGCGGCCCCGAGCGAGCCCGGCCCTCCCGCCCCGCGGCTCCCGGCGGCGCCCGGCGGGCAGGGGCAGCCGCTCCGCCCGCCCCGGCAGGCGCCGGGCCGCGGTCCGCCGGGGCAGGCGGCGGAGCAGCCCCCGCCGCGGGGCCCGTCCGGCGGCGGAGCCCGGCTGGCGAGCGGGGGCATGGCGGCGCCGGGCCCGGGCTCCCTGCAGCGCCGGCGGCAGAGCTGGCAGGAGGCGCGGCCCCGGCAAGCGGTGCTGGTGCGGAAGCTGCAGGCGAAGGTGAGGAGCGGGGGCGCCTGCCCGGGGGGAGCTGCCCGGGGCCGGGCCGGGCCGCGGTGGCGGGGCCGGGGTGCCCGGGCCGCCCGCGCCGCCCGCAGAGGGGACTCGGCGGCGGAGCCCTCGGGGGGCGAAGGCGCGGCCCCGGCGGGGCCCCCCCCGGGAGCCGCCGCGGCCGCCGTCCGCCCCGAGCCGCTGGCCGGGGCCTGGGCGGGCTCGGGGGAAGCGAAGCTTCCCGGTGCCGTAAGGACTCGGGCTGGTGAATTAAAGAATAAGGCTAGGTATGGCTTGAAGGTTTGCTTACCTAAGTATGAGTTAGCAAATATAACTTGGCTGACCACAAATAGGGGCCTACACCCCTGCAGAGCTACGATAAGTAACAAGACAGGAAGGTACCTATGTAGATAGCAATTGTGAGGCCAGCACAATGTTATCTTATCTCTGACAAATGGGGGGCTCCAAGAGGGAGGTAGCATATGGTAATGAGTTACTGGAAACTAATGAATATGTTAAAACTCCTTGCATGAATATGTATGTATGGTGTGCATATATGTTGTTAAACTGACTCTGTCGGGCACGCACATTTGGAGGAGCTATCCCCTGTGCGTCCAGCGCTGCAATAAAGGATACCTGCTTAATAGTCATCCCGACTATTGAGTCCTGATTTCGTCTTTCACGGCATCAATTCTGGCACCCCAGATGGGACCCTCTCTGCTCGGCTGCAGGACCCTCTGAGAACAGGACTCCCTAGGGTACCCCCGGGATCTTCCCGGAGGGACTCCTCGCCTCATACGGATCACTGCGGGGGCAGACAAGGACCATCTAGAAAATAAGGTATTCTTTTAAGAAAAATTAGAGAAAAAAAAAAAAAAAAAAAGAGTTTTGGTTTTTGGAACCGGTCATTTGGGGTTCCCATAAGTCGTAGGAGACGTCCTACGCAGGGCGCTGTATGCCAGGCTACTAGTGCCTGAGGGCATACTGTGTACGTGAGTTGTGCTGCGCAACTCAGGTTGTGCTGCGCTCTCTTGCATTACGTACACTTGGTTTGGTTTGTGTATGCGGGTATAGGCACATTTTGTGCTTTGTACTTCTGTATTTCATACACTTGGTTTGTGTACGCGGGTACAGGCACATTTTGTGCTTTGTACTCCTGTATTTCGTACACTTGGTTTGGTTTGTGTATGCGGGTATGAGCACATGCTGTGTTTTGTACTTTTGTATTTCATACACTTGGTTTTAGTACGTTAGGTACGGTCGCGAGTAAAGCTAAGTACCTTTGCATTAACGTACTTTGTGGTGGTAGTAACTTATCGGTATTGAAATTGGAACTGTTTAAAGGAATTGTTTATTGAAAGTTGATTTGGATTTGGTAAAAGGTGTGTGAATGAATTGAGCTAGCTCTTGTATGACTGAGACGCGGCACAGCTGCGAAGCGAGTGTGGAGTTCTGATCCGCGGTTCCGTTATCCCGCGAGGGGTGCGGCCGGAGATGAACAAAGCGAGTATATTTGGTTGACTGGATGAATATGATCGGTCATATAAATGGATATTGTCCTTTCCACCCAGATAACGGGTGTAAAGCAAACAATAAGTGTTAAGCGTTAAAATTGTTTTAAGATTTTTTCACTGGTTTGGGTCTAATCCAGATTGTACTGATCTTGAGTGCCCTAATTGCCAGCTGTGGATGCAGTGGGAGGAATATTGAGGAGACAGATTGTATCCTCTAACTGTACTGTGTTAAATTAGCAAATATGGGGGAACAGCAAAGTGGCGGAATTGTGAAAAAGAGCCCCATAGGATGTATTTTAAAACATTGGAAAAATATAGGAGGACCGTCAGGTGGGAACGTGAATAAGAAAACTTTGATAAAATATTGTAATCAATGGTGGCCCTTATACAAATTAGATGATGGAGAAAATTGGCCTCATAATGGGACTCTAAACTATAATACTATCACAGAATCACAGAATCACAGAGGTTGGAAGGGACCTTTTAAGATCATCTAGTCCAACCAATGAAAAAAAAAAAAAAAAAAAAAAAAACCACAAAAAACCAAAAACCACCACACACGCAACCCACACACACACCACCACACCACCCAACACTAATCCATATTCCCAAGCACTATGTCAACTCCTCTCTTGAATACCTCCAGGGATGGTGCCTCAACCACCTCCCTGGGCAGCCCATTCCAATGCCTGATAACCCTTTCAGTAAAGAAATATTTCCTAATATCTAACCTGAACTTCCCCTGGCGCAACTTGAGGCCATTGCCTCTTGTCCTATCATCTGTAACTTGGGAGAAGAGACCGACCCCCGCCTCTCTACAGCCTCCTTTCAGGTACTTGTAGAGAGCAATAAGGTCTCCCCTCAGTCTCCTCTTCCCCAGACTGAACAACCCCAGCTCCCTCAGCCTCTCTTCGTAAGACTTGTGCTCCAGACCCCTCACCAGCTTCGTTGCCCTTCTCTGGACCTGCTCCAGCACCTCAATGTCTTTCCTGTGGTAGGGGGCCCAAAGCTGGACGCAGTACTCGAGGTGGGGTCTCACCAGTGCCGAGTACAGGGGGACGATCACCTCTCGGGTCCTACTCACTACACTGTTCTTGATACAGGCCAGGATGCTGTTGGCCTTTTTGGCCACCTGGGCACACTGCTGGCTCATGTTCAGCCTGCTGTCGACCAACACCCCCAGGTCCTTTTCTGCCAGGCAGCTCTCCAGCCATTCTTCCCCAAGCCTGTAGCGCTGCCTGGGGTTGCTGTGACCCAAGTGCAGGACCCGGCACTTGGCCTTATTGAACCTCATCCCGTTGGTCTCAGCCCATCGATCCAGCCTGTCTAGATCCCTCTGCAAAGCCTCTCTACCCTCCAGCAGATCAACACTGCCACCCAGCTTGGTGTCGTCTGCAAATTTGCTGAGGGTGCTTTCGATCCCCTCGTCCAGATCATTGATAAAGATGTTGAAGAGAACCGGCCCCAGTACCGAGCCCTGTGGGACACCACTCGTGACCGGTCGCCAACTGGACTTCACTCCATTCACCACCACTCTCTGGGCCCGGCCCTCCAGCCAGTTTTTAACCCAGCGGAGAGTATACCCATCTAATTGTTGTTGTTGTTCTTACGGAGAGAAGGAAAATGGGATGAGGTTATGTATGCGGATATGTTTTTCACTTTGCGAAATCATCCTGAATGGCAAAAGGACTGCGGATTTAATATACCACCGCAAGACCCTTTAGTTTTGTCCCTCGAGAAAGAACATAAAGATAAAAGGAAGGGGCAGCAGAAAATGAAGAGATGTTGCTCGGCATGTAGTATTGGACAAAGGTGTTTAAAAGTGACAGAATCCAGTAAGAGGAAAGAGGAAACAGAAGATCAGCTTGAGGATTTGGGAATGCCCCCCCCTCCATTGCCAGATCCGCTTTCTCCACCCCAGTCGCCATTCCCTGAGACAGAGGGTGGCGGTAGCGGTGAGGAAGAAGGGGAAGCGGCAACTGCTTTTACTCCAGTTACTGCAAGAACCAGGAGTAAAACTCAGAGAGCTCCACAACTCCTAGCCCCGTTACGGGAAGTAATGGGATCTAGTGGACCAGCTAGAGTGAAAATTCCGTTTTCCACCACTGATTTAAATGACTGGAAGGAGGTAGCTAGAGGGTATCGAGATGATCCCTCTAAGGTGGCAAAACGATTTGAATTGATAGTTAGAAATCAAGAATTAATGCCTGTAAGCAAGGATTTTGTAAATGTAATAGGAGCCACTGGCCAGCAGAGAAAGGCGTTCTTTTCGGAACCCCTTAGATTTAAATTAGGAAAACAGATCGGAATACATCGATTTTTATACTTGCCACATTCCCCCAAATCACTGTTAGGGCGAGATTTATTAGAGCAATTAGGAGCAGTGATAGTTTTTAATCAAGGAGCCATGGAATTAAAAGTGAAAGAAGATCAGTTGATTGAAATTTTGAGCCTAGCCCTAATGCACTCTGAAAAGCCCACTGTGTCATCACCCGAACTTGAAGAAATCATTAATCAGGTATATCCAGGGGTTTGGGCTACAGGGACTCCAGGAAGGGCGAAACACGCTACCCCCATAGTAATACAACTTAAGGAGGGAGCAAGCCCAATACGTCAAAAACAATACCCCCTGAGATTAGAAGATCGCAGAGGGATAGAAGGTCCAATTAAGAACTTTTTACAACATGGACTACTAGTGGAATGTGAATCAGAATATAACACCCCCATACTGCCGGTAAAGAAACCAAATGGAACTTATCGGGTAGTTCAGGACCTAAGAGAAATAAACAAAATTGTTAAAGATTTACACCCTGTAGTTGCCAATCCCTATACATTACTTACCAAATTGAAAAACAGTCAGGTATGGTTTACAGTATTAGACCTAAAAGATGCATTCTTTTGTCTGCCTTTGGCTAAAGAAAGTCAGAAGTTGTTTGCTTTTGAATGGGAAAGCCCTACCACTGGTAGGAAAACCCAGCTTACTTGGACAGTGTTACCCCAAGGTTTCAAAAACAGTCCAACAATTTTCGGAAATCAATTAGCACGTGAGCTTGAGGGATGGAAGCCTCCTTCCAAAAATGGAACCCTTTTACAATACGTGGATGACCTGTTAATAGCAACTGAAACCAAACCTGAGTGTATCCAATGGACTGTGAGCTTGTTAAACTTTCTTGGACTAAATGGATATCGAGTCTCTCAACAGAAAGTTCAAATGGTACAACAGCAAGTGACCTACCTGGGATATGAATTATCTGGAGGACAACGGGAGTTGGGAACTGAACGAAAAGAAGCCATCTGTAAAACCCCACTTCCTCAGACGGTAAAAGAACTCAGAACCTTCTTGGGAATGACAGGTTGGTGTCGATTATGGATTTATAACTACGGAATAATAGTGAAACCTTTATATGAACTTTTGAAAAATAATCCCATTAGATTGATATGGTCCAAAGAAGCTCAGAACGCATTTGAAATACTCAAAAAGGAACTCATGAGAGCCCCGGCCTTGGGCTTGCCTGATGTAACCAAACCTTTTTGGCTCTTTTCTCATGAGAAACAAGGAATAGCTCTAGGAGTTTTAGCTCAGCAGCTGGGACCATACAAAAGAGCTGTAGCTTATTTCTCTAAACAATTAGATGAAGTAAGTAAAGGATGGCCAGGATGTTTACGAGCGGTAGCGGCCGTAATACTAAATATTGAGGAAGCCCGGAAATTTACCTTGGGCCAGAAGATGACAGTGTTGGTTTCGCATACTGTATCCGCTGTATTAGAACAAAAAGGGAATCACTGGCTTTCCCCATCCAGGTTTCTGAAATACCAGGACTAACATTGTGAACCCAGCTTCTTTCCTTAGTGGAGCAACAACCGAACCACTAACACATGACTGTTTGGAAACAATAGAGGCTGTGTATTCTAGCAGACCAGATCTGAAAGAAGAACCCCTGCAGGATGCACAGGACTCCTGGTTTACGGATGGAAGTAGCTTTGTCCGACAAGGTATCCGTAAGGCTGGATATGCAGTGACCACAACAAATAAGGTAATTGAATCCCAACCATTGCCTACCGGGACATCAGCTCAAAAGGCTGAGATTATTGCCTTGACTAGGGCTTTGGAACTGGCGAAAGGGAAAAGGATAAATATATGGACAGACTCCAAATATGCCTTTGGAGTTGTTCATGCTCATGGAGCAGTCTGGAAGGAACGAGGATTGCTAACCGCACAAGGAAAACAAATCAAACATGCAGAAGAAATACTTCGTCTACTGGAGGCAGTACGGTTACCAGCTAGCGTCGCCATCATGCATTGTCGAGGACATCTGAGGGGTAACACTGACCAAGAAAGAGGTAACAGATTGGCTGATTATGAGGCTAAACAGGCAGCAGAAAGAATACAGAAAGAACAAATTCTAGCCTTAATTCCAGACAATAGAAATCAAGACCTGGATGACCACGAGGGCATTAAATATTCTAGATTAGATGAGGAGTTCATACGAGAATTAGGAGGACAAGTTCCTTCCCGGGGATGGGCTCATTTGAGTGATGGTAGAATGATTATACCTGCCAAACTAGTGTGGGGACTTGTTAGAGAAGAACATGATAAGACACATTGGGGAGCAGATTCGTTATATAAATTTTTAGGCCAAAGATGGATAGGGAAGAATTTATATACCACTGTTCGACAGGTGACTCAGCAGTGTGAAACATGTTTGAGAAATAACCCCAACACAGGTAATCGAGTACAGTTAGGAACTATTGGGAAAGGAAACATACCAGGAGACCATTGGCAAATCGATTTTTCCGAACTCCCAAGAAAAGGGGGGTATAAGTACTTATTGGTGCTTACAGACACCTTTTCTGGATGGCCAGAGGCTTTTCCCTGTAGAACAAACCAGGCAAGAGAAGTGACTAAAGTGTTATTGAACGAGATAATACCTCGATTTGGGGTACCTATAGTCATCTCATCAGATAGAGGTACTCACTTTTGTGCACAAATAGTGCAGCAAGTTAGCAAACTATTGGGAATTGATTGGCAGTTACACACCCCATATAGGCCACAGGCCAGTGGGCAAGTAGAAAAAATGAATCACATGATAAAACAGCAGATAGCCAAAATATGTCAAGAAGCAGATTTGTATTGGTATCAAGCATTACCCATAGCTCTGCTTAGACTACGTGTAAAGCCAAGAGCTAAAGAAAACCTAAGCCCTTTTGAAATATTATATGGGAGACCATACCAGACAAAATATAAAGGAGAAGATTTAAACCAGTTGGGTAATTCTTATTTACAAAAATATGTTATTTCTTTGGGAAAACAATTAGAGAAAATCAATAAGAGTGTCCTAGGAACTAGAGTTAAGGGATTGGATCACGCTATCCATCCCTTTAGTCCTGGAAATTGGGTTTATATCAAAAATTTTTCAGGCAATCCACTGGAAGAGAGGTGGACCGGACCATTTCAAATGTTACTGACCACCTTCACTGCAATCAAGGTGAAGGAGCAGCCGTCCTGGATTCACTACTCTCGAGTGAAAAAAGCTCCAGACAAGCAGTGGACTTCTGAACCTTTAGGACCTTTAAAACTAAGATTACAAAAGACGGCTCCGAGGCATAAGGAAGATCCCCAATTTGAGCAGAAATGGACCTCCGAATGTACCGGATCAGCAAAACTGCGATTCCGGAGATCATTATTGTGATCTTCTACATCACAGCTGGATGGACGGAGAACTGCACCACCCATCAAGACCTAGATGATGTCCCCGACCCCGAAGACTGGACCAGGAATGGACATTTGGGCAATGCAGGTCTGAATATCACATATAAAAAGATTAAGGTATACACAGTTTTAAAAATTGATGGCCAGATTAAAAGAGACTGGGGAGATTCACAACAGATACCATCCTTTGAAATAAGAGAAAACAGCTTGATTGATAAAGCATGTAAATTTGATATGACACAAGTGTACTTAACCACTGTAATAACGGTTGGCATTTATGTATATAATTTAGAAGAGCCACAACAATGCATATTTTCAGCAGTATGTACACTCCACCAAGATTACTGTCGAGCAGAGGTCCAACCTAAAGTTAGTTCAATGATTAGGTGCATAGGAGTTATACATGATGCAAGGGAAATTATAAGATCATACTGACAAGCGGCCTTGATTTTAGTCCCAAAGGATATAACCGCCACACATGGTATGGATACTCTCTCTCCCCAACTTATCCCCTTTCCAGAAGTGAAACGTTCAAATACTATTCTCAATTATAATGCACCAGTAATATATAAAAATTATGTAATATATAGGGAAAATATAGCATGCAAAAAGGAGATAAAAACTTTCACTCAAACATTTACCTTTAGGAGTAGGGTTACTTGTAATGCATCTGAAAAGGCTGAAAACATCACTATAAATATAAAATACAATAGCACTGAAAAAGGGAAATTTACCATATGGGAAGTACCAACAACTGCTTTGAAGGCTACATGTCAGCAACCTCAATGTAGCCTTACTATAGTAAATAAAGGAGAAGCAGTTTATAAGATATGCGCACTATGGAGTCTAGAAAGCCGTGCAGCAACATTCTTATTCCCCTTTGTGCTCTATGTGCCTCGGAGAAATATAATTACTCCAAGTCCAACCACCATCCCTCTGTTTGAACCAGCTAAATGTGCTGTGAAATACCATAACCTTTCGTTCGCAGGCCCTTATGTAGTGAGACAATCCAATGAGCAGAAATTATTTCTGGACCCCACATATTCTTTAAAGAAGGTACGGGTAAAGGTACAAGCTGATATATCTCAGATTAAATCAGAATGCTTACCTTTTATTTTGCAAAGTCTTAAAGGATGGAAGGCATGGTTACATTCCAGAGCTCACCACTCAAGGAAACAGAGAGATTTAACAGGATGGTTTGGATCTGGACTAGGAGTTTTAAACTCGATTGATCAGGAAGTAATAATTAATAAACTGAGCACAGTCACCTCTGATTTAGGAAGGCTAGAAGTACCACTAAGGTCATCTTTAGTCACTCTGGCTGAAACTCAGCAATTAACTGTTGATTTCGTTTCCCTATTATCTAACCATACTACTGAGGATTTCCAAGCAGTAGCAACTTTTGTAAAAGGACTACAAGGAAATGTCTCTATTGCCATTCAGTGTATACAAACACAACTTTGGATACAATCTGTGGTTTCTGATATAATCAGAGAAGGGATGTCAGGAAACCTACCACAGGAAATTAGAGAAATTATCGCTAAGAACGATACTACCACCCCATTCGAATTAAAACATCAGGCTTGGTGGCAATTAGTTAATTTCACCTATGATGACACAAAAGAACGAATTGAAGCCTACGTGCTGACAATTCAAAAGGCAAAGGCATGGGATATTTTCCCTATTTTAGCACTAGGGGCAATCCATCAAGATGTAGTAGTCAGACCAATAAACTATAATGTTTGGGCAAAATATAATGATGATATAAGAAAATGGCAGACCATTAGTACCGAAGCCTGCATCCCAAAGGAACAACTAGGATATGTTTGTGAGAATGCAGTAATTGAAAACGAAGATTTGTGCTTAGACACAGAGGACAGTACATGCACGTTTGAGATGCTTCCCTCAGAACATGCTCAATCACAGGTGTATTATGTAGGAAAAGGATGTGTCTGTATAAGGACTAGTTGTGTTAATGTCAGCATTGATACTTGTGAAGAAGAAACAAATGGAACTAACTTTTGTGTTTGTAATTTTACCAAGATACAAGGTTGTGATTTTAATTATTCTGCTCCAATAACCACTTCTCAGTTGATCTCTGACAGTTTCATGCTATACAATGATATACCTAAATTACAGATTGGAATGGACATTAATGTCCTGAAGAAAATGCTTTCCCACCCAGACATTAAAATGTTGCTAAAGAGGGTGAAGGAAGCTTCGAAACGAACATTATGGCAAGTCCAGCATGATACTGTAGAAATAAAGAACATCATCACAGCCATTGAGAAAACTGGTGAACATCATTGGTGGGACATTTTTCTAAATACCTCACTAAAATCTCCAACCGCTGCACAGGTTTTCAATTTCCTAGTGCATCCTGTACTAGTGCTGATTTTTGCAGCCCTACTGCTGACTATTCTCAACATTTGGCTGTGGTGGAAAGTACGAACTGTTGCTCAACAAGTACATGTATTATGGACTGTAAACAAAATTATGCAAAAGAATTTGCAATAGCATAAAGAAAAGGGGGGATTGAATTAAAGAATAAGGCTAGGTATGGCTTGAAGGTTTGCTTACCTAAGTATGAGTTAGCAAATATAACTTGGCTGACCACAAATAGGGGCCTACACCCCTGCAGAGCTACGATAAGTAACAAGACAGGAAGGTACCTATGTAGATAGCAATTGTGAGGCCAGCACAATGTTATCTTATCTCTGACAAATGGGGGGCTCCAAGAGGGAGGTAGCATATGGTAATGAGTTACTGGAAACTAATGAATATGTTAAAACTCCTTGCATGAATATGTATGTATGGTGTGCATATATGTTGTTAAACTGACTCTGTCGGGCACGCACATTTGGAGGAGCTATCCCCTGTGCGTCCAGCGCTGCAATAAAGGATACCTGTTTAATAGTCATCCCGACTATTGAGTCCTGATTTCGTCTTTCACGGCATCACTGGGATGGGCAGCGCTGTGGCATGTAACCTCCCCAGTTACATGGAATGGCTTCAAGCTCCAACAGGGTAGGTTTAGACTGAACATTAGGAAAGAATTTTTCACAGAAAGAGTGGTCGGGCATTGGAATAGGCTACCCAGGGAGGTGGTTGAGTCACCATCCCTGGATGTGTTTAAGAGCCGTTTAGATGTGGTCTTGGGGGATATGGTATAGGGGAGAACTTTGTAGAGTAGGGTAGATGGTTGGACTCGATGATCCCAAGGGTCTCTTCCAACCTAGACGATTCTATGATTGTATGATTCTATGTGCTGAGCTTGGGCTGCAGAGAGCCCGAGAAAAGCCGGTGCCGGAGGAGCCGGCTCTGTCCCCAGGGGCGCTCGCTCCTCTCCATGGCGAGTCTCCCCCCGGCTCCTGCAGGAGCGGACTCGCTGCCGAGAGCTGGAGCAGCAGCTGGAAGCAGGAGGGGTGAGTGTGCAGGGCGCTAGCTGGAGAGCGATAGCCTTCACTCATAGGAGAGAAGCAGCATTATATTTCTTGATATAAAACAGTGATTTAATGAAGTGATAGTAGATGCGACAGCTTTAAGACCATTTGATACACACCATTGAAACCTCTGCCCAGGTCTCTGCCACCCTCTTGAATCCTTAACTTTGTGTCCGTGTCCTTGTAGAAGGTAGAGAATCTGTGTGTCATGCAGGATGGGAGTTCATCATGCTCTGCTCTGGTTTGTGTCTGTCCCTGCAGCTGTAAAAGGCAGGAAAATGTCAAGAAAAAAGACATTAGAGACCATCAAGAAGAGTGGACAGCGCTGCCCAGGTCTCTGCCACCCTACTGAATCCTTAACTTTGTGTCCGTGTCCTTTAAAAGGTAGAGAATCTGTGTGTGTTTGAGAATGGGAGTGCACCATGCACTGCTCCGCTTCCCATCTCTCTCTGCAGCTGTAAATGACAGGAAAGTGTGAAAAAAAGAAGGCATTAGAGACAGTCAATCACGATGGACACCCCTGCCCAGGTCTCTGCCACCCTCTTGAATCCTTAACTTTGTGTTCGTGTCGTCGAAGGTAGAGAATCTGTGTGTGGCTGAGGATGGGAGCTCCTCATGGTCTGGTCCTGTCACTTTCTGGGCCTGCTCTTGTAAGGAGATAGGATAACAAACAAGAGGTCAGCCATCCTCACTCAGCACGGACAAGCCCTGCGAGGTCTGTGCCAGACTCCTGAATCCTTATCTTTTGTCTGTGTCTTTGTAGAAGGTAGAGACTGTCCACGTGGTTGAGGATGGGAGTTCCTCATGGTCTTGTCCGTCTTGTTTCTGGGCCTGCTGCATTAAAAGGCAGAAGATTATGAACAAAGAAAGGTAACAGAGAGCATGAGTAAAATGGACAACTTGTGCCCAGATCTGTGCCAGACTCGTGAATGCTTAACTTTTGTCTGTGTCCTTGTAGAAGGTAGAGAATCTCTTGCTCCCTGGCTGAGCGTGGCTGTGTGCCATCGTCTGTTCCTCTGCTTTTAGGGGCCTGTGGTTTATGAGAGAGGATAAAAGCAATGGGGCATCCACCGTGCCTCACCACGGAGAACCCCTGTCAAGGTCTCTGCCACCCTCTTGAATCCTTACCTTAGTGTCCGCGTACGTTTAGAAGGTAGAGAATCTCTGGCTGTCTGGCTGCTCACCGGTCTGCTCGGCTCCAGGCTGTGACAGATCACCGCCCGTTCCTCCCCAGCAACCCTTTGTGACATGGCCACCTCCAGCATTCTATCGGTGTGTCAGGGCACAGGCTGTCCAGGGGTGATGGAAGGCCCAGGCCTTGGCTTCCTGGGGAAAATGGCTGTCACACTTCATCCTTGTTAAAGAGAGCGGGATGGACAAAGCCCGTAACTCAGTCCCATGGGACAACTGTTGCTGAGAGCTCAGGGTCACTGCTGTCTGTGTGGGGACACCCTCTTGACCCGGGAGTGTGGTCTCCTCATGGCCCCTCACCTTTTTGCCTCTCCCCTGTCCCCTGGGCCTCATCCTGGCTTCCAGGGCCAGGGCAGAGCCGGGTGGAGCTCAGCATGAGGGCGCAGTCACAGAAGTCACAGCATCATGGAATCATTTAGAAGATCATCGAGTCCAACCATAGAGCTAACACTGCCCACTCCACCACTAACCCACGTGCCTCAGCACCACGTCTACCCGTCTTTTAAATACCACCAGGGATGATGACTCCACCACTTCCCTGGGCAGCCCGTTCCAATGCTCAATAACCCTTTGTGTGAAGAAATAGTTCCTAGTATCCATCCTAAATCTTCCCTGGTGCAACATGGGGCCGTTGCCTCTTGTGCCATTGCCTGTGCCTTGGGAGAAGAGACCGACCCCCCCCGGCTACACCCTCCTTTCAGGGAGTTGTAGAGAGCGAGAAGGTCTCGCCTCAGCCTCCTTTTCTCCAGGCTGAACATCCCCAGCTCCCTCAGCTGCTCCTCACAAGACTCGTGCTCCAGACCCCTCACCAGCTCCATTGCCCTTCTCTGGACACGCTCCAGCCCCTCAACGTCTGTCCTGTCGTGAGGGGCCCAAAACTGGACACAGCCCAGAGGATGAGGATTGAGGATGATGGAGGATGAGGATGAGGAGCCCAGAGGCAGAGGATTCCCTAACTTCTCTGGAGTTAGGATGGAGACGCGAATGCCCATCTTTACCGAGATCTGGGGAACCAGACTCTTCCCTCTAGCTAGAGAAGCTAGAGATTGACGGGGACCGGAGGAATCTTCCCCCACAGAACCTCTGGTTCAAATTAAGCTGGGGAAGATGAAACAGAGGCAGAATGCTCGGTTGATCCAGGAGCTGCCTCTTCAGTTCTAAATACAAAGAGCTATGAATGAGGTTATGACACTGGAAGGAAGAGTTATTGGTGCGAGAGGGAAGCCAGAAACCAGACCTTTCTTTAAACCTTTAACATTCAAGAGTGGAAAGCAAGGGGTGACACATCAGCTTTTGGACTTGCCAGGGGCACCGAAGCCCTTGATTGATCGGGACTTGTTAGAAAATTAGAAGCTGAAAGAAGATTTAAAAACGGTACAGTCAACTCTTGGGATCCCCCTGTCACTCCAGAAATACAAACGGGTTCTGTAATTGTTCGGGGGTGAAGCCCCAAACCGTTGGAGGTGAAAAGCTCTCTAGGTACCTGTCCGTATTCTCCCACGTCCCGTGCCACCCATGACTCTCCAGTCTCGGGACAGATCTCTGGGTGGGAGTCTTAAATAGTTGCTTAACCCTAAACAAGAACTGAAACACATTGAGGAGACCTAGCAATAGGACCAAGCTGGTTTGCATGTCCCAAGAGTATTCAAAATTCTCAAAAACTGGCATAGCTGGACCAAAATAGAAAAGGGAGGTGAAAGAGCTGGGGAAAGGAACACCACCAGCCCCCGCTTCCCCCATAGACTGAGTGTGATTATTAATAAATTCTGAGAGACGGTGTCCGAGGTCACAGCAGGACAGCGGTGCTGCATAAATGGCCCAACGTAACCATCTGAACAGTGATGCTATCGTATCATAAGTTGATATCACACAGGACGGCAAAATTATGATGCTGATCCCTCTCCCAGAGGTGATAAACATCATCACGGGGAGTACATAGAGCATGTCAGAATTTACATAACACGGCCGTGGGAACAAACGAAGCAACATTGTGACCAGTACTATTGACTAATATCATAAATGCATATAACACATACATTTTAACACGCTCTGGTCAGATCTGTCGTTCTCTCAACCTTCCGAGTGCCCCACGTTGGGCGCCAAAAAGGACTGTCGTGGTTTGGCCTCAGACGGCAACAAAGAACCACGTGGCAGCCACGCTCTCGGCCCCCCCACGGCCATGAGGGGAGAATTGGAAGGAAAAAAAGGAAACTGGTGGGTTGGCACAAAGGCAGTTTAACAGAACAGCAAAGGGAACAAGACAATGTGCAGAAGATCCCGTTGCCAGAGGTCGAAGTTCACAAAGGAGACAGAGGAGTCCTGCAAAGGCTTTATTCGAATAAAGGGAGAGTCCCCTGGGGCATATCCCTGTGGGGTCTCTCCATTTGCCGGAGGACGCAGCCTCCCTTTTATCCTAATTCCCCGGCCGCACGTAACCCTCTTCCTTTCCCCATTGGCTGAGGTACTTGGAAGGTACAGACTTCTCGATCCGCCTATTACATCAAAGTTTAACTTTTGCCGTTTTTAATTGTCCAACTTTTGCAGTTTCACTTATTTCCCCTAGTTTTCAGTTACCTCACTCCTGCAGCTTCAATTAACTCTCCTCTTCTTTTGGTTGTCTCACTCCTGCCATTTCCGTTAACTTCCCTGTTTGTGGAGACACTCTTATCCCTATTTTCTTATCAGCCCCTCCTCTGTTTATTTCAATATTCAGAGGTTCTTTACAACCTTTAGTCACCGTTCATTGGACCTTTTCTTCTTGTCTTCTTTTTGGTTTTGGAGCTATTTGCAGAGCCATCATCTTCGGTCCCCTTGTAGCTAATTCTGGGTCACTGGGCACAGCTACGACTTGCATTCTTCTGACTCCATGCTGAATGAGCTGCATGAAACAAGGTATCCTACATGGTACAAAAATCAGAGCTGCTACCGCACAAAGGGAGAAAACCACCATGCGTTTAACCCATGGTCCACCAGGCAACCACGAGAACATGTCTAATTCCCATCCTTTCCCGGTTTGAACTGGCACGTGAGCTAGTTTTCTCATTCCTTTTCTTATCTGTTTTACTACCGCCCCGTGATCATGGATTTGTAAACAGGAGCTGGGTTCCTTTAGTTTTCCACCAACTCCCCCTTCTTCTGCTAGCAAATAATCTAGGACCCTTGGGTGTTGGAAAATTGCATTCCTCATCTGAGCAGATTGGTCTGCAAGAAAGTCAAGAGCCTCAGCGCTCTGGTTAGGTAAAATTGCAAAAACCGGCTTGTAATCTAACTATCCTATTTAAATTATAAATGGGGTCTCTTGCTCCAGAAATCACCTGGTGGGGATTCCGTGCTGCTGGTCCAGAATACCGTATAATTCGTTCAGGTTCATCTGATGTATAATTCATCTTTTCCCCATGATTGGGAACCCCCTTTAGTTAGGGATTTATCAGTTGCTCGTCGTTCTCTTATCAGATCATCCTATCCATTAACCCCTAACTCGTTTCCTTGAACTTGTGGTAATAAGGAAAATAACGGTCTCATATATCCTATAGAACGTATCCCTGAGCGCTTTGGAGGTAACCTTTGGTAGGCGTGTTGCCCACAAATCCAGTAATGGCCCTTCAAAGCCCAAAGCCATTCCCGTTAGCGAATGGGCCTTCCCATGTTTCATTATCCTGTGGTATTTCACAGTATAGAGTATCTTTTGATCCCAGGGGTCCTCCTGCTATATCCCGGGGCTGCTGCTTGTGGACGGGGGTTGTTCAGTGACCTCCTGGCTGTTCCTCCCTTCCCAAGGTGTGAGGATCTGGCCAAAGGGAACGTCCTCTTGCGGGGGCACCTCGAGAAAGCGAGTGAGGTGACTTCAGCCCTTAAAGGAGATGTTGGAAAACTGAGGGCAGATTGGATGAGGGCGCAGGAGGAGCTGGAAGCGAAGGAGAGAGAATGGCACCGGGAAGGTGTGTGGAATAATTCCTCAAATAAAAATTTTATTAAAAATATAGCATTGTTCACACATTAAGGAAAGGTATAAAATGGAAGCGTTTCCAGGGTAGAATACAGCAGATACGGGAACGAGGTGATCCTATGGAAGTGATAAGCTGCATATTTGCTACCCTGAGCCAACAGTCTGTCAGATTTTGATGAAATGCTGTCCTTTGTGCGAACTTTGCTCATTATAATGTCATTATAATACCAAAACACACCTCCAGCCCAAAGGCTACCCGCCTCCAAGGTGCAACCACTCGTCCTTGAGTCTGCGCCCTGAATTTTTCGTAAACTATACCTTTAAAAGCGAGGCGAGAGAATTTTACACCAAGCCTAATAAAGGTATTTATGACTAGAGTCACTCAAACTCCACCTTGAAGGTAAAACATAGTATAAAACTAGCCCAAGAAGGGGGGGATGCTAGGGAAGACATCGTCGTGAAGAGGTCAGGGAGGACCCCGTCAGGGACTGCCTTTGACTTGCGGGACCAGTCGAGGGGCTGAGCCTTTCTTCCCCCCCATAGGGAGGCCTTTGGGTAAGACTTAGACTATACTGAGTGCTTCCTCGGGAAACTTAGAAATCTCTCTAGAGGGTTATTTTTGTTACATTTATAGCCAGGCTGTATTGTTTGGAACTTTGTCGCACGCTTTGTAACATTAACAAACCATATTTTACTTGCACGTGCTTTGCAGACAGTGTATTTATCACCGGCAAACCATAAGAACCTTTGTATCTGTTGCTGAAATAAACTGCACTGCTTAAGTAGCTAGCCGTTTCGGTTTCCCATTGAACGCCACCAAACATTAGAGTGCGGCCGTGCTAGTTCATGAGCACGACTAGACTGAAGGTGCAGTCCACTATGACTGTATCTGGACTCGTGACAGTTAAATATATTAAACACGACTGGACTGATAGTGGTGAATTGGGCATCCCTCAGGATTTAAACCTAGCCGCACCTAGCCTCCCACCTCGGTGAGGAGTGTTAGAACGCAAGGAGGTTTATTTTCTGCCAAAACTATTTTGCCTATTAACGCAACAGACGTGAGGTGAGGAGGGGCTGCGGGAATGTCAGAGGTGATGCCAGCGTGGCACGAGAATGTGTTTTATTTTTGGCCCAGAGACCTCCCTGTGAGAAGGTTGTGGCGGTTTTGGGGATGTGTTGGTGCTGGGGATGTGTTGGTGCTGGGGATGTGCTGGTGTTGGGGATGTGTTGGTGCTGAGGAGCAGACAGGGCTGGGAGATGGAGGGGTGGTGGTGATGGAAGCAAATGGTGGTGATGGAAGAGTCCCCCCTGCTGTGGCCGTGCTGCTCGGTCCTAAAGGCCAGTGCTGCTGCTGCTGGTAGTTCTCTCTGGTAGTTGTTCAATCTCCGTCTGGAGCCGTGAGAGCAGAGAGGTCTGTGTGTTTTCAGATTGCGAGCAGCCAAGGGAAGACCAAGAGGGGCCTCCCTCACCGACAGCAAATGTGAGAGTGGCCTTGGAGGGGCTTGTCTTTGTCGTCCTCCCCCAAGACACCTGTGTGTGAGACACCTCTGCAAGGGGAGATGCTGAATGAGGGTCACTTGCTTTGCTGATGTCCCCTCCTGCAGGACAAGGGTGGGTGTTCCCTCCTGTGCAGTCGGGTGGCAGCTCTGCTGAGGCTGCTCCTGTGGTGGCTCTTCAGTCCCCAGTGCCCTGTTGGAGTAGTTCTTGAAGGAGACCTGGCCATGGTGGTGTGACCCTCTCCCAGCTGAAAGACTTGTGCAGTGACGGCGAAGGCTGAGCTGGCATTTCTTTTTCTCTTTGCATCTGTAGCTTTATGACAAGTTCAGAAGGGGTGAACGTGGCCGTCTGCTCGGCCTGTGGCGTCAGGTGGACACCTTCTGCCGCCGTTTCCTGGAAATGAAGACTGCCACGCACCGGTGAGTAGAAGCTGAGGCCAGATGTCTGCAGAAAAAATGTGGCTTCCCTTCAGATCTCTCTGGGGTTCCTTTCTCTCTGCAAACAGAAGTAGCACAGCCTCCGGTGTCCGGAGGCAATTTCAAAGTCTGGGTTACCGTCAGCCATTGATCTTATTGGATTATAAGCCTTCCTTAATGCCGCGAGTGTGCCTGACCTACTGTTTAATTCTCCTCCTCTTTGTGATTTGTTGGTACAACATTTTCGGTTTATTCTCACACCACCTTCCTGAAATGTTTGTTCTGTAGATATTGTCGTCAGCCTCTGAGCAGCCACTTGCCGGGGTGTTCCTTGCAAGCCTGAGTGCAGAAGGCCTTGGGGGCAAGAAGGGCCATTTTGCAGCATGAAGCATCTTAACCTGAATCATCCTGTGATCCTGTGATTATTGGATGGGAAATTCATAGCCGTCTCCCCAAAGAGCTTGCAGGCTCTTTGATCCATTCCCCGCTGAAGGGAAAAGTGATTGTGGGAATAGTCATCTGGACTTTCAACGTCTGTCTGACCCCCAGAAGAACTTTGGCCAGGCTGGTATCCAGCGTAGGAAAGAGGAGAGAGAGAACCAGGAGGCAGGAAGCTGTTAATTTGTGAGCACCTGAATGTTTTGGAAAGGTTCTGTGATTTCTGGAAGCTTGTTTTACTTTCTCAGTGCTGAATGTTTCCCCTCCATCAAGGACAAAGAGTGATGCAGGTCTGGTCAGGAAATGCCAGCGTTCTTGAGGTGTAAATAGAAAGGGGTTGGAAATCATCCCAACTGCCGTTTCTGGGACATAGGATGTGCTCTTGGGTTTGGAAACGAGAATGTTTTTATGTTCAAACCTTGTTTGTCTCTCCCCTTCGCAGAGACTGAAGGACTCGGAGGCACTTGGAGAAAAACATTCCTCATTACAGCGTGAGTTGGTGGTCGTGAGGGAGACACTGGAGCAATCGCACCTTCAGAGGGATCTGCTGAAGCAAAAGAGAGATGAGCTTACCATGGCCCTGGCGAAGGTATGGTCACCTTGTGATAGCAAGGCCACCACAGATGCTGTTTCTGGCAGCAGCAGACAGGGACAATCATAGACGCATAGAATCATGGAGGTTGGGAGGGACCTTTCGAGTCCTCGAGTCCAACCGCTACCCTCACACCGCCAAATCCTCCACTGACCCCTGTCCCTCAGCTCCACCTCTGCCCGTCTTTTCACTACCGTGTTGCTCCTCTTCTGTTCTCCCACTGTTGTTTAAGTACAATGTTGGTCTCCTTCTTGGGAAATGGTGGTGAGAGCAGGCAGGTCTTTGGGGCAGTCTGTCCTCACGTGCTGATTGGGAGCGCTGAACTGGGAGTATGTCAGAGACACGCAGGGGATGGGGAGTTGCTGCTCTCTTCTTGACTGTAAACCTGACTGTATTTTATTTCCTCTGTGCTTCCGTGGCGGTGGCTGGAGCAAGAGAATGGAGCTCTGTCGGGTAAAGTGGAGGAGATGGAGAGAGCAAAGGTCTCTGCCCAGGAGAAGCTGCGCTTGTGTAGAAGAACAGATGGAGAGCTCTGCGCAGAGAAAGCCCCCCTGGAGCAGCTGCTGAAGGAAGCAGAGGAGCAAGAAGAGGGGCTGCGGGCAGCGCTGAGGATCCGGGCAGAGGAGAAGGAAGAAAGCCAAGAGAAACTCATCCAGGTGGGACCAAAATGCTGGTGCTTCTGGGTGGGCGTTTGGCTGCTTGTCTGGGTGAAGCTGTGCCTGTGTTGGCCTCCTTTTTGGCATATTTACTTTGGAGGGCCAGAGAGTGGTGTCATCAGAACCAGGGGCTTGTTGTCCTCCTGGAAGATACAGCCTCCATTGTCCATCCATTGTTTTTCTTGCTGGCACAGACGGTGTGGGCGCAGCTCCCCGTGTGCCAGGGATCAGAGAGCAGCAATTTCAGATGCGGTTATTGCCATCACATTGGGCTGGGCTCTCTGTGCTCTGCCAGGTGACAAGGGAAGCCCGGCCATTCCCTACGAGGGGCCCACGTTGCTATTTGAAATGGCAGAAACGGGCTTTCTGTGTACGAGAACCTGGAATCCAGCCTGTTTGAGGCTCAGCAGCACTTATCTCAGGGAAGGTGGTAGAAAACCAGCCCGGTGGTTCTGACTGTACTGACCTTAAACCCTTTGAATTTCAGCGTAGGAGGGATCTTAACACGCCTTCGCTTAGAAACAGAAGCCCCTCCAGACAAACAAGGTCTGAATGTAAAAACATTCTCGTTTCCAAACCCAAGAGCACATCCTATGGCCCAGAAAGGGCAGTTGGGATGATTTCCACAAAGCAGCACAAAGAAGAGGAGCATTCAACAGTAGGTCAGGCACACTCACGGCATTAAGGAAGGCTTATAATGCAATAAGATAAATGGCTGAGACGTTTGCTGTGGGTGAGGGAGGCCCCTCTTGGTCTTCCCTTGGCTGCTCGCAATCTGAAAACACACAGACCTCTCTGCTCTCACGGCTCCAGGCGGAGATTGAAGAACTACCAGAGAGACGAGCGCTCCTGTGTCACTGCCCGACAGCGCCCAGCAGCAGCAGCACTGGCCTTTAGGACCGAGCAGCACGGCCCCAGCAGGGGGGCCTCTTCCATCACCACCATTTGCTGACACCCCTCCTGACCCATTTGCTGACACTGGGTGCTGACACCCAGTCCCGTCTTCTGCTCCTCAACACCAGCACATCCTCATCAGAGTCACAACCTTCTCACAGCGAGGTGTCTAGGCCAGAAATAAAACGCATTCTCAGGCCACGCTGGCATCACCTCGGACATTCCCGCAGCCCCTCTTCACCTCACGTTCCCAGTGCCATTGTCTCTCCTTCGCTTCCAGCTCCTCCTGCGCCCTCATCCAATCCGCCCTCAGTTTTCCAACATCTCCTTTAAGGGCTGAAGTCACCTCACTCGCTTTCTCGAGGTGCTCCCGCAGGAGAGCATTCCCTTTGGCCAGATCCTCACACCTTGGGAAGGGAGGAACAGCCAGGAGGTCACTGAACAACCCCCGTCCACAAGCAGCAGCCCCGGGATTTCCCGGCTCCCCCAACACTGACGTTGGTGTCAAACTGAGAGGCAGGAGAAGCGCTTTCTCGCATGAACTGAGATCTCTCAGGGCTGGCAAACTCATGTGCTTCTCCTTTAGCCTTCCGTGTCCTTCTACAGCTTTGCTTTCCCTTCCTCTTCAACTCGGACCATGCCCACAGGTAACGGCTGCCTCCCCTTCGTGCTGCCTCATCACTGGATGCATCCCCTTTCTCTGGCCTTGTCCCCACTCCCTCACCTACTGCTCCAGGGCATGACTTAGGCTGGGAAGGGACCCTTGGAGCTCAGCCGGAGGAACCCCCTGCTCAAAACAGAGCCATGCAGCACACACCCCTATTACTGCCCCACACAACAGGTTGTGGACCTTTCTCCTTCCAAAAGGGCTTGCCCCACCGCTTCCCTTGGGGCCACTGGGGAGCACTGACAGCTTTTCCCTGCCTTCCAGGAGCAGCCAGGACACCCACTAGGAGGGAACGCTTCTTCCTTCTGCCTTTGCTGCTCCTCTTCCACCTGAGGCAGGGCTTTCTCCAGGCTGTGGTCTTCTGTGGCTTCCCGCCTGCCTGGGGAGGGATCCCTGAAGAAGAAAGGGAATGTTTAGTCCACTTCTTGTGTTCCCTTCACTGCTGTTCGCATCCATCGCTTTCCCCTCCCTTCCTTGGGCATCTCAGGAGCTGAGATGCCTCAGCTGAGGTGAGGCATCTCAGGTGGCTTCTTCCAGGCATAACAGTCTGGTCACTACAGAGAGGAAGGGAGGGGAAGCTGTCACTCACCGCCAGCAGCTCTCCTCAGTCTCCCACTCTTGCACTCTCACAGCGGGTATCCTCAGCTCATGACGGCCAGTGCTCGCTGCCACCCGAACCCCGGGAATGGTGCGGGACATCAGGTGCAGGAGCCCAGGAGTTGCAGGGGTTCAGCCGGTGACAGGAAATGGGCACCTACAAGGACAGAGTCAGAAAGCCCTGATGAAAGCCCAAGGGCAGGAAGAGGCAGGACTTGCTTCCCCTTTCTGTGGGAAACACCCTTGACAGGGAGCTGTTTCTAGCCCAGAAGAGAGAGCTGTTGCGGGCATGGAGCAGGGGATGGCTCTGGCACCTTCTCCCCGTGGGAAGTGCCCTCAGAGACTGTGCGTGTGGGGAGATGCACGGTGGCCCTGTGCCACGCAGCAGGGCTCCATCGGGAGCCCCTGGGGAGCTGCCATGGAGTTCTTTCCAGACCCTGCGCAGCACCATCCCTCGCCCTCCCTTGCCAGCGGACTTGCACTGCCTTGGAGCAGTTCTCAGAGTTGGGAAAGATGGGCAGCAGCAGAGCCTGGGACACACCTGGGCTTCTGCACCTTCTGGACCTTGCCGCTTTGTTGCAGTGCCCGTCTTTTCTCTCTCTTCCTTCCTGTCTCTTCTCTTCCCTCTCCCCTGAGCAGGCCTCTTCTCTCTTTCTTTTTCTTGGGTTTTCAGTTTCCTGGAGGGAGCCTGCAAACCTTTCCATCCCACAGCGTGGTTAGATAGCTCTAGCCGGGATCAGCTGGGTGAACCAGTTCTTGATTGAACCCAAGCTGACTCCTTTTACCTTCTTTCCTCTGAAAGGCTCCTTCTTTGTTCTTGGGCGCATCCCAGGGAGTCTTGCGTGGTCTCTGGGGCGGTTGGAGGCAAAGCGGCGGGTGCCTAAACCAGAAATGTTGGCGTTAGCAGGTGACAAGGGACGTCCTGGAGGAGTAAGCCACTGCTGGGCGAATCGCTCGCTAGAGAAGATCCCTGGTCTGGTTTGCATTAGCCCTTTCTCCCAGGGGCCTCCCGGGGGAACATAGTGTTCACAGCGGGGTGTGACACTCAGTTCATTTGGGGGGCCGTTCAGCAGGGAGCCTGCGGTCCCCCTCCAGGCAAGAAGAGCCTTGCCCGCTTCATTCTGCTGCAGTTTCTTCACCCTCCTGAGACAGAGCTCTGCGCATGTCCCTTTGGTGCAACAGCACCTTCTGTGGTGGCTTTGCTTCTGGAAGCTGTCCTTCTGTAGGTCTTTTGTAGGCCTGTCCTTTGGCTGAGGACGTGCCTAACGCATTGGAGAAAGACCCCTTCCAGTTTTACTTACAAGGCACCATTCCAAGGGGGATGAACAAGCCCCACCCAAAGGCACAAGAGCTGAAATACCAGGAAGAGGCAGAGCAGCTACTTGGACTCCTCAGGAACTCCTCCTCCAGGAGACGCCTTGTCCCAGAGTTTGTGGACCTGCCCTACCTCTGCCGTTGGCGATCCTTCCACCGTATCTACCCCTGCTGCTTTCTGGAGGACGAGCAGAGAGGGTGGTGCATCCAGGAAGGCTTTTGCTTCGTGCTCCACGTCTGCCTCGCCTGCGTGGTCCCGTTGCTCTTCCAAAGGCAGCTCTGGGAAGCAAAAGCACATGCAGCAAAGTGACTTGTTGGAAGTGGACAACAGCTAAAGCCAAAGCCACCCAAAGCCCTAGACCAGCTTTCCGCTCGGGCTGTGACAACGCTCAGTCCCTCCTCCTACCTGTGGCTGTGTGCGTGGGTGCTGGCGACTCCTCAGCTGAAGGACTGGAAGGGCCGGCCATCTCTTCCCCAAAGATTTCACAGGGCTTTTCCATGGGGAACTCCACCAGCACCTTCAGCTGCACACGTCACAGCCTCGGTTGCAGGGCAGGTGGCTGAAAAGGTGGCAAGCAGCCTTTCCCACTCCTCACCCTTGCCTCCACGCAGAAGGCTGTGGCTGTGGGGCTGCTCTTCCAGGCAGCCACCCCCCCCCCAGCCCAGCCCTCCCCACCAGCATTTGCTCAATAGAGAGGAAGGAGGCAGCCAGGCACCTCTCAACCGCCAAGCTCTGCTGGGCCGGGAAGGCTGCAGCCGGCTGCTCCATCCAGCGTACCTTCCCAGTGCCCTCCAGCGGGACCTCCAGCGGGAGCAGGTCCTCCTTGGGTGGGCTCAGCAGGTTTGGCCCAAGGCAGATGGCCAGGTTGCTGCAGCTCATCCTGCTGGTGCAGGCGTTGTGGCCGATGTGCTGCAGGACGGGGAGTAGCCGCTTCAGGAGGAGGACATGTGCTGCTGTCAAGTTCTCGGCCACCCTGAGGGAACAGGAGCACAAGGTGAAGAAAGCAGACGTTGCCCACAGCCATGGCCAAAGCTTGCCCAAGGCAGGTGGGAGGCAGCGGCTGTGTTGCGCAGCTTTCCAGGTGCTCTCAGCCAGCGCTCAGGGCTCCTGCTCAACAGGCAGGCTGCTGCCCACACTTACGCTTTCAGCTCTCCCGCGTCGGCCTGCTTGCTCCTCCTCTCCATGGCTGGCATCCAGTCCTCATAGAGGTCGATGACGAGGAGCTTGGTGGGGATGCTTTGGAGGAAGCTGTGCAATGCCAAGGGCTGACCCTTTCTCCTGGCTTTTTGATTGTGTTTTTAGCGGTTCTTTATTGTATTTGATTGGTTTTTGTATTGTTTCTTGGCCAGTCTTGGCCAAACTTCTTTCTCTCGGAAGGGAACTCTTCTGATTCTCCAAAGGAAGAGCTGTCTCTGCATCTGGAATGTTTCTGGCATCTGCTGTCTTTGATGATCTGTTGCTGTTCTCTGCGCAGGGCCAGGGTGGGTCTGGCTTTTTTCCCCCACCCATGCGTTAGCTGAGGCGAGGTCTGGCTGAGGACAGCCCCCTGCCACTGGCTTTCTCATCCTCAGCCTGAAACAATGCCAACTCCAGGCCCCAATAACCTGGGTGGCGCTCCAGGGGAGTCCAACAGGCTGTGGCGATCTGCAGTGGTTTCCGGCGGTCTCCGGCGGTCTCTGGTGTTCTGCGATGGTCTCCGGTGTTCTCCGGCGGTCTCCAGCGGTGTCCGGCGGTCTCCGATGGTCCCCAGCATTCTCTTGCGGTGTCCGGTGGTCTCCATTGATGAGACCGCCGGACACCGCTGGAGACCATCGGAGGCCACCGGTGGCTGGCAGTCTGCGGTGGTCTTCGATGGACTCTGGCGGTTTCCAGCGGACTCCGACGGTCTCCAGTGTGAGACCACCGGAGGCCGCAGGACACCGCCAGTGTCTGATCCTCTCCGGTGGTCTCCCATGGTGTCCTGTGGTCTCCGCCGGTCTCTGGTGGTCTCCGACGCTCTCCAGCAGTCTCAGCCGTCTCCAAGGGACTCCTCCTGGTCCTATGGGGCTGCCGGCCCGAAGATGGCAGCCCCTCTCCTCGCCTCTTCCCCGCGGCTCTGAAAGAGAAATCACAGAATCGTTTACGTTGGAAAAGAAATGGAAGCTCATGGAGTCTAGCTGTTAGCCTGGCACCGCCAAGTCCGCAGCTCAACCACGTTCCTAAGGCCCACATCTACAGGTCTTTGAAATCCCTCCCGGGAGGGTGCCTCAAGCCCTTCCCTGGGCAGCCTGTTCCAATGCTTGTCAAGCCCTTCAGGGAAGAACTCTTTCCCAGTCTCCCCTGTCAACCTCCCCTGGCGCAACTTGAGGCCGTTTCCCCTTGTCCTGTCCCTCGTGCCTTGGGAGAAGAGAGCGACAGCCCCCTGGCTCCAGCCTCCTCTCGGGGAGTTGTCGGGAGCGGTAAGGTCTGGTGCTGGTGCTGTGGGGCTGCCGGGCAGAAGAGGGCAGCCCCTCTCCTCTCCTCTCCTCTTGCCCAGGCCTGAGGGCAGAGGAGATAGCCCCCCTTGCTGAGGGGCGGGGGTGTGGGGAGGGAAAGCAGGGCTCCTCGGCGGCTTGACAGCCGGCTGATGTTCCTGCTGAGCCTGCCGCATGGCGGTGTGGATGGCCCACTTACGGTTAGCGTCGGCCGCGGGGCCGGCGCCGCTTGCTGGACCGTGGCTTTGCGGAGGGTCCCTTTGAGCCGGCGGGGGTCCTGCGGCGCTTTGGGCCCGCTGCTGCTGGAGGCAGCCTGGCCACGGTGGAGGTGTGCCCCGTCAGGCCTGCGGGAGAGGGATCCACCTCCATTGGCTCCTCTGCCGGTGGGTCGACCTCCATGGGCTCTCCCTCGTCCCTCTTGGCGGGTGGGTCGACCTCCATGGGCTCTTCCTTCTCCCTCTTCAGGGGTGGGTCGACCTCCATGGGCTCAACTCCTTGGCCATCGCTGCTGCTGCCGCTGCTGCTGGCCGCAGCCCACTTGCGTTTCTCTCGGTGCTTGGGCATCCTCCGGGCTTCCGAGGAGCCCCTTCTGGCTGGGCCCACTCAATGTGGGCGCTCGTCCCACCCAATGTGGGCACTGGCCTCCCTTTGCCGCCTCCTCCTCTACCAAGCAGGCTTGGTGCAGGAATCTCTGGCTGCTGAGCGAGCTGTGGGTCAGCCACAGGGGTGCCAGTTGGCCAACGGCCGGCCGGTGACGTCACCAACGGACCTTTCTGTGTCTGGGAGGGTGGCCCATGAGGCCCTGCAGGCCCCATGCCGGGCGGCCCTTTGGCTTGCCAGAGAGCAAGGCAGCCCCTGGGGCAGCGGGACTGCCCTCCAGCTCCCCTCCTGTGCCCAGAGGATGCCCAGAAGCTCTGAAGTGGCGGCATCAGACCAGCTGGCGTGTCCCCTCGGAGTTCTGCCTGCGTCCTCTGGCTTTGCTCTGCCTCTTCCTGAGCGCTTGTGCCTCAGGTTTTTCTGCCATTTGCACTCTGTCCCTTTGCAAAAGGGCAGAGCGTGGTTGTGGAATTGCAGTCCAGGTCTAGAGGTGTGGCCTGGAAAGCCCAGTGCCTTTTTTCCCCCATTGCAGTGTCCAGAAGTTGCTGCTTGAAAGCTGAAATCCTCTTCTTCATCGGCCGTAAAGCGTTCCTTCTTCACCAGTCACACCTGGAGACAGAAACATCACCCGTTTCTCCAGGTGATTCCCAAAGCTTGTGCTGGGGAAAGTGTTTGGGTGGAAACTGCACTGAAAAACCTTTCACTCTCGCTCAGACAAATGTAGAGAAATTCCCCTTGAATACCTTTCAGATGACAGCGATTCTACTTCCTTGAAGCTGAAAAACTAGGAAGGTTTTTCCTGATTGGTACGAGTGTAACTGGGTCCCAATTTCCCCCAATAATGATGGATACAAGCTTTAGATTGGTGTGGGAGGAAGCACTTGTTTCTAGATGCCTCTGCTTAATGGCAAACTGGTTTTGCAACCCTTAACATCATGCAAACATTAAACTGGCTGCAAAAAAATTGGAGCTGGAGCTGTCTCTTTCCTTCCAGTATCTTCATGGGGTCACCTGTTAATGTGCCTGTAGCATTTTAAAGGCGAAACTGCCAGGCAAATGCTCCTTTTCAGATGTTTTCCTGCAACGGGAAGTGGTAGCCCCTCCACAGGTCAAGGTGTGACATGCTCACTTTTGAACTCCCTATCTCAATCCCTCTTCCCCTCAGCATCATTACCGAGAGTGTTATTTCCTCAGTTGGTGTCCGTCTGGAGAAGAAAAGTGTCCTTTTTGAGCGCAGGCCCATGACACGAAGATGCTGAACGTTTGTGCCTAGGGATTTAGTTTGTTCGTGAACAGAGGGAGAGGATTGCTGTGTCTGTTGCTCTGCGTGTCTTTATTGCTTATGTCCTTATCACTTGTTGCTAGTCGTGCTCACAAAACAAGCAAAAAGGGCAATTGAGGGTTGTTTAATTTGTGCTAAGGTCAATTTACAAGGGAAGGTGCTAGAGGAGGGCGACCTTGGGCCCATTCCAACGATGTCAGGTGGATTTTACTGAAATGCCCTGAACAGGAAGATTTCTTCCTTTCCCTGAACAGGATCTTTTGGTAATAGTATGCCAGCTAACCGGGTGGCCAGAAGCATTTCCAGTTGCTTCAGCAACTACGGGATCAGTTATTAAAGTGCTTTTAGGACAAATAATTCCTAGATAGGGAGTAATAGAGGCAATAGACTCACAGAGAGGAACACATTTTACTGGAAAAATTCTTCAAGGGGTTGTGGTGGCCTTAGGAATACAATGAGATTTCCGTACTCTGTGGAAGCCCCGGAGTTCAGCGAAAGTAGAGAAGATGAATGGGGGAATTAAGCAGCATCTTTTGAAATTATTTTTGGAAACCAAAATGCCATGGATATGTCTTCTACCATTAGCTTTAGCTAGCATAGGGGCCAAACCCAGAGGAGATACTCAACTATCCCCCTTTGAATGAATGTTTGGAATCCCTTACCCTGCTAACTCTCGACCTAGTGGGGAGGTAGAAATAAGTGATGTCTACTTGGAACAATATGTGGCCGGGATACTGTCTCTTGTGAAATCTCTTTGACAGGAAGCTCAGCTGGCACAGACCCTGCCTTTGGACTTTGCTGTCTAGAGCATCCAACGGGGAGGTTGGGTCCTAATTAAAGAATGGAAAGAAGCACCACTGGTGGCAAAGTGGCAGAGACCGTACCAAGCGTTATTAACCGCGGAAACAGCAGTTAAGACGGCCAAACACGGGTGGACTCGTCATATTCGAACACGGGTGGACTCGTCATATTCGAGTCAAGACGTCCAAGGCCCTGGAAAACTGGACTTGGGAGCTAAAGGAAGAGGAGGGGAAACTGCAGCTAGCCTTCCGTAGAAAAAGACTCCATTAGTAGTATTTGATAAGTTAAAAATCAAGGGCAAGGCTGGATTGACCTCTGTCAATTGCCACAATAAGAAATTCTAAACTCCGTTACTGGCTGCAACCCAGTAGGCGTTGAGCAGTGGAAGCACATGCCATACCAGACCTTGATTTGAAAAAGTGAAAAATGGAAGTTTAGGGTGGGAGACTAGAACTAACTCTTACAAGGAGTGGGTCAGACCGGTAGCCATCAGGTAGACCTCGGGAGGAGTTCCGTGTGTTTACCCAAAGGATCTACGGTATAGATCCATAAGGAAAAGAGGCCCCTTATTTAACTTCCAGCAACTGGTGAGCAGACACTAACTGAATTGTTTCCGTATATTCACTTGCCACATCAAGTGTAGAAAGATGATAAGCTCAAGATGAAATTTTTAGTAATGATCATGTTTCTATACTATTGGCAAAATCGAAGTCTGGGATGGGAAAACCGATTTTTGACTCTAGGGGACGAGGTAGCCAAAGCTTTTAACCTCAGTAATTGCTGGGTCCGTGGAGGTCCAGGAGGAGCTGAAGATTGGCTGTGGGTAGCCCAGCCTGTCCAGCCTAAATGGTTGGTGAGTGACTTAAGTAGAGTGCATAATGGAACTGGGTTCTGGAAGGAAGACGGAGGTACATGGAAAATACAGTACCCAGGAAAAGGAAATTACTGTCTGAACAGAACCAAGCTGGGAGGGAAAAATGTAGGTAAAAGCGAATGTGAGTGGACATTGTCACCAGGAATGGGTTGTTACGATCCATATTGTAGACCTTATAATTGCTTTAGGTACCGAGGAAGATGGAACCAAACGCATGTTAAGCTTATAGGTGGCACCTGGGTAAAGTGCTCTTTCAAAGAACCTTGGCACAGTGGATGCAAAGCAGTTGCGAGAGAAATTACGCAAAAAGGGGGATTTAGAGATTCTTTATTCCTGGCTTGTCAGTGGGACAATACCATTAACAAGAATCATGTAATAAGGGTTTATCAATGGGGCTGGCAAAACTCAAGTGGAACTAGGACCTATTTTAGAAAATTTTGGTCGGCTACAAATTGAACTAAGAATGGTAGGGGGTGTAACTGTAAAGGGCACGCAGATGCGGGAGCCTTTGAATGTGATTATTGCGATTCCTATGGCGATTTCAGTATAGCAGGAGGACCCCTGGGATCAAAAGATACTCTATACTGTGAAATACCACAGGATAATGAAACATGGGAAGGCCCATTCGCTAACGGGGCTTGGGCTTTGAAGGGCCATTACTGGATTTGTGGGCAACACGCCTACCAAAGGTTACCTCCAAAGCACTCAGGGATACGTTCTATAGGATATATGAGACCGTTATTTTCCTTATTACCACAAGTTCAAGGAAACGAGTTAGGGGTTAATGGATAGGATGATCTGATAAGAGAACGACGAGCAACTGATAAATCCCTAACTAAAGGGGGTTCCCAATCATGGGGAAAAGATGAATTATACATCAGATGAACCTGAACGAATTATACGGTATTCTGGACCAGCAGCACGGAATCCCCACCAGGTGATTTCTGGAGCAAGAGACCCCATTTATAATTTAAATAGGATAGTTAGATTACAAGCCGGTTTTTGCAATTTTACCTAACCAGAGCGCTGAGGCTCTTGACTTTCTTGCAGACCAATCTGCTCAGATGAGGAATGCAATTTTCCAACACCCAAGGGTCCTAGATTATTTGCTAGCAGAAGAAGGGGGAGTTGGTGGAAAACTAAAGGAACCCAGCTCCTGTTTACAAATCCATGATCACGGGGCGGTAGTAAAACAGATAAGAAAAGGAATGAGAAAACTAGCTCACGTGCCAGTTCAAACCAGGAAAGGATGGGAATTAGACATGTTCTCGTGGTTGCCTGGTGGACCATGGGTTAAACGCATGGTGGTTTTCTCCCTTTGTGCGGTAGCAGCTCTGATTTTTGTACCATGTAGGATACCTTGTTTCATGCAGCTCATTCAGCATGGAGTCAGAAGAATGCAAGTCGTAGCTGCTGTGCCCAGTGACCCAGAATTAGCTACAAGGGGACCGAAGATGATGGCTCTGCAAATAGCTCCAAAACCAAAAAGAAGACAAGAAGGTCCAATGAACGGTGACTAAAAGTTGTAAAGACAAATAGTGAAATAAACAGAGGAGGGGCTGATAAGAAAATAGGGATAAGAGTGTCTCCACAAACAGGGAAGTTAACGGAAATGGCAGGAGTGAGACAACCAAAAGAAGAGGAGAGTTAATTGAAGCTGCAGGAGTGAGGTAACTGAAAACTAGGGGAAATAAGTGAAACCGCAAAAGTTGGACAATTAAAAACGGCAAAAGTTAAACTTTGATGTAATAGGCGGATCGAGAAGTCTGTACCTTCCAAGTACCTCAGCCAATGGGGAAAGGAAGAGGGTTACGTGCGGCCGGGGAATTAGGATAAAAGGGAGGCTGCGTCCTCCGGCAAATGGAGAGACCCCACAGGGATATGCCCCAGGGGACTCTCCCTTTATTCGAATAAAGCCTTTGCAGGACTCCTCTGTCTCCTTTGTGAACATCGACCTCTGGCTATGGGGTTTTCCGCACACGTCCTTTCTATCGCTTGGCTAAGATTTCAGAGTTTAGCATGCTAGTAGTCACTTCCCGAGAATCTGTTGCGGCAACGAATCTCTGCACCTCGAGGGGCAGGACCTTAAGCGAGCGTCCCCACTCAAGGGGAGATCCTGGCCTGCAGCCGCTGCCCTGCAGGAGAGCTCCAGGGGCTCTTGGGCTGTCCGCTATTTCTGGAGTGAGATAACTGACCTAGAGTCATATTCCCACGGGAACCAAGCACCGAGGTCCCCACTCCAGACAGTGTTTTGGCTGCGTTGCCAGCACGTCCCCCCCCGTTGCGTCCCCCCCCAGCAAAGTGCGGGGGCAACTCATCACATCTGCCACCGGTGGTTATGGCTTGAGCAGGAGCCGGGAGGGGCAGAGGGGGAAAGCAGGGGAGAGCACAGCGCCACCCCCCCGTTCCCTGCCGGCAGCCGGGGCCCCTCCCGCTGCCCATCGGGGAGGAGAAGGTTCGGGAGCTGCCCCCGGGCCCGTCGGGGTTTCGCACCGGGCCGGGCCTCCCGCTCCCGCGGCAGCCGAGGCTGAAGTTGGAGCCTCCGGCAGAGGCTCCGGCGGGGCCGCTGCCTTCGCCGGGCGGCGGCCCGTCCCCGCGGCGCCGGCTCTCGCCCTCCCCCCCGGGGGACCCCCCGCTGGCGGGGACCGGTTCCCCCCGCTCCCCCCTCCCGCCCCCAACCTTCGCCGGGGCCGGGGCCGGGGCCGGGGCCGGTCTCCGAGCGGAGCTGCCGGAGCCACCCGCGGCCGGGGCGGCCTCTCCCCCGCGGCAGCCCCGCAGCCCCGAGGGCAGCGCCGCCGCAGAGCGGCCCCGAGCGAGCCCGGCCCTCCCGCCCCGCGGCTCCCGGCGGCGCCCGGCGGGCAGGGGCAGCCGCTCCGCCCGCCCCGGCAGGCGCCGGGCCGCGGTCCGCCGGGGCAGGCGGCGGAGCAGCCCCCGCCGCGGGGCCCGTCCGGCGGCGGAGCCCGGCTGGCGAGCGGGGGCATGGCGGCGCCGGGCCCGGGCTCCCTGCAGCGCCGGCGGCAGAGCTGGCAGGAGGCGCGGCCCCGGCAAGCGGTGCTGGTGCGGAAGCTGCAGGCGAAGGTGAGGAGCGGGGGCGCCTGCCCGGGGGGAGCTGCCCGGGGCCGGGCCGGGCCGCGGTGGCGGGGCCGGGGTGCCCGGGCCGCCCGCGCCGCCCGCAGAGGGGACTCGGCGGCGGAGCCCTCGGGGGGCGAAGGCGCGGCCCCGGCGGGGCCCCCCCCGGGAGCCGCCGCGGCCGCCGTCCCCCCCGAGCCGCTGGCCGGGGCCTGGGCGGGCTCGGGGGAAGCGAAGCTTCCCGGTGCCGTAAGGACTCGGGCTGGGATGGGCAGCGCTGTGGCGTGTAACCTCCCCAGTTACATGGAATGGCTTCAAGCTCCAACAGGGTAGGTTTAGACTGAACATTAGGAAAGAATTTTTCACAGAAAGAGTGGTCGGGCATTGGAATAGGCTACCCAGGGAGGTGGTTGAGTCACCATCCCTGGATGTGTTTAAGAGCCGTTTAGATGTGGTCTTGGGGGATATGGTATAGGGGAGAACTTTGTAGAGTAGGGTAGATGGTTGGACTCGATGATCCCAAGGGTCTCTTCCAACCTAGACGATTCTATGATTGTATGATTCTATGTGCTGAGCTTGGGCTGCAGAGAGCCCGAGAAAAGCCGGTGCCGGAGGAGCCGGCTCTGTCCGCAGGGGCGCTCGCTCCTCTCCATGGCGAGTCTCCCCCCGGCTCCTGCAGGAGCGGACTCGCTGCCGAGAGCTGGAGCAGCAGCTGGAAGCAGGAGGGGTGAGTGTGCAGGGCGCTAGCTGGAGAGCGATAGCCTTCACTCATAGGAGAGAAGCAGCATTATATTTCTTGATATAAAACAGTGATTTAATGAAGTGATAGTAGATGCGACAGCTTTAAGACCATTTGATTCACACCATTGAAACCTCTGCCCAGGTCTCTGCCACCCTCTTGAATCCTTAACTTTGTGTCCGTGTCCTTGTAGAAGGTAGAGGATCTGTGTGTGTTTGAGGATGGGAGTGCACCATGCTCTGCTCTGGTTCGCATCTCTCCCTGCAGCTGTAAATGACAGGAAAGTGTGAAAAAAAGAAGGCATTAGAGACAATCAATCACGATGGACAACCCTGCCCAGGTCTCTGCCACCCTCTTGAATCCTTAACTTTGTGTCCGTGTCCTTGTAGAAGGTAGAGAATCTGTGTGTCGTGCAGGATGGGAGTTCATCATGCTCTGCTCTGGTTCGTGTCTGTCCCTGCAGCTGTAAAAGGCAGGAAAATGTCAAGAACAAAGGTATTAGAGACCATCAACAAGAGTGGACACTGCTGCCAAGGTCACTGCCAGACTCCTGAATCCTTAACTTTTGTCTGTATCCTTGTAGAAGGTAGAGAATGTCCGTGTGGTTGAGGATGGGAGTTCCTCATGGTCTTGTCGTTCTGGTTTTCGGGCCTGCTGCATTAAAAGGCAGAAGATTATGAACAAAGAAAGGTAGCAGAGACCATGAATAAAATGGACAACTTCTGCCCAGGTCTGTGCCAGACTCGTGAATGCTTAACTTTTGTCTGTGTCCTCGTAGAAGGTAGAGAATGTCTCTCGCTGTTCCTGAAGATGAGAGTGCCCCATGGTCTTGTCCTTTCCCTGTCTGGCCTTCTGCCATAGCAAGCAGGAGAATATGAGCAAACTAAGGCAGCAGAGACCCTCAGTGGCCATTGACATCTGTGCCCAGGTCTCTGCCACCCTCTTGAATCCTTAACTTTGTGTCCGTGCCCTTGTAGAAGGTAGAGGATCTGTGTGTGTTTGAGGATGGGAGTTCATCATGCTCTGCTCTGGTTCGCATCTCTCCCTGCAGCTGTAAATGACAGGAAAATGTCAAGAAAAAAGGCATTAGAGACGATCAATAAGAGTGGACAGCGCTGCCCAGGTCTCTGCCACCCTACTGAATCCTTACTTTTGTGTCCGTGTCCTTTAAAAGGTAGAGAATCTGTGTGTGTTTGAGAATGGGAGTGCACCATGCTCTTCTCCGCTTCCCATCTCTCTCTGCAGCTGTAAATGACAGGAAAGTGTGAAAAAAAGAAGGCATTAGAGACAGTCAATCACGATGGACACCCCTGCCCAGGTCTCTGCCACCCTCTTGAATCCTTAACTTTGTGTTCGTGTCGTTGTCGAAGGTAGAGAATCTGTGTGTGTTTGAGGATGGGAGCTCCTCATGGTCTGGTCCTGTCCCTTTCTGGGCCTGCTCTTGTAAGGAGACAGGATAACAAACAAGAGGTCAGCCATCCTCACTCAGCACGGACAAGCCCTGCGAGGTCTGTGCCAGACTCCTGAATCCTTATCTTTTGTCTGTGTCTTTGTAGAAGGTAGAGACTGTCCACGTGGTTGAGGATGGGAGTTCCTCATGGTCTTGTCCGTCTTGTTTCTGGGCCTGCTGCATTAAAAGGCAGAAGATTATGAACAAAGAAAGGTAGCAGAGAGCATGAGTAAAATGGACAACTTGTGCCCAGGTCTGTGCCAGACTCGTGAATGCTTAACTTTTGTCTGTGTCCTTGTAGAAGGTAGAGAATCTCTTGCTCCCTGGCTGAGCGTGGCTGTGTGCCATCGTCTGTTCCTCTGCTTTTAGGGGCCTGTGGTTTATGAGAGAGGATAAAAGCAATGGGGCATCCACCGTGCCTCACCACGGAGAACCCCTGTCAAGGTCTCTGCCACCCTCTTGAATCCTTACCTTAGTGTCCGCGTACGTTTAGAAGGTAGAGAATCTCTGGCTGTCTGGCTGCTCACCGGTCTGCTCGGCTCCAGGCTGTGACAGATCACCGCCCGTTCCTCCCCAGCAACCCTTTGTGACATGGCCACCTCCAGCATTCTATCGGTGTGTCAGGGCACAGGCTGTCCAGGGGTGATGGAAGGCCCAGGCCTTGGCTTCCTGGGGAAAATGGCTGTCACGCTTCATCCTTGTTAAAGAGAGCGGGATGGACAAAGCCCGTAACTCAGTCCCATGGGACAACTGTTGCTGAGAGCTCAGGGTCACTGCTGTCTGTGTGGGGACACCCTCTTGACCCGGGAGTGTGGTCTCCTCATGGCCCCTCACCTTTTTGCCTCTCCCCTGTCCCCTGGGCCTCATCCTGGCTTCCAGGGCCAGGGCAGAGCCGGGTGGAGCTCAGCATGAGGGCGCAGTCACAGAAGTCACAGCATCATGGAATCATTTAGGTCGTAAAAAACCCTTAAGATCATCGAGTCCAACCATAGAGCTAACACTGCCCACTCCACCACTAACCCACGTGCCTCAGCACCACGTCTACCCGTCTTTTAAATACCACCAGGGATGATGACTCCACCACTTCCCTGGGCAGCCCGTTCCAATGCTCAATAACCCTTTGTGTGAAGAAATAGTTCCTAGTATCCATCCTAAATCTTCCCTGGTGCAACATGGGGCCGTTGCCTCTTGTGCCATTGCCTGTGCCTTGGGAGAAGAGACCGACCCCCCCCGGCTACACCCTCCTTTCAGGGAGTTGTAGAGAGCGAGAAGGTCTCGCCTCAGCCTCCTTTTCTCCAGGCTGAACATCCCCAGCTCCCTCAGCTGCTCCTCACAAGACTCGTGCTCCAGACCCCTCACCAGCTCCATTGCCCTTCTCTGGACACGCTCCAGCCCCTCAACGTCTGTCCTGTCGTGAGGGGCCCAAAACTGGACACAGCCCAGAGGATGAGGATTGAGGATGATGGAGGATGAGGATGAGGAGCCCAGAGGCAGAGGATTCCCTAACTTCTCTGGAGTTAGGATGGAGACGCGAATGCCCATCTTTACCGAGATCTGGGGAACCAGACTCTTCCCTCTAGCTAGAGAAGCTAGAGATTGACGGGGACCGGAGGAATCTTCCCCCACAGAACCTCTGGTTCAAATTAAGCTGGGGAAGATGAAACAGAGGCAGAATGCTCGGTTGATCCAGGAGCTGCCTCTTCAGTTCTAAATACAAAGAGCTATGAATGAGATTATGACACTGGAAGGAAGAGTTATTGGTGCGAGAGGGAAGCCAGAAACCAGACCTTTCTTTAAACCTTTAACATTCAAGAGTGGAAAGCAAGGGGTGACACATCAGCTTTTGGACTTGCCAGGGGCACGGAAGCCCTTGATTGATCGGGACTTGTTAGAAAATTAGAAGCTGAAAGAAGATTTAAAAACGGTACAGTCAACTCTTGGGATCCCCCTGTCACTCCAGAAATACAAACGGGTTCTGTAATTGTTCGGGGGTGAAGCCCCAAACCGTTGGAGGTGAAAAGCTCTCTAGGTACCTGTCCGTATTCTCCCACGTCCCGTGCCACCCATGACTCTCCAGTCTCGGGACAGATCTCTGGGTGGGAGTCTTAAATAGTTGCTTAACCCTAAACAAGAACTGAAACACATTGAGGAGACCTAGCAATAGGACCAAGCTGGTTTGCATGTCCCAAGAGTATTCAAAATTCTCAAAAACTGGCATAGCTGGACCAAAATAGAAAAGGGAGGTGAAAGAGCTGGGGAAAGGAACACCACCAGCCCCCGCTTCCCCCATAGACTGAGTGTGATTATTAATAAATTCTGAGAGACGGTGTCCGAGGTCACAGCAGGACAGCGGTGCTGCATAAATGGCCCAACGTAACCATCTGAACAGTGATGCTATCGTATCATAAGTTGATATCACACAGGACGGCAAAATTATGATGCTGATCCCTCTCCCAGAGGTGATAAACATCATCACGGGGAGTACATAGAGCATGTCAGAATTTACATAACACGGCCGTGGGAACAAACGAAGCAACATTGTGACCAGTACTATTGACTAATATCATAAATGCATATAACACATACATTTTAACACGCTCTGGTCAGATCTGTCGTTCTCTCAACCTTCCGAGTGCCCCACGTTGGGCGCCAAAAAGGACTGTCGTGGTTTGGCCTCAGACGGCAACAAAGAACCACGTGGCAGCCACGCTCTCGGCCCCTCCACGGCCATGAGGGGAGAATTGGAAGGAAAAAAAGGAAACTGGTGGGTTGGCACAAAGGCAGTTTAACAGAACAGCAAAGGGAACAAGACAATGTGCAGAAGATCCCGTTGCCAGAGGTCGATGTTCACAAAGGAGACAGAGGAGTCCTGCAAAGGCTTTATTCGAATAAAGGGAGAGTCCCCTGGGGCATATCCCTGTGGGGTCTCTCCATTTGCCGGAGGACGCAGCCTCCCTTTTATCCTAATTCCCCGGCCGCACGTAACCCTCTTCCTTTCCCCATTGGCTGAGGTACTTGGAAGGTACAGACTTCTCGATCCGCCTATTACATCAAAGTTTAACTTTTGCCGTTTTTAATTGTCCAACTTTTGCGGTTTCACTTATTTCCCCTAATTTTCAGTTACCTCACTCCTGCAGCTTCAATTAACTCTCCTCTTCTTTTGGTTGTCTCACTCCTGCCATTTCCGTTAACTTCCCTGTTTGTGGAGACACTCTTATCCCTATTTTCTTATCAGCCCCTCCTCTGTTTATTTCACTATTTGTCTTTACAACCTTTAGTCACCGTTCATTGGACCTTTTCTTCTTGTCTTCTTTTTGGTTTTGGAGCTATTTGCAGAGCCATCATCTTCGGTCCCCTTGTAGCTAATTCTGGGTCACTGGGCACAGCAGCTACGACTTGCATTCTTCTGACTCCATGCTGAATGAGCTGCATGAAACAAGGTATCCTACATGGTACAAAAATCAGAGCTGCTACCGCACAAAGGGAGAAAACCACCATGCGTTTAACCCATGGTCCACCAGGCAACCACGAGAACATGTCTAATTCCCATCCTTTCCCGGTTTGAACTGGCACGTGAGCTAGTTTTCTCATTCCTTTTCTTATCTGTTTTACTACCGCCCCGTGATCATGGATTTGTAAACAGGAGCTGGGTTCCTTTAGTTTTCCACCAACTCCCCCTTCTTCTGCTAGCAAATAATCTAGGACCCTTGGGTGCCCACAAATCCAGTAATGGCCCTTCAAAGCCCAAAGCCATTCCCGTTAGCGAATGGGCCTTCCCATGTTTCATTATCCTGTGGTATTTCACAGTATAGAGTATCTTTTGATCCCAGGGGTCCTCCTGCTATATCCCGGGGCTGCTGCTTGTGGACAGGGGTTGTTCAGTGACCTCCTGGCTGTTTCTCCCTTCCCAAGGTGTGAGGATCTGGCCAAAGGGAACGTCCTCTTGCGGGGGCACCTCGAGAAAGCGAGTGAGGTGACTTCAGCCCTTAAAGGAGATGTTGGAAAACTGAGGGCGGATTGGATGAGGGCGCAGGAGGAGCTGGAAGCGAAGGAGAGAGAATGGCACCGGGAAGGTGTGTGGAATAATTCCTCAAATAAAAATTTTATTAAAAATATAGCATTGTTCACACATTAAGGAAAGGTATAAAATGGAAGCGTTTCCAGGGTAGAATACAGCAGATACGGGAACGAGGTGATCCTATGGAAGTGATAAGCTGCATATTTGCTACCCTGAGCCAACAGTCTGTCAGATTTTGACAAAATGCTGTCCTTTGTGCGAACTTTGCTCATTATAATGTCATGATAATACCAAAACACACCTCCAGCCCGAAGGCTACCCGCCTCCAAGGTGCAACCACTCGTCCTTGAGTCTGCGCCCTGAATTTTTCGTAAACTATACCTTTAAAAGCGAGGCGAGAGAATTTTACACCAAGCCTAATAAAGGTATTTATGACTAGAGTCATAGTCTCTATGAGTCATGACTCAAACTCCACCTTGAAGGTAAAACGTAGTATAAAACTAGCCCAAGAAAGGGGGGATGCTAGGGAAGACACCGTCGTGAAGAGGTCAGGGAGGACCCCGTCAGGGACTGCCTTTGACTTGCGGGACCAGTCGAGGGGCTGAGCCTTTCTTCCCCCCCGTAGGGAGGCCTTTGGGTAAGACTTAGACTATACCGAGTGCTTCCTCGGGAAACTTAGAAATCTCTCTAGAGGGTTATTTTTGTTACATTTATAGCCAGGCTGTATTGTTTGGAACTTTGTCGCACGCTTTGTACCATGAACAAACCATATTTTACTTGCACGTGCTTTGCAGACAGTGTATTTATCACCGGCAAACCATAAGAACCTTTGTATCTGTTGCTGAAATAAACTGCACTGCTTAAGTAGCTAGCCGTTTCGGTTTCCCATTGAACGCCACCAAACATTAGAGTGCGGCCGTGCTAGTTCATGAGCACGACTAGACTGAAGGTGCAGTCCACTATGACTGTATCTGGACTCGTGACAGTTAAATATATTAAACACGACTGGACTGATAGTGGTGAATTGGGCATCCCTCAGGATTTAAACCTAGCCGCACCTAGCCTCCCACCTCGGTGAGGAGTGTTAGAACGCAAGGGGGTTTATTTTCTGCCAAAACTATTTTGCCTATTAACACAACAGACGTGAGGTGAGGAGGGGCTGCGGGAATGTCAGAGGAGATGCCAGCGTGGCACGAGAATGTGTTTTATTTTTGGCCCAGAGACCTCCCTGTGAGAAGGTTGTGGCGGTTTTGGGGATGTGTTGGTGCTGGGGATGTGCTGGTGTTGGGGATGTGTTGGTGCTGGGGATGTGCTGGTGTTGAGGATGTACTGGTGTTGAGGGTGTGTTGGCGTTGAGGGTGTGTTGGTGTTGAGGATGTGCTGGTGTTGGGGATGTGCTGGTGTTGGGGATGTGTTGGTGTTGAGGATGTGCTGGTGCTGGGGATGTGCTGGTGTTGGGGATGTGCTGGTGTTGGGGATGTACTGGTGTTGAGGGTGTGTTGGCGTTGAGGGTGTGTTGGTGTTGAGGATGTGCTGGTGTTGGGGATGTGCTGGTGTTGGGGATGTGTTGGTGTTGAGGATGTGCTGGTGCTGGGGATGTGCTGGTGTTGGGGATGTGCTGGTGTTGGGGATGTGTTGGTGCTGAGGAGCAGACAGGGCTGGGAGATGGAGGGGTGGTGGTGATGGAAGCAAATGGTGGTGATGGAAGAGTACCCCCTGCTGTGGCCGTGCTGCTCAGTCCTAAAGGCCAGTGCTGCTGCTGCTGGTAGTTCTCTCTGGTAGTTGTTCAATCTCCGCCTGGAGCCGTGAGAGCAGAGAGGTCTGTGTGTTTTCAGATTGCGAGCAGCCAAGGGAAGACCAAGAGGGGCCTCCCTCACCGACAGCAAATGTGAGAGTGGCCTTGGAGGGGCTTGTCTTTGTCGTCCTCCCCCAAGACACCTGTGTGTGAGACACCTCTGCAAGGGGAGATGCTGAATGAGGGTCACTTGCTTTGCTGATGTCCCCTCCTGCAGGACAAGGGTGGGTGTTCCCTCCTGTGCAGTCGGGTGGCAGCTCTGCTGAGGCTGCTCCTGTGGTGGCTCTTCAGTCCCCAGTGCCCTGTTGGAGTAGTTCTTGAAGGAGACCTGGCCATGGTGGTGTGACCCTCTCCCAGCTGAAAGACTTGTGCAGTGACGGCGAAGGCTGAGCTGGCATTTCTTTTTCTCTTTGCATCTGTAGCTTTATGACAAGTTCAGAAGGGGTGAACGTGGCCGTCTGCTCGGCCTGTGGCGTCAGGTGGACACCTTCTGCCGCCGTTTCCTGGAAATGAAGACTGCCACGCACCGGTGAGTAGAAGCTGAGGCCAGATGTCTGCAGAAAAAATGTGGCTTCCCTTCAGATCTCTCTGGGGTTCCTTTCTCTCTGCAAACAGAAGTAGCACAGCCTCCGGTGTCCGGAGGCAATTTCAAAGTCTGGGTTACCGTCAGCCATTGATCTTATTGGATTATAAGCCTTCCTTAATGCCGCGAGTGTGCCTGACCTACTGTTTAATTCTCCTCCTCTTTGTGATTTGTTGGTACAACATTTTCGGTTTATTCTCACACCACCTTCCTGAAATGTTTGTTCTGTAGATATTGTCGTCAGCCTCTGAGCAGCCACTTGCCGGGGTGTTCCTTGCAAGCCTGAGTGCAGAAGGCCTTGGGGGCAAGAAGGGCCATTTTGCAGCATGAAGCATCTTAACCTGAATCATCCTGTGATCCTGTGATTATTGGATGGGAAATTCATAGCCGTCTCCCCAAAGAGCTTGCAGGCTCTTTGATCCATTCCCCGCTGAAGGGAAAAGTGATTGTGGGAATAGTCATCTGGACTTTCAACGTCTGTCTGACCCCCAGAAGAACTTTGGCCAGGCTGGTATCCAGCGTAGGAAAGAGGAGAGAGAGAACCAGGAGGCAGGAAGCTGTTAATTTGTGAGCACCTGAATGTTTTGGAAAGGTTCTGTGATTTCTGGAAGCTTGTTTTACTTTCTCAGTGCTGAATGTTTCCCCTCCATCAAGGACAAAGAGTGATGCAGGTCTGGTCAGGAAATGCCAGCGTTCTTGAGGTGTAAATAGAAAGGGGTTGGAAATCATCCCAACTGCCGTTTCTGGGACATAGGATGTGCTCTTGGGTTTGGAAACGAGAATGTTTTTATGTTCAAACCTTGTTTGTCTCTCCCCTTCGCAGAGACTGAAGGACTCGGAGGCACTTGGAGAAAAACATTCCTCATTACAGCGTGAGTTGGTGGTCGTGAGGGAGACACTGGAGCAATCGCACCTTCAGAGGGATCTGCTGAAGCAAAAGAGAGATGAGCTTACCATGGCCCTGGCGAAGGTATGGTCACCTTGTGATAGCAAGGCCACCACAGATGCTGTTTCTGGCAGCAGCAGACAGGGACAATCATAGACGCATAGAATCATGGAGGTTGGGAGGGACCTTTCGAGTCCTCGAGTCCAACCGCTACCCTCACACCGCCAAATCCTCCACTGACCCCTGTCCCTCAGCTCCACCTCTGCCCGTCTTTTCACTACCGTGTTGCTCCTCTTCTGTTCTCCCACTGTTGTTTAAGTACAATGTTGGTCTCCTTCTTGGGAAATGGTGGTGAGAGCAGGCAGGTCTTTGGGGCAGTCTGTCCTCACGTGCTGATTGGGAGCGCTGAACTGGGAGTATGTCAGAGACACGCAGGGGATGGGGAGTTGCTGCTCTCTTCTTGACTGTAAACCTGACTGTATTTTATTTCCTCTGTGCTTCCGTGGCGGTGGCTGGAGCAAGAGAATGGAGCTCTGTCGGGTAAAGTGGAGGAGATGGAGAGAGCAAAGGTCTCTGCCCAGGAGAAGCTGCGCTTGTGTAGAAGAACAGATGGAGAGCTCTGCGCAGAGAAAGCCCCCCTGGAGCAGCTGCTGAAGGAAGCAGAGGAGCAAGAAGAGGGGCTGCGGGCAGCGCTGAGGATCCGGGCAGAGGAGAAGGAAGAAAGCCAAGAGAAACTCATCCAGGTGGGACCAAAATGCTGGTGCTTCTGGGTGGGCGTTTGGCTGCTTGTCTGGGTGAAGCTGTGCCTGTGTTGGCCTCCTTTTTGGCATATTTACTTTGGAGGGCCAGAGAGTGGTGTCATCAGAACCAGGGGCTTGTTGTCCTCCTGGAAGATACAGCCTCCATTGTCCATCCATTGTTTTTCTTGCTGGCACAGACGGTGTGGGCGCAGCTCCCCGTGTGCCAGGGATCAGAGAGCAGCAATTTCAGATGCGGTTATTGCCATCACATTGGGCTGGGCTCTCTGTGCTCTGCCAGGTGACAAGGGAAGCCCGGCCATTCCCTACGAGGGGCCCACGTTGCTATTTGAAATGGCAGAAACGGGCTTTCTGTGTACGAGAACCTGGAATCCAGCCTGTTTGAGGCTCAGCAGCACTTATCTCAGGGAAGGTGGTAGAAAACCAGCCCGGTGGTTCTGACTGTACTGACCTTAAACCCTTTGAATTTCAGCGTAGGAGGGATCTTAACACGCCTTCGCTTAGAAACAGAAGCCCCTCCAGACAAACAAGGTCTGAATGTAAAAACATTCTCGTTTCCAAACCCAAGAGCACATCCTATGGCCCAGAAAGGGCAGTTGGGATGATTTCCACAAAGCAGCACAAAGAAGAGGAGCATTCAACAGTAGGTCAGGCACACTCACGGCATTAAGGAAGGCTTATAATGCAATAAGATAAATGGCTGAGACGTTTGCTGTGGGTGAGGGAGGCCCCTCTTGGTCTTCCCTTGGCTGCTCGCAATCTGAAAACACACAGACCTCTCTGCTCTCACGGCTCCAGGCGGAGATTGAAGAACTACCAGAGAGACGAGCGCTCCTGTGTCACTGCCCGACAGCGCCCAGCAGCAGCAGCACTGGCCTTTAGGACCGAGCAGCACGGCCCCAGCAGGGGGGCCTCTTCCATCACCACCATTTGCTGACACCCCTCCTGACCCATTTGCTGACACTGGGTGCTGACACCCAGTCCCGTCTTCTGCTCCTCAACACCAGCACATCCTCATCAGAGTCACAACCTTCTCACAGCGAGGTGTCTAGGCCAGAAATAAAACGCATTCTCAGGCCACGCTGGCATCACCTCGGACATTCCCGCAGCCCCTCTTCACCTCACGTTCCCAGTGCCATTGTCTCTCCTTCGCTTCCAGCTCCTCCTGCGCCCTCATCCAATCCGCCCTCAGTTTTCCAACATCTCCTTTAAGGGCTGAAGTCACCTCACTCGCTTTCTCGAGGTGCTCCCGCAGGAGAGCATTCCCTTTGGCCAGATCCTCACACCTTGGGAAGGGAGGAACAGCCAGGAGGTCACTGAACAACCCCCGTCCACAAGCAGCAGCCCCGGGATTTCCCGGCTCCCCCAACACTGACGTTGGTGTCAAACTGAGAGGCAGGAGAAGCGCTTTCTCGCATGAACTGAGATCTCTCAGGGCTGGCAAACTCATGTGCTTCTCCTTTAGCCTTCCGTGTCCTTCTACAGCTTTGCTTTCCCTTCCTCTTCAACTCGGACCATGCCCACAGGTAACGGCTGCCTCCCCTTCGTGCTGCCTCATCACTGGATGCATCCCCTTTCTCTGGCCTTGTCCCCACTCCCTCACCTACTGCTCCAGGGCATGACTTAGGCTGGGAAGGGACCCTTGGAGCTCAGCCGGAGGAACCCCCTGCTCAAAACAGAGCCATGCAGCACACACCCCTATTACTGCCCCACACAACAGGTTGTGGACCTTTCTCCTTCCAAAAGGGCTTGCCCCACCGCTTCCCTTGGGGCCACTGGGGAGCACTGACAGCTTTTCCCTGCCTTCCAGGAGCAGCCAGGACACCCACTAGGAGGGAACGCTTCTTCCTTCTGCCTTTGCTGCTCCTCTTCCACCTGAGGCAGGGCTTTCTCCAGGCTGTGGTCTTCTGTGGCTTCCCGCCTGCCTGGGGAGGGATCCCTGAAGAAGAAAGGGAATGTTTAGTCCACTTCTTGTGTTCCCTTCACTGCTGTTCGCATCCATCGCTTTCCCCTCCCTTCCTTGGGCATCTCAGGAGCTGAGATGCCTCAGCTGAGGTGAGGCATCTCAGGTGGCTTCTTCCAGGCATAACAGTCTGGTCACTACAGAGAGGAAGGGAGGGGAAGCTGTCACTCACCGCCAGCAGCTCTCCTCAGTCTCCCACTCTTGCACTCTCACAGCGGGTATCCTCAGCTCATGACGGCCAGTGCTCGCTGCCACCCGAACCCCGGGAATGGTGCGGGACATCAGGTGCAGGAGCCCAGGAGTTGCAGGGGTTCAGCCGGTGACAGGAAATGGGCACCTACAAGGACAGAGTCAGAAAGCCCTGATGAAAGCCCAAGGGCAGGAAGAGGCAGGACTTGCTTCCCCTTTCTGTGGGAAACACCCTTGACAGGGAGCTGTTTCTAGCCCAGAAGAGAGAGCTGTTGCGGGCATGGAGCAGGGGATGGCTCTGGCACCTTCTCCCCGTGGGAAGTGCCCTCAGAGACTGTGCGTGTGGGGAGATGCACGGTGGCCCTGTGCCACGCAGCAGGGCTCCATCGGGAGCCCCTGGGGAGCTGCCATGGAGTTCTTTCCAGACCCTGCGCAGCACCATCCCTCGCCCTCCCTTGCCAGCGGACTTGCACTGCCTTGGAGCAGTTCTCAGAGTTGGGAAAGATGGGCAGCAGCAGAGCCTGGGACACACCTGGGCTTCTGCACCTTCTGGACCTTGCCGCTTTGTTGCAGTGCCCGTCTTTTCTCTCTCTTCCTTCCTGTCTCTTCTCTTCCCTCTCCCCTGAGCAGGCCTCTTCTCTCTTTCTTTTTCTTGGGTTTTCAGTTTCCTGGAGGGAGCCTGCAAACCTTTCCATCCCACAGCGTGGTTAGATAGCTCTAGCCGGGATCAGCTGGGTGAACCAGTTCTTGATTGAACCCAAGCTGACTCCTTTTACCTTCTTTCCTCTGAAAGGCTCCTTCTTTGTTCTTGGGCGCATCCCAGGGAGTCTTGCGTGGTCTCTGGGGCGGTTGGAGGCAAAGCGGCGGGTGCCTAAACCAGAAATGTTGGCGTTAGCAGGTGACAAGGGACGTCCTGGAGGAGTAAGCCACTGCTGGGCGAATCGCTCGCTAGAGAAGATCCCTGGTCTGGTTTGCATTAGCCCTTTCTCCCAGGGGCCTCCCGGGGGAACATAGTGTTCACAGCGGGGTGTGACACTCAGTTCATTTGGGGGGCCGTTCAGCAGGGAGCCTGCGGTCCCCCTCCAGGCAAGAAGAGCCTTGCCCGCTTCATTCTGCTGCAGTTTCTTCACCCTCCTGAGACAGAGCTCTGCGCATGTCCCTTTGGTGCAACAGCACCTTCTGTGGTGGCTTTGCTTCTGGAAGCTGTCCTTCTGTAGGTCTTTTGTAGGCCTGTCCTTTGGCTGAGGACGTGCCTAACGCATTGGAGAAAGACCCCTTCCAGTTTTACTTACAAGGCACCATTCCAAGGGGGATGAACAAGCCCCACCCAAAGGCACAAGAGCTGAAATACCAGGAAGAGGCAGAGCAGCTACTTGGACTCCTCAGGAACTCCTCCTCCAGGAGACGCCTTGTCCCAGAGTTTGTGGACCTGCCCTACCTCTGCCGTTGGCGATCCTTCCACCGTATCTACCCCTGCTGCTTTCTGGAGGACGAGCAGAGAGGGTGGTGCATCCAGGAAGGCTTTTGCTTCGTGCTCCACGTCTGCCTCGCCTGCGTGGTCCCGTTGCTCTTCCAAAGGCAGCTCTGGGAAGCAAAAGCACATGCAGCAAAGTGACTTGTTGGAAGTGGACAACAGCTAAAGCCAAAGCCACCCAAAGCCCTAGACCAGCTTTCCGCTCGGGCTGTGACAACGCTCAGTCCCTCCTCCTACCTGTGGCTGTGTGCGTGGGTGCTGGCGACTCCTCAGCTGAAGGACTGGAAGGGCCGGCCATCTCTTCCCCAAAGATTTCACAGGGCTTTTCCATGGGGAACTCCACCAGCACCTTCAGCTGCACACGTCACAGCCTCGGTTGCAGGGCAGGTGGCTGAAAAGGTGGCAAGCAGCCTTTCCCACTCCTCACCCTTGCCTCCACGCAGAAGGCTGTGGCTGTGGGGCTGCTCTTCCAGGCAGCCACCCCCCCCCAAGCCCAGCCCTCCCCACCAGCATTTGCTCAATAGAGAGGAAGGAGGCAGCCAGGCACCTCTCAACCGCCAAGCTCTGCTGGGCCGGGAAGGCTGCAGCCGGCTGCTCCATCCAGCGTACCTTCCCAGTGCCCTCCAGCGGGACCTCCAGCGGGAGCAGGTCCTCCTTGGGTGGGCTCAGCAGGTTTGGCCCAAGGCAGATGGCCAGGTTGCTGCAGCTCATCCTGCTGGTGCAGGCGTTGTGGCCGATGTGCTGCAGGACGGGGAGTAGCCGCTTCAGGAGGAGGACATGTGCTGCTGTCAAGTTCTCGGCCACCCTGAGGGAACAGGAGCACAAGGTGAAGAAAGCAGACGTTGCCCACAGCCATGGCCAAAGCTTGCCCAAGGCAGGTGGGAAGCAGCGGCTGTGTTGCGCAGCTTTCCAGGTGCTCTCAGCCAGCGCTCAGGGCTCCTGCTCAACAGGCAGGCTGCTGCCCACACTTACGCTTTCAGCTCTCCCGCGTCGGCCTGCTTGCTCCTCCTCTCCATGGCTGGCATCCAGTCCTCATAGAGGTCGATGATGAGGAGCTTGGTGGGGATGCTTTGGAGGAAGCTGTGCAATGCCAAGGGCTGACCCTTTCTCCTGGCTTTTTGATTGTGTTTTTAGCGGTTCTTTATTGTATTTGATTGGTTTTTGTATTGTTTCTTGGCCAGTCTTGGCCAAACTTCTTTCTCTCGGAAGGGAACTCTTCTGATTCTCCAAAGGAAGAGCTGTCTCTGCATCTGGAATGTTTCTGGCATCTGCTGTCTTTGATGATCTGTTGCTGTTCTCTGCGCAGGGCCAGGGTGGGTCTGGCTTTTTTCCCCCACCCATGCGTTAGCTGAGGCGAGGTCTGGCTGAGGACAGCCCCCTGCCACTGGCTTTCTCATCCTCAGCCTGAAACAATGCCAACTCCAGGCCCCAATAACCTGGGTGGCGCTCCAGGGGAGTCCAACAGGCTGTGGCGATCTGCAGTGGTTTCCGGCGGTCTCCGGCGGTCTCTGGTGTTCTGCGATGGTCTCCGGTGTTCTCCGGCGGTCTCCAGCGGTGTCCGGCGGTCTCCGATGGTCCCCAGCATTCTCTTGCGGTGTCCGGTGGTCTCCATTGATGAGACCGCCGGACACCGCTGGAGACCATCGGAGGCCACCGGTGGCTGGCAGTCTGCGGTGGTCTTCGATGGACTCTGGCGGTTTCCAGCGGACTCCGACGGTCTCCAGTGTGAGACCACCGGAGGCCGCAGGACACCGCCAGTGTCTGATCCTCTCCGGTGGTCTCCCATGGTGTCCTGTGGTCTCCGCCGGTCTCTGGTGGTCTCCGACGCTCTCCAGCAGTCTCAGCCGTCTCCAAGGGACTCCTCCTGGTCCTATGGGGCTGCCGGCCCGAAGATGGCAGCCCCTCTCCTCGCCTCTTCCCCGCGGCTCTGAAAGAGAAATCACAGAATCGTTTACGTTGGAAAAGAAATGGAAGCTCATGGAGTCTAGCTGTTAGCCTGGCACCGCCAAGTCCGCAGCTCAACCACGTTCCTAAGGCCCACATCTACAGGTCTTTGAAATCCCTCCCGGGAGGGTGCCTCAAGCCCTTCCCTGGGCAGCCTGTTCCAATGCTTGTCAAGCCCTTCAGGGAAGAACTCTTTCCCAGTCTCCCCTGTCAACCTCCCCTGGCGCAACTTGAGGCCGTTTCCCCTTGTCCTGTCCCTCGTGCCTTGGGAGAAGAGAGCGACAGCCCCCTGGCTCCAGCCTCCTCTCGGGGAGTTGTCGGGAGCGGTAAGGTCTGGTGCTGGTGCTGTGGGGCTGCCGGGCAGAAGAGGGCAGCCCCTCTCCTCTCCTCTCCTCTTGCCCAGGCCTGAGGGCAGAGGAGATAGCCCCCCTTGCTGAGGGGCGGGGGTGTGGGGAGGGAAAGCAGGGCTCCTCGGCGGCTTGACAGCCGGCTGATGTTCCTGCTGAGCCTGCCGCATGGCGGTGTGGATGGCCCACTTACGGTTAGCGTCGGCCGCGGGACCGGCGCCGCTTGCTGGACCATGGCTTTGCGGAGGGTCCCTTTGAGCCGGCGGGGGTCCTGCGGCGCTTTGGGCCCGCTGCTGCTGGAGGCAGCCTGGCCACGGTGGAGGTGTGCCCCGTCAGGCCTGCGGGAGAGGGATCCACCTCCATTGGCTCCTCTGCCGGTGGGTCGACCTCCATGGGCTCTCCCTCGTCCCTCTTGGCGGGTGGGTCGACCTCCATGGGCTCTTCCTTCTCCCTCTTCAGGGGTGGGTCGACCTCCATGGGCTCAACTCCTTGGCCATCGCTGCTGCTGCCGCTGCTGCTGGCCGCAGCCCACTTGCGTTTCTCTCGGTGCTTGGGCATCCTCCGGGCTTCCGAGGAGCCCCTTCTGGCTGGGCCCACTCAATGTGGGCGCTCGTCCCACCCAATGTGGGCACTGGCCTCCCTTTGCCGCCTCCTCCTCTACCAAGCAGGCTTGGTGCAGGAATCTCTGGCTGCTGAGCGAGCTGTGGGTCAGCCACAGGGGTGCCAGTTGGCCAACGGCCGGCCGGTGACGTCACCAACGGACCTTTCTGTGTCTGGGAGGGTGGCCCATGAGGCCCTGCAGGCCCCATGCCGGGCGGCCCTTTGGCTTGCCAGAGAGCAAGGCAGCCCCTGGGGCAGCGGGACTGCCCTCCAGCTCCCCTCCTGTGCCCAGAGGATGCCCAGAAGCTCTGAAGTGGCGGCATCAGACCAGCTGGCGTGTCCCCTCGGAGTTCTGCCTGCGTCCTCTGGCTTTGCTCTGCCTCTTCCTGAGCGCTTGTGCCTCAGGTTTTTCTGCCATTTGCACTCTGTCCCTTTGCAAAAGGGCAGAGCGTGGTTGTGGAATTGCAGTCCAGGTCTAGAGGTGTGGCCTGGAAAGCCCAGTGCCTTTTTTCCCCCATTGCAGTGTCCAGAAGTTGCTGCTTGAAAGCTGAAATCCTCTTCTTCATCGGCCGTAAAGCGTTCCTTCTTCACCAGTCACACCTGGAGACAGAAACATCACCCGTTTCTCCAGGTGATTCCCAAAGCTTGTGCTGGGGAAAGTGTTTGGGTGGAAACTGCACTGAAAAACCTTTCACTCTCGCTCAGACAAATGTAGAGAAATTCCCCTTGAATACCTTTCAGATGACAGCGATTCTACTTCCTTGAAGCTGAAAAACTAGGAAGGTTTTTCCTGATTGGTACGAGTGTAACTGGGTCCCAATTTCCCCCAATAATGATGGATACAAGCTTTAGATTGGTGTGGGAGGAAGCACTTGTTTCTAGATGCCTCTGCTTAATGGCAAACTGGTTTTGCAACCCTTAACATCATGCAAACATTAAACTGGCTGCAAAAAAATTGGAGCTGGAGCTGTCTCTTTCCTTCCAGTATCTTCATGGGGTCACCTGTTAATGTGCCTGTAGCATTTTAAAGGCGAAACTGCCAGGCAAATGCTCCTTTTCAGATGTTTTCCTGCAACGGGAAGTGGTAGCCCCTCCACAGGTCAAGGTGTGACATGCTCACTTTTGAACTCCCTATCTCAATCCCTCTTCCCCTCAGCATCATTACCGAGAGTGTTATTTCCTCAGTTGGTGTCCGTCTGGAGAAGAAAAGTGTCCTTTTTGAGCGCAGGCCCATGACACGAAGATGCTGAACGTTTGTGCCTAGGGATTTAGTTTGTTCGTGAACAGAGGGAGAGGATTGCTGTGTCTGTTGCTCTGCGTGTCTTTATTGCTTATGTCCTTATCACTTGTTGCTAGTCGTGCTCACAAAACAAGCAAAAAGGGCAATTGAGGGTTGTTTAATTTGTGCTAAGGTCAATTTACAAGGGAAGGTGCTAGAGGAGGGCGACCTTGGGCCCATTCCAACGATGTCAGGTGGATTTTACTGAAATGCCCTGAACAGGAAGATTTCTTCCTTTCCCTGAACAGGATCTTTTGGTAATAGTATGCCAGCTAACCGGGTGGCCAGAAGCATTTCCAGTTGCTTCAGCAACTACGGGATCAGTTATTAAAGTGCTTTTAGGACAAATAATTCCTAGATAGGGAGTAATAGAGGCAATAGACTCACAGAGAGGAACACATTTTACTGGAAAAATTCTTCAAGGGGTTGTGGTGGCCTTAGGAATACAATGAGATTTCCGTACTCTGTGGAAGCCCCGGAGTTCAGCGAAAGTAGAGAAGATGAATGGGGGAATTAAGCAGCATCTTTTGAAATTATTTTTGGAAACCAAAATGCCATGGATATGTCTTCTACCATTAGCTTTAGCTAGCATAGGGGCCAAACCCAGAGGAGATACTCAACTATCCCCCTTTGAATGAATGTTTGGAATCCCTTACCCTGCTAACTCTCGACCTAGTGGGGAGGTAGAAATAAGTGATGTCTACTTGGAACAATATGTGGCCGGGATACTGTCTCTTGTGAAATCTCTTTGACAGGAAGCTCAGCTGGCACAGACCCTGCCTTTGGACTTTGCTGTCTAGAGCATCCAACGGGGAGGTTGGGTCCTAATTAAAGAATGGAAAGAAGCACCACTGGTGGCAAAGTGGCAGAGACCGTACCAAGCGTTATTAACCGCGGAAACAGCAGTTAAGACGGCCAAACACGGGTGGACTCGTCATATTCGAACACGGGTGGACTCGTCATATTCGAGTCAAGACGTCCAAGGCCCTGGAAAACTGGACTTGGGAGCTAAAGGAAGAGGAGGGGAAACTGCAGCTAGCCTTCCGTAGAAAAAGACTCCATTAGTAGTATTTGATAAGTTAAAAATCAAGGGCAAGGCTGGATTGACCTCTGTCAATTGCCACAATAAGAAATTCTAAACTCCGTTACTGGCTGCAACCCAGTAGGCGTTGAGCAGTGGAAGCACATGCCATACCAGACCTTGATTTGAAAAAGTGAAAAATGGAAGTTTAGGGTGGGAGACTAGAACTAACTCTTACAAGGAGTGGGTCAGACCGGTAGCCATCAGGTAGACCTCGGGAGGAGTTCCGTGTGTTTACCCAAAGGATCTACGGTATAGATCCATAAGGAAAAGAGGCCCCTTATTTAACTTCCAGCAACTGGTGAGCAGACACTAACTGAATTGTTTCCGTATATTCACTTGCCACATCAAGTGTAGAAAGATGATAAGCTCAAGATGAAATTTTTAGTAATGATCATGTTTCTATACTATTGGCAAAATCGAAGTCTGGGATGGGAAAACCGATTTTTGACTCTAGGGGACGAGGTAGCCAAAGCTTTTAACCTCAGTAATTGCTGGGTCCGTGGAGGTCCAGGAGGAGCTGAAGATTGGCTGTGGGTAGCCCAGCCTGTCCAGCCTAAATGGTTGGTGAGTGACTTAAGTAGAGTGCATAATGGAACTGGGTTCTGGAAGGAAGACGGAGGTACATGGAAAATACAGTACCCAGGAAAAGGAAATTACTGTCTGAACAGAACCAAGCTGGGAGGGAAAAATGTAGGTAAAAGCGAATGTGAGTGGACATTGTCACCAGGAATGGGTTGTTACGATCCATATTGTAGACCTTATAATTGCTTTAGGTACCGAGGAAGATGGAACCAAACGCATGTTAAGCTTATAGGTGGCACCTGGGTAAAGTGCTCTTTCAAAGAACCTTGGCACAGTGGATGCAAAGCAGTTGCGAGAGAAATTACGCAAAAAGGGGGATTTAGAGATTCTTTATTCCTGGCTTGTCAGTGGGACAATACCATTAACAAGAATCATGTAATAAGGGTTTATCAATGGGGCTGGCAAAACTCAAGTGGAACTAGGACCTATTTTAGAAAATTTTGGTCGGCTACAAATTGAACTAAGAATGGTAGGGGGTGTAACTGTAAAGGGCACGCAGATGCGGGAGCCTTTGAATGTGATTATTGCGATTCCTATGGCGATTTCAGTATAGCAGGAGGACCCCTGGGATCAAAAGATACTCTATACTGTGAAATACCACAGGATAATGAAACATGGGAAGGCCCATTCGCTAACGGGGCTTGGGCTTTGAAGGGCCATTACTGGATTTGTGGGCAACACGCCTACCAAAGGTTACCTCCAAAGCGCTCAGGGATACGTTCTATAGGATATATGAGACCGTTATTTTCCTTATTACCACAAGTTCAAGGAAACGAGTTAGGGGTTAATGGATAGGATGATCTGATAAGAGAACGACGAGCAACTGATAAATCCCTAACTAAAGGGGGTTCCCAATCATGGGGAAAAGATGAATTATACATCAGATGAACCTGAACGAATTATACGGTATTCTGGACCAGCAGCACGGAATCCCCACCAGGTGATTTCTGGAGCAAGAGACCCCATTTATAATTTAAATAGGATAGTTAGATTACAAGCCGGTTTTTGCAATTTTACCTAACCAGAGCGCTGAGGCTCTTGACTTTCTTGCAGACCAATCTGCTCAGATGAGGAATGCAATTTTCCAACACCCAAGGGTCCTAGATTATTTGCTAGCAGAAGAAGGGGGAGTTGGTGGAAAACTAAAGGAACCCAGCTCCTGTTTACAAATCCATGATCACGGGGCGGTAGTAAAACAGATAAGAAAAGGAATGAGAAAACTAGCTCACGTGCCAGTTCAAACCGGGAAAGGATGGGAATTAGACATGTTCTCGTGGTTGCCTGGTGGACCATGGGTTAAACGCATGGTGGTTTTCTCCCTTTGTGCGGTAGCAGCTCTGATTTTTGTACCATGTAGGATACCTTGTTTCATGCAGCTCATTCAGCATGGAGTCAGAAGAATGCAAGTCGTAGCTGCTGTGCCCAGTGACCCAGAATTAGCTACAAGGGGACCGAAGATGATGGCTCTGCAAATAGCTCCAAAACCAAAAAGAAGACAAGAAGGTCCAATGAACGGTGACTAAAAGTTGTAAAGACAAATAGTGAAATAAACAGAGGAGGGGCTGATAAGAAAATAGGGATAAGAGTGTCTCCACAAACAGGGAAGTTAACGGAAATGGCAGGAGTGAGACAACCAAAAGAAGAGGAGAGTTAATTGAAGCTGCAGGAGTGAGGTAACTGAAAACTAGGGGAAATAAGTGAAACCGCAAAAGTTGGACAATTAAAAACGGCAAAAGTTAAACTTTGATGTAATAGGCGGATCGAGAAGTCTGTACCTTCCAAGTACCTCAGCCAATGGGGAAAGGAAGAGGGTTACGTGCGGCCGGGGAATTAGGATAAAAGGGAGGCTGCGTCCTCCGGCAAATGGAGAGACCCCACAGGGATATGCCCCAGGGGACTCTCCCTTTATTCGAATAAAGCCTTTGCAGGACTCCTCTGTCTCCTTTGTGAACATCGACCTCTGGCTATGGGGTTTTCCGCACACGTCCTTTCTATCGCTTGGCTAAGATTTCAGAGTTTAGCATGCTAGTAGTCACTTCCCGAGAATCTGTTGCGGCAACGAATCTCTGCACCTCGAGGGGCAGGACCTTAAGCGAGCGTCCCCACTCAAGGGGAGATCCTGGCCTGCAGCCGCTGCCCTGCAGGAGAGCTCCAGGGGCTCTTGGGCTGTCCGCTATTTCTGGAGTGAGATAACTGACCTAGAGTCATATTCCCACGGGAACCAAGCACCGAGGTCCCCACTCCAGACAGTGTTTTGGCTGCGTTGCCAGCACGTCCCCCCCCGTTGCGTCCCCCCCCAGCAAAGTGCGGGGGCAACTCATCACATCTGCCACCGGTGGTTATGGCTTGAGCAGGAGCCGGGAGGGGCAGAGGGGGAAAGCAGGGGAGAGCACAGCGCCACCCCCCTGTTCCCTGCCGGCAGCCGGGGCCCCTCCCGCTGCCCATCGGGGAGGAGAAGGTTCGGGAGCTGCCCCCGGGCCCGTCGGGGTTTCGCACCGGGCCGGGCCTCCCGCTCCCGCGGCAGCCGAGGCTGAAGTTGGAGCCTCCGGCAGAGGCTCCGGCGGGGCCGCTGCCTTCGCCGGGCGGCGGCCCGTCCCCGCGGCGCCGGCTCTCGCCCTCCCCCCCGGGGGACCCCCCGCTGGCGGGGACCGGTTCCCCCCGCTCCCCCCTCCCGCCCCCAACCTTCGCCGGGGCCGGGGCCGGGGCCGGGGCCGGTCTCCGAGCGGAGCTGCCGGAGCCACCCGCGGCCGGGGCGGCCTCTCCCCCGCGGCAGCCCCGCAGCCCCGAGGGCAGCGCCGCCGCAGAGCGGCCCCGAGCGAGCCCGGCCCTCCCGCCCCGCGGCTCCCGGCGGCGCCCGGCGGGCAGGGGCAGCCGCTCCGCCCGCCCCGGCAGGCGCCGGGCCGCGGTCCGCCGGGGCAGGCGGCGGAGCAGCCCCCGCCGCGGGGCCCGTCCGGCGGCGGAGCCCGGCTGGCGAGCGGGGGCATGGCGGCGCCGGGCCCGGGCTCCCTGCAGCGCCGGCGGCAGAGCTGGCAGGAGGCGCGGCCCCGGCAAGCGGTGCTGGTGCGGAAGCTGCAGGCGAAGGTGAGGAGCGGGGGCGCCTGCCCGGGGGGAGCTGCCCGGGGCCGGGCCGGGCCGCGGTGGCGGGGCCGGGGTGCCCGGGCCGCTCGCGCCGCCCGCAGAGGGGACTCGGCGGCGGAGCCCTCGGGGGGCGAAGGCGCGGCCCCGGCGGGGCCCCCCCCGGGAGCCGCCGCGGCCGCCGTCCCCCCCGAGCCGCTGGCCGGGGCCTGGGCGGGCTCGGGGGAAGCGAAGCTTCCCGGTGCCGTAAGGACTCGGGCTGGGATGGGCAGCGCTGTGGCGTGTAACCTCCCCAGTTACATGGAATGGCTTCAAGCTCCAACAGGGTAGGTTTAGACTGAACATTAGGAAAGAATTTTTCACAGAAAGAGTGGTCGGGCATTGGAATAGGCTACCCAGGGAGGTGGTTGAGTCACCATCCCTGGATGTGTTTAAGAGCCGTTTAGATGTGGTCTTGGGGGATATGGTATAGGGGAGAACTTTGTAGAGTAGGGTAGATGGTTGGACTCGATGATCCCAAGGGTCTCTTCCAACCTAGACGATTCTATGATTGTATGATTCTATGTGCTGAGCTTGGGCTGCAGAGAGCCCGAGAAAAGCCGGTGCCGGAGGAGCCGGCTCTGTCCGCAGGGGCGCTCGCTCCTCTCCATGGCGAGTCTCCCCCCGGCTCCTGCAGGAGCGGACTCGCTGCCGAGAGCTGGAGCAGCAGCTGGAAGCAGGAGGGGTGAGTGTGCAGGGCGCTAGCTGGAGAGCGATAGCCTTCACTCATAGGAGAGAAGCAGCATTATATTTCTTGATATAAAACAGTGATTTAATGAAGTGATAGTAGATGCGACAGCTTTAAGACCATTTGATTCACACCATTGAAACCTCTGCCCAGGTCTCTGCCACCCTCTTGAATCCTTAACTTTGTGTCCGTGTCCTTGTAGAAGGTAGAGGATCTGTGTGTGTTTGAGGATGGGAGTGCACCATGCTCTGCTCTGGTTCGCATCTCTCCCTGCAGCTGTAAATGACAGGAAAGTGTGAAAAAAAGAAGGCATTAGAGACAATCAATCACGATGGACAACCCTGCCCAGGTCTCTGCCACCCTCTTGAATCCTTAACTTTGTGTCCGTGTCCTTGTAGAAGGTAGAGAATCTGTGTGTCGTGCAGGATGGGAGTTCATCATGCTCTGCTCTGGTTCGTGTCTGTCCCTGCAGCTGTAAAAGGCAGGAAAATGTCAAGAACAAAGGTATTAGAGACCATCAACAAGAGTGGACACTGCTGCCAAGGTCACTGCCAGACTCCTGAATCCTTAACTTTTGTCTGTATCCTTGTAGAAGGTAGAGAATGTCCGTGTGGTTGAGGATGGGAGTTCCTCATGGTCTTGTCGTTCTGGTTTTCGGGCCTGCTGCATTAAAAGGCAGAAGATTATGAACAAAGAAAGGTAGCAGAGACCATGAATAAAATGGACAACTTCTGCCCAGGTCTGTGCCAGACTCGTGAATGCTTAACTTTTGTCTGTGTCCTCGTAGAAGGTAGAGAATGTCTCTCGCTGTTCCTGAAGATGAGAGTGCCCCATGGTCTTGTCCTTTCCCTGTCTGGCCTTCTGCCATAGCAAGCAGGAGAATATGAGCAAACTAAGGCAGCAGAGACCCTCAGTGGCCATTGACATCTGTGCCCAGGTCTCTGCCACCCTCTTGAATCCTTAACTTTGTGTCCGTGCCCTTGTAGAAGGTAGAGGATCTGTGTGTGTTTGAGGATGGGAGTTCATCATGCTCTGCTCTGGTTCGCATCTCTCCCTGCAGCTGTAAATGACAGGAAAATGTCAAGAAAAACGGCATTAGAGACGATCAATAAGAGTGGACACCGCTGCCCAGGTCTCTGCCACCCTACTGAATCCTTACTTTTGTGTCCGTGTCCTTTAAAAGGTAGAGAATCTGTGTGTGTTTGAGAATGGGAGTGCACCATGCTCTTCTCCGCTTCCCATCTCTCTCTGCAGCTGTAAATGACAGGAAAGTGTGAAAAAAAGAAGGCATTAGAGACAGTCAATCACGATGGACACCCCTGCCCAGGTCTCTGCCACCCTCTTGAATCCTTAACTTTGTGTTCGTGTCGTTGTCGAAGGTAGAGAATCTGTGTGTGTTTGAGGATGGGAGCTCCTCATGGTCTGGTCCTGTCCCTTTCTGGGCCTGCTCTTGTAAGGAGACAGGATAACAAACAAGAGGTCAGCCATCCTCACTCAGCACGGACAAGCCCTGCGAGGTCTGTGCCAGACTCCTGAATCCTTATCTTTTGTCTGTGTCTTTGTAGAAGGTAGAGACTGTCCACGTGGTTGAGGATGGGAGTTCCTCATGGTCTTGTCCGTCTTGTTTCTGGGCCTGCTGCATTAAAAGGCAGAAGATTATGAACAAAGAAAGGTAGCAGAGAGCATGAGTAAAATGGACAACTTGTGCCCAGGTCTGTGCCAGACTCGTGAATGCTTAACTTTTGTCTGTGTCCTTGTAGAAGGTAGAGAATCTCTTGCTCCCTGGCTGAGCGTGGCTGTGTGCCATCGTCTGTTCCTCTGCTTTTAGGGGCCTGTGGTTTATGAGAGAGGATAAAAGCAATGGGGCATCCACCGTGCCTCACCACGGAGAACCCCTGTCAAGGTCTCTGCCACCCTCTTGAATCCTTACCTTAGTGTCCGCGTACGTTTAGAAGGTAGAGAATCTCTGGCTGTCTGGCTGCTCACCGGTCTGCTCGGCTCCAGGCTGTGACAGATCACCGCCCGTTCCTCCCCAGCAACCCTTTGTGACATGGCCACCTCCAGCATTCTATCGGTGTGTCAGGGCACAGGCTGTCCAGGGGTGATGGAAGGCCCAGGCCTTGGCTTCCTGGGGAAAATGGCTGTCACGCTTCATCCTTGTTAAAGAGAGCGGGATGGACAAAGCCCGTAACTCAGTCCCATGGGACAACTGTTGCTGAGAGCTCAGGGTCACTGCTGTCTGTGTGGGGACACCCTCTTGACCCGGGAGTGTGGTCTCCTCATGGCCCCTCACCTTTTTGCCTCTCCCCTGTCCCCTGGGCCTCATCCTGGCTTCCAGGGCCAGGGCAGAGCCGGGTGGAGCTCAGCATGAGGGCGCAGTCACAGAAGTCACAGCATCATGGAATCATTTAGGTCGTAAAAAACCCTTAAGATCATCGAGTCCAACCATAGAGCTAACACTGCCCACTCCACCACTAACCCACGTGCCTCAGCACCACGTCTACCCGTCTTTTAAATACCACCAGGGATGATGACTCCACCACTTCCCTGGGCAGCCCGTTCCAATGCTCAATAACCCTTTGTGTGAAGAAATAGTTCCTAGTATCCATCCTAAATCTTCCCTGGTGCAACATGGGGCCGTTGCCTCTTGTGCCATTGCCTGTGCCTTGGGAGAAGAGACCGACCCCCTCCCCGGCTACACCCTCCTTTCAGGGAGTTGTAGAGAGCGAGAAGGTCTCGCCTCAGCCTCCTTTTCTCCAGGCTGAACATCCCCAGCTCCCTCAGCTGCTCCTCACAAGACTCGTGCTCCAGACCCCTCACCAGCTCCATTGCCCTTCTCTGGACACGCTCCAGCCCCTCAACGTCTGTCCTGTCGTGAGGGGCCCAAAACTGGACACAGCCCAGAGGATGAGGATTGAGGATGATGGAGGATGAGGATGAGGAGCCCAGAGGCAGAGGATTCCCTAACTTCTCTGGAGTTAGGATGGAGACGCGAATGCCCATCTTTACCGAGATCTGGGGAACCAGACTCTTCCCTCTAGCTAGAGAAGCTAGAGATTGACGGGGACCGGAGGAATCTTCCCCCACAGAACCTCTGGTTCAAATTAAGCTGGGGAAGATGAAACAGAGGCAGAATGCTCGGTTGATCCAGGAGCTGCCTCTTCAGTTCTAAATACAAAGAGCTATGAATGAGATTATGACACTGGAAGGAAGAGTTATTGGTGCGAGAGGGAAGCCAGAAACCAGACCTTTCTTTAAACCTTTAACATTCAAGAGTGGAAAGCAAGGGGTGACACATCAGCTTTTGGACTTGCCAGGGGCACGGAAGCCCTTGATTGATCGGGACTTGTTAGAAAATTAGCTGAAAGAAGATTTAAAAACGGTACAGTCAACTCTTGGGATCCCCCTGTCACTCCAGAAATACAAACGGGTTCTGTAATTGTTCGGGGGTGAAGCCCCAAACCGTTGGAGGTGAAAAGCTCTCTAGGTACCTGTCCGTATTCTCCCACGTCCCGTGCCACCCATGACTCTCCAGTCTCGGGACAGATCTCTGGGTGGGAGTCTTAAATAGTTGCTTAACCCTAAACAAGAACTGAAACACATTGAGGAGACCTAGCAATAGGACCAAGCTGGTTTGCATGTCCCAAGAGTATTCAAAATTCTCAAAAACTGGCATAGCTGGACCAAAATAGAAAAGGGAGGTGAAAGAGCTGGGGAAAGGAACACCACCAGCCCCCGCTTCCCCCATAGACTGAGTGTGATTATTAATAAATTCTGAGAGACGGTGTCCGAGGTCACAGCAGGACAGCGGTGCTGCATAAATGGCCCAACGTAACCATCTGAACAGTGATGCTATCGTATCATAAGTTGATATCACACAGGACGGCAAAATTATGATGCTGATCCCTCTCCCAGAGGTGATAAACATCATCACGGGGAGTACATAGAGCATGTCAGAATTTACATAACACGGCCGTGGGAACAAACGAAGCAACATTGTGACCAGTACTATTGACTAATATCATAAATGCATATAACACATACATTTTAACACGCTCTGGTCAGATCTGTCGTTCTCTCAACCTTCCGAGTGCCCCACGTTGGGCGCCAAAAAGGACTGTCGTGGTTTGGCCTCAGACGGCAACAAAGAACCACGTGGCAGCCACGCTCTCGGCCCCTCCACGGCCATGAGGGGAGAATTGGAAGGAAAAAAAGGAAACTGGTGGGTTGGCACAAAGGCAGTTTAACAGAACAGCAAAGGGAACAAGACAATGTGCAGAAGATCCCGTTGCCAGAGGTCGATGTTCACAAAGGAGACAGAGGAGTCCTGCAAAGGCTTTATTCGAATAAAGGGAGAGTCCCCTGGGGCATATCCCTGTGGGGTCTCTCCATTTGCCGGAGGACGCAGCCTCCCTTTTATCCTAATTCCCCGGCCGCACGTAACCCTCTTCCTTTCCCCATTGGCTGAGGTACTTGGAAGGTACAGACTTCTCGATCCGCCTATTACATCAAAGTTTAACTTTTGCCGTTTTTAATTGTCCAACTTTTGCGGTTTCACTTATTTCCCCTAGTTTTCAGTTACCTCACTCCTGCAGCTTCAATTAACTCTCCTCTTCTTTTGGTTGTCTCACTCCTGCCATTTCCGTTAACTTCCCTGTTTGTGGAGACACTCTTATCCCTATTTTCTTATCAGCCCCTCCTCTGTTTATTTCACTATTTGTCTTTACAACCTTTAGTCACCGTTCATTGGACCTTTTCTTCTTGTCTTCTTTTTGGTTTTGGAGCTATTTGCAGAGCCATCATCTTCGGTCCCCTTGTAGCTAATTCTGGGTCACTGGGCACAGCAGCTACGACTTGCATTCTTCTGACTCCATGCTGAATGAGCTGCATGAAACAAGGTATCCTACATGGTACAAAAATCAGAGCTGCTACCGCACAAAGGGAGAAAACCACCATGCGTTTAACCCATGGTCCACCAGGCAACCACGAGAACATGTCTAATTCCCATCCTTTCCCGGTTTGAACTGGCACGTGAGCTAGTTTTCTCATTCCTTTTCTTATCTGTTTTACTACCGCCCCGTGATCATGGATTTGTAAACAGGAGCTGGGTTCCTTTAGTTTTCCACCAACTCCCCCTTCTTCTGCTAGCAAATAATCTAGGACCCTTGGGTGCCCACAAATCCAGTAATGGCCCTTCAAAGCCCAAAGCCATTCCCGTTAGCGAATGGGCCTTCCCATGTTTCATTATCCTGTGGTATTTCACAGTATAGAGTATCTTTTGATCCCAGGGGTCCTCCTGCTATATCCCGGGGCTGCTGCTTGTGGACAGGGGTTGTTCAGTGACCTCCTGGCTGTTTCTCCCTTCCCAAGGTGTGAGGATCTGGCCAAAGGGAACGTCCTCTTGCGGGGGCACCTCGAGAAAGCGAGTGAGGTGACTTCAGCCCTTAAAGGAGATGTTGGAAAACTGAGGGCGGATTGGATGAGGGCGCAGGAGGAGCTGGAAGCGAAGGAGAGAGAATGGCACCGGGAAGGTGTGTGGAATAATTCCTCAAATAAAAATTTTATTAAAAATATAGCATTGTTCACACATTAAGGAAAGGTATAAAATGGAAGCGTTTCCAGGGTAGAATACAGCAGATACGGGAACGAGGTGATCCTATGGAAGTGATAAGCTGCATATTTGCTACCCTGAGCCAACAGTCTGTCAGATTTTGACAAAATGCTGTCCTTTGTGCGAACTTTGCTCATTATAATGTCATGATAATACCAAAACACACCTCCAGCCCGAAGGCTACCCGCCTCCAAGGTGCAACCACTCGTCCTTGAGTCTGCGCCCTGAATTTTTCGTAAACTATACCTTTAAAAGCGAGGCGAGAGAATTTTACACCAAGCCTAATAAAGGTATTTATGACTAGAGTCATAGTCTCTATGAGTCATGACTCAAACTCCACCTTGAAGGTAAAACGTAGTATAAAACTAGCCCAAGAAAGGGGGGATGCTAGGGAAGACACCGTCGTGAAGAGGTCAGGGAGGACCCCGTCACGGACTGCCTTTGACTTGCGGGACCAGTCGAGGGGCTGAGCCTTTCTTCCCCCCCGTAGGGAGGCCTTTGGGTAAGACTTAGACTATACCGAGTGCTTCCTCGGGAAACTTAGAAATCTCTCTAGAGGGTTATTTTTGTTACATTTATAGCCAGGCTGTATTGTTTGGAACTTTGTACCACGCACGCTTTGTACCATGAACAAACCATATTTTACTTGCACGTGCTTTGCAGACAGTGTATTTATCACCGGCAAACCATAAGAACCTTTGTATCTGTTGCTGAAATAAACTGCACTGCTTAAGTAGCTAGCCGTTTCGGTTTCCCATTGAACGCCACCAAACATTAGAGTGCGGCCGTGCTAGTTCATGAGCACGACTAGACTGAAGGTGCAGTCCACTATGACTGTATCTGGACTCGTGACAGTTAAATATATTAAACACGACTGGACTGATAGTGGTGAATTGGGCATCCCTCAGGATTTAAACCTAGCCGCACCTAGCCTCCCACCTCGGTGATGAGTGTTAGAACGCAAGGGGGTTTATTTTCTGCCAAAACTATTTTGCCTATTAACACAACAGACGTGAGGTGAGGAGGGGCTGCGGGAATGTCAGAGGAGATGCCAGCGTGGCACGAGAATGTGTTTTATTTTTGGCCCAGAGACCTCCCTGTGAGAAGGTTGTGGCGGTTTTGGGGATGTGTTGGTGCTGGGGATGTGCTGGTGTTGGGGATGTGTTGGTGCTGGGGATGTGCTGGTGTTGAGGATGTACTGGTGTTGAGGGTGTGTTGGCGTTGAGGGTGTGTTGGTGTTGAGGATGTGCTGGTGTTGGGGATGTGCTGGTGTTGGGGATGTGTTGGTGTTGAGGATGTGCTGGTGCTGGGGATGTGCTGGTGTTGGGGATGTGCTGGTGTTGGGGATGTACTGGTGTTGAGGGTGTGTTGGCGTTGAGGGTGTGTTGGTGTTGAGGATGTGCTGGTGTTGGGGATGTGCTGGTGTTGGGGATGTGTTGGTGTTGAGGATGTGCTGGTGCTGGGGATGTGCTGGTGTTGGGGATGTGCTGGTGTTGGGGATGTGTTGGTGCTGAGGAGCAGACAGGGCTGGGAGATGGAGGGGTGGTGGTGATGGAAGCAAATGGTGGTGATGGAAGAGTACCCCCTGCTGTGGCCGTGCTGCTCAGTCCTAAAGGCCAGTGCTGCTGCTGCTGGTAGTTCTCTCTGGTAGTTGTTCAATCTCCGCCTGGAGCCGTGAGAGCAGAGAGGTCTGTGTGTTTTCAGATTGCGAGCAGCCAAGGGAAGACCAAGAGGGGCCTCCCTCACCGACAGCAAATGTGAGAGTGGCCTTGGAGGGGCTTGTCTTTGTCGTCCTCCCCCAAGACACCTGTGTGTGAGACACCTCTGCAAGGGGAGATGCTGAATGAGGGTCACTTGCTTTGCTGATGTCCCCTCCTGCAGGACAAGGGTGGGTGTTCCCTCCTGTGCAGTCGGGTGGCAGCTCTGCTGAGGCTGCTCCTGTGGTGGCTCTTCAGTCCCCAGTGCCCTGTTGGAGTAGTTCTTGAAGGAGACCTGGCCATGGTGGTGTGACCCTCTCCCAGCTGAAAGACTTGTGCAGTGACGGCGAAGGCTGAGCTGGCATTTCTTTTTCTCTTTGCATCTGTAGCTTTATGACAAGTTCAGAAGGGGTGAACGTGGCCGTCTGCTCGGCCTGTGGCGTCAGGTGGACACCTTCTGCCGCCGTTTCCTGGAAATGAAGACTGCCACGCACCGGTGAGTAGAAGCTGAGGCCAGATGTCTGCAGAAAAAATGTGGCTTCCCTTCAGATCTCTCTGGGGTTCCTTTCTCTCTGCAAACAGAAGTAGCACAGCCTCCGGTGTCAGGAGGCAATTTCAAAGTCTGGGTTACCGTCAGCCATTGATCTTATTGGATTATAAGCCTTCCTTAATGCCGCGAGTGTGCCTGACCTACTGTGTAATTCTCCTCCTCTTTGTGATTTGTTGGTACAACATTTTCGGTTTATTCTCACACCACCTTCCTGAAATGTTTGTTCTGTAGATATTGTCGTCAGCCTCTGAGCAGCCACTTGCCGGGGTGTTCCTTGCAAGCCTGAGTGCAGAAGGCCTTGGGGGCAAGAAGGGCCATTTTGCAGCATGAAGCATCTTAACCTGAATCATCCTGTGATCCTGTGATTATTGGATGGGAAATTCATAGCCGTCTCCCCAAAGAGCTTGCAGGCTCTTTGATCCATTCCCCGCTGAAGGCAAAAGTGATTGTGGGAATAGTCATCTGGACTTTCAACGTCTGTCTGACCCCCAGAAGAACTTTGGCCAGGCTGGTATCCAGCGTAGGAAAGAGGAGAGAGAGAACCAGGAGGCAGGAAGCTGTTAATTTGTGAGCACCTGAATGTTTTGGAAAGGTTCTGTGATTTCTGGAAGCTTGTTTTACTTTCTCAGTGCTGAATGTTTCCCCTCCATCAAGGACAAAGAGTGATGCAGGTCTGGTCAGGAAATGCCAGCGTTCTTGAGGTGTAAATAGAAAGGGGTTGGAAATCATCCCAACTGCCGTTTCTGGGACATAGGATGTGCTCTTGGGTTTGGAAACGAGAATGTTTTTATGTTCAAACCTTGTTTGTCTCTCCCCTTCGCAGAGACTGAAGGACTCGGAGGCACTTGGAGAAAAACATTCCTCATTACAGCGTGAGTTGGTGGTCGTGAGGGAGACACTGGAGCAATCGCACCTTCAGAGGGATCTGCTGAAGCAAAAGAGAGATGAGCTTACCATGGCCCTGGCGAAGGTATGGTCACCTTGTGATAGCAAGGCCACCACAGATGCTGTTTCTGGCAGCAGCAGACAGGGACAATCATAGACGCATAGAATCATGGAGGTTGGGAGGGACCTTTCGAGTCCTCGAGTCCAACCGCTAACCTCACACCGCCAAATCCTCCACTGACCCCTGTCCCTCAGCTCCACCTCTGCCCGTCTTTTCACTACCGTGTTGCTCCTCTTCTGTTCTCCCACTGTTGTTTAAGTACAATGTTGGTCTCCTTCTTGGGAAATGGTGGTGAGAGCAGGCAGGTCTTTGGGGCAGTCTGTCCTCACGTGCTGATTGGGAGCGCTGAACTGGGAGTATGTCAGAGACACGCAGGGGATGGGGAGTTGCTGCTCTCTTCTTGACTGTAAACCTGACTGTATTTTATTTCCTCTGTGCTTCCGTGGCGGTGGCTGGAGCAAGAGAATGGAGCTCTGTCGGGTAAAGTGGAGGAGATGGAGAGAGCAAAGGTCTCTGCCCAGGAGAAGCTGCGCTTGTGTAGAAGAACAGATGGAGAGCTCTGCGCAGAGAAAGCCCCCCTGGAGCAGCTGCTGAAGGAAGCAGAGGAGCAAGAAGAGGGGCTGCGGGCAGCGCTGAGGATCCGGGCAGAGGAGAAGGAAGAAAGCCAAGAGAAACTCATCCAGGTGGGACCAAAATGCTGGTGCTTCTGGGTGGGCGTTTGGCTGCTTGTCTGGGTGAAGCTGTGCCTGTGTTGGCCTCCTTTTTGGCATATTTACTTTGGAGGGCCAGAGAGTGGTGTCATCAGAACCAGGGGCTTGTTGTCCTCCTGGAAGATACAGCCTCCATTGTCCATCCATTGTTTTTCTTGCTGGCACAGACGGTGTGGGCGCAGCTCCCCGTGTGCCAGGGATCAGAGAGCAGCAATTTCAGATGCGGTTATTGCCATCACATTGGGCTGGGCTCTCTGTGCTCTGCCAGGTGACAAGGGAAGCCCGGCCATTCCCTACGAGGGGCCCACGTTGCTATTTGAAATGGCAGAAACGGGCTTTCTGTGTACGAGAACCTGGAATCCAGCCTGTTTGAGGCTCAGCAGCACTTATCTCAGGGAAGGTGGTAGAAAACCAGCCCGGTGGTTCTGACTGTACTGACCTTAAACCCTTTGAATTTCAGCGTAGGAGGGATCTTAACACGCCTTCGCTTAGAAACAGAAGCCCCTCCAGACAAACAAGGTCTGAATGTAAAAACATTCTCGTTTCCAAACCCAAGAGCACATCCTATGGCCCAGAAAGGGCAGTTGGGATGATTTCCACAAAGCAGCACAAAGAAGAGGAGCATTCAACAGTAGGTCAGGCACACTCACGGCATTAAGGAAGGCTTATAATGCAATAAGATAAATGGCTGAGACGTTTGCTGTGGGTGAGGGAGGCCCCTCTTGGTCTTCCCTTGGCTGCTCGCAATCTGAAAACACACAGACCTCTCTGCTCTCACGGCTCCAGGCGGAGATTGAAGAGCTACCAGAGAGACGAGCGCTCCTGTGTCACTGCCCGACAGCGCCCAGCAGCAGCAGCACTGGCCTTTAGGACCGAGCAGCACGGCCACAGCAGGGGGGCCTCTTCCATCACCACCATTTGCTGACACCCCTCCTGACCCATTTGCTGACACTGGGTGCTGACACCCAGTCCCGTCTTCTGCTCCTCAACACCAGCACATCCTCATCAGAGCCACAACCTTCTCACAGCGAGGTGTCTAGGCCAGAAATAAAACGCATTCTCAGGCCACGCTGGCATCACCTCGGACATTCCCGCAGCCCCTCTTCACCTCACGTTCCCAGTGCCATTGTCTCTCCTTCGCTTCCAGCTCCTCCTGCGCCCTCATCCAATCCGCCCTCAGTTTTCCAACATCTCCTTTAAGGGCTGAAGTCACCTCACTCGCTTTCTCGAGGTGCTCCCGCAGGAGAGCATTCCCTTTGGCCAGATCCTCACACCTTGGGAAGGGAGGAACAGCCAGGAGGTCACTGAACAACCCCCGTCCACAAGCAGCAGCCCCGGGATTTCCCGGCTCCCCCAACACTGACGTTGGTGTCAAACTGAGAGGCAGGAGAAGCGCTTTCTCGCATGAACTGAGATCTCTCAGGGCTGGCAAACTCATGTGCTTCTCCTTTAGCCTTCCGTGTCCTTCTACAGCTTTGCTTTCCCTTCCTCTTCAACTCGGACCATGCCCACAGGTAACGGCTGCCTCCCCTTCGTGCTGCCTCATCACTGGATGCATCCCCTTTCTCTGGCCTTGTCCCCACTCCCTCACCTACTGCTCCAGGGCATGACTTAGGCTGGGAAGGGACCCTTGGAGCTCAGCCGGAGGAACCCCCTGCTCAAAACAGAGCCATGCAGCACACACCCCTATTACTGCCCCACACAACAGGTTGTGGACCTTTCTCCTTCCAAAAGGGCTTGCCCCACCGCTTCCCTTGGGGCCACTGGGGAGCACTGACAGCTTTTCCCTGCCTTCCAGGAGCAGCCAGGACACCCACTAGGAGGGAACGCTTCTTCCTTCTGCCTTTGCTGCTCCTCTTCCACCTGAGGCAGGGCTTTCTCCAGGCTGTGGTCTTCTGTGGCTTCCCGCCTGCCTGGGGAGGGATCCCTGAAGAAGAAAGGGAATGTTTAGTCCACTTCTTGTGTTCCCTTCACTGCTGTTCGCATCCATCGCTTTCCCCTCCCTTCCTTGGGCATCTCAGGAGCTGAGATGCCTCAGCTGAGGTGAGGCATCTCAGGTGGCTTCTTCCAGGCATAACAGTCTGGTCACTACAGAGAGGAAGGGAGGGGAAGCTGTCGCTCACCGCCAGCAGCTCTCCTCAGTCTCCCACTCTTGCACTCTCACAGCGGGTATCCTCAGCTCATGACGGCCAGTGCTCGCTGCCACCCGAACCCCGGGAATGGTGCGGGACATCAGGTGCAGGAGCCCAGGAGTTGCAGGGGTTCAGCCGGTGACAGGAAATGGGCACCTACAAGGACAGAGTCAGAAAGCCCTGATGAAAGCCCAAGGGCAGGAAGAGGCAGGACTTGCTTCCCCTTTCTGTGGGAAACACCCTTGACAGGGAGCTGTTTCTAGCCCAGAAGAGAGAGCTGTTGCGGGCATGGAGCAGGGGATGGCTCTGGCACCTTCTCCCCATGGGAAGTGCCCTCAGAGACTGTGCGTGTGGGGAGATGCACCGTGGCCCTGTGCCACGCAGCAGGGCTCCATCGGGAGCCCCTGGGGAGCTGCCATGGAGTTCTTTCCAGACCCTGCGCAGCACCATCCCTCGCCCTCCCTTGCCAGCGGACTTGCACTGCCTTGGAGCAGTTCTCAGAGTTGGGAAAGATGGGCAGCAGCAGAGCCTGGGACACACCTGGGCTTCTGCACCTTCTGGACCTTGCCGCTTTGTTGCAGTGCCCGTCTTTTCTCTCTCTTCCTTCCTGTCTCTTCTCTTCCCTCTCCCCTGAGCAGGCCTCTTCTCTCTTTCTTTTTCTTGGGTTTTCAGTTTCCTGGAGGGAGCCTGCAAACCTTTCCATCCCACAGCGTGGTTAGATAGCTCTAGCCGGGATCAGCTGGGTGAACCAGTTCTTGATTGAACCCAAGCTGACTCCTTTTACCTTCTTTCCTCTGAAAGGCTCCTTCTTTGTTCTTGGGCGCATCCCAGGGAGTCTTGCGTGGTCTCTGGGGCGGTTGGAGGCAAAGCGGCGGGTGCCTAAACCAGAAATGTTGGCGTTAGCAGGTGACAAGGGACGTCCTGGAGGAGTAAGCCACTGCTGGGCGAATCGCTCGCTAGAGAAGATCCCTGGTCTGGTTTGCATTAGCCCTTTCTCCCAGGGGCCTCCCGGGGGAACATAGTGTTCACAGCGGGGTGTGACACTCAGTTCATTTGGGGGGCCGTTCAGCAGGGAGCCTGCGGTCCCCCTCCAGGCAAGAAGAGCCTTGCCCGCTTCATTCTGCTGCAGTTTCTTCACCCTCCTGAGACAGAGCTCTGCGCATGTCCCTTTGGTGCAACAGCACCTTCTGTGGTGGCTTTGCTTCTGGAAGCTGTCCTTCTGTAGGTCTTTTGTAGGCCTGTCCTTTGGCTGAGGACGTGCCTAACGCATTGGAGAAAGACCCCTTCCAGTTTTACTTACAAGGCACCATTCCAAGGGGGATGAACAAGCCCCACCCAAAGGCACAAGAGCTGAAATACCAGGAAGAGGCAGAGCAGCTACTTGGACTCCTCAGGAACTCCTCCTCCAGGAGACGCCTTGTCCCAGAGTTTGTGGACCTGCCCTACCTCTGCCGTTGGCGATCCTTCCACCGTATCTACCCCTGCTGCTTTCTGGAGGACGAGCAGAGAGGGTGGTGCATCCAGGAAGGCTTTTGCTTCGTGCTCCACGTCTGCCTCGCCTGCGTGGTCCCGTTGCTCTTCCAAAGGCAGCTCTGGGAAGCAAAAGCACATGCAGCAAAGTGACTTGTTGGAAGTGGACAACAGCTAAAGCCAAAGCCACCCAAAGCCCTAGACCAGCTTTCCGCTCGGGCTGTGACAACGCTCAGTCCCTCCTCCTACCTGTGGCTGTGTGCGTGGGTGCTGGCGACTCCTCAGCTGAAGGACTGGAAGGGCCGGCCATCTCTTCCCCAAAGATTTCACAGGGCTTTTCCATGGGGAACTCCACCAGCACCTTCAGCTGCACACGTCACAGCCTCGGTTGCAGGGCAGGTGGCTGAAAAGGTGGCAAGCAGCCTTTCCCACTCCTCACCCTTGCCTCCACGCAGAAGGCTGTGGCTGTGGGGCTGCTCTTCCAGGCAGCCACCCCCCCCCAAGCCCAGCCCTCCCCACCAGCATTTGCTCAATAGAGAGGAAGGAGGCAGCCAGGCACCTCTCAACCGCCAAGCTCTGCTGGGCCGGGAAGGCTGCAGCCGGCTGCTCCATCCAGCATACCTTCCCAGTGCCCTCCAGCGGGACCTCCAGCAGGAGCAGGTCCTCCTTGGGTGGGCTCAGCAGGTTTGGCCCAAGGCAGATGGCCAGGTTGCTGCAGCTCATCCTGCTGGTGCAGGCGTTGTGGCCGATGTGCTGCAGGACGGGGAGTAGCCGCTTCAGGAGGAGGACATGTGCTGCTGGCAAGTTCTCGGCCACCCTGAGGGAACAGGAGCACAAGGTGAAGAAAGCAGACGTTGCCCACAGCCATGGCCAAAGCTTGCCCAAGGCAGGTGGGAAGCAGCGGCTGTGTTGCGCAGCTTTCCAGGTGCTCTCAGCCAGCGCTCAGGGCTCCTGCTCAACAGGCAGGCTGCTGCCCACACTTACGCTTTCAGCTCTCCCGCGTCGGCCTGCTTGCTCCTCCTCTCCATGGCTGGCATCCAGTCCTCATAGAGGTCGATGATGAGGAGCTTGGTGGGGATGCTTTGGAGGAAGCTGTGCAATGCCAAGGGCTGACCCTTTCTCCTGGCTTTTTGATTGTGTTTTTAGCGGTTCTTTATTGTATTTGATTGGTTTTTGTATTGTTTCTTGGCCAGTCTTGGCCAAACTTCTTTCTCTCGGAAGGGAACTCTTCTGATTCTCCAAAGGAAGAGCTGTCTCTGCATCTGGAATGTTTCTGGCATCTGCTGTCTTTGATGATCTGTTGCTGTTCTCTGCGCAGGGCCAGGGTGGGTCTGGCTTTTTTCCCCCACCCATGCGTTAGCTGAGGCGAGGTCTGGCTGAGGACAGCCCCCTGCCACTGGCTTTCTCATCCTCAGCCTGAAACAATGCCAACTCCAGGCCCCAATAACCTGGGTGGCGCTCCAGGGGAGTCCAACAGGCTGTGGCGATCTGCAGTGGTTTCCGGCGGTCTCCGGCGGTCTCTGGTGTTCTGCGATGGTCTCCGGTGTTCTCCGGCGGTCTCCAGCGGTGTCCGGCGGTCTCCGATGGTCCCCAGCATTCTCTTGCGGTGTCCGGTGGTCTCCATTGATGAGACCGCCGGACACCGCTGGAGACCATCGGAGGCCACCGGTGGCTGGCAGTCTGCGGTGGTCTTCGATGGACTCTGGCGGTTTCCAGCGGACTCCGACGGTCTCCAGTGTGAGACCACCGGAGGCCGCAGGACACCGCCAGTGTCTGATCCTCTCCGGTGGTCTCCCATGGTGTCCTGTGGTCTCCGCCGGTCTCTGGTGGTCTCCGACGCTCTCCAGCAGTCTCAGCCGTCTCCAAGGGACTCCTCCTGGTCCTATGGGGCTGCCGGCCCGAAGATGGCAGCCCCTCTCCTCGCCTCTTCCCCGCGGCTCTGAAAGAGAAATCACAGAATCGTTTACGTTGGAAAAGAAATGGAAGCTCATGGAGTCTAGCTGTTAGCCTGGCACCGCCAAGTCCGCAGCTCAACCACGTTCCTAAGGCCCACATCTACAGGTCTTTGAAATCCCTCCCGGGAGGGTGCCTCAAGCCCTTCCCTGGGCAGCCTGTTCCAATGCTTGTCAAGCCCTTCAGGGAAGAACTCTTTCCCAGTCTCCCCTGTCAACCTCCCCTGGCGCAACTTGAGGCCGTTTCCCCTTGTCCTGTCCCTCGTGCCTTGGGAGAAGAGAGCGACAGCCCCCTGGCTCCAGCCTCCTCTCGGGGAGTTGTCGGGAGCGGTAAGGTCTGGTGCTGGTGCTGTGGGGCTGCCGGGCAGAAGAGGGCAGCCCCTCTCCTCTCCTCTCCTCTTGCCCAGGCCTGAGGGCAGAGGAGATAGCCCCCCTTGCTGAGGGGCGGGGGTGTGGGGAGGGAAAGCAGGGCTCCTCGGCGGCTTGACAGCCGGCTGATGTTCCTGCTGAGCCTGCCGCATGGCGGTGTGGATGGCCCACTTACGGTTAGCGTCGGCCGCGGGGCCGGCGCCGCTTGCTGGACCGTGGCTTTGCGGAGGGTCCCTTTGAGCCGGCGGGGGTCCTGCGGCGCTTTGGGCCCGCTGCTGCTGGAGGCAGCCTGGCCACGGTGGAGGTGTGCCCCGTCAGGCCTGCGGGAGAGGGATCCACCTCCATTGGCTCCTCTGCCGGTGGGTCGACCTCCATGGGCTCTCCCTCGTCCCTCTTGGCGGGTGGGTCGACCTCCATGGGCTCTTCCTTCTCCCTCTTCAGGGGTGGGTCGACCTCCATGGGCTCAACTCCTTGGCCATCGCTGCTGCTGCCGCTGCTGCTGGCCGCAGCCCACTTGCGTTTCTCTCGGTGCTTGGGCATCCTCCGGGCTTCCGAGGAGCCCCTTCTGGCTGGGCCCACTCAATGTGGGCGCTCGTCCCACCCAATGTGGGCACTGGCCTCCCTTTGCCGCCTCCTCCTCTACCAAGCAGGCTTGGTGCAGGAATCTCTGGCTGCTGAGCGAGCTGTGGGTCAGCCACAGGGGTGCCAGTTGGCCAACGGCCGGCCGGTGACGTCACCAACGGACCTTTCTGTGTCTGGGAGGGTGGCCCATGAGGCCCTGCAGGCCCCATGCCGGGCGGCCCTTTGGCTTGCCAGAGAGCAAGGCAGCCCCTGGGGCAGCGGGACTGCCCTCCAGCTCCCCTCCTGTGCCCAGAGGATGCCCAGAAGCTCTGAAGTGGCGGCATCAGACCAGCTGGCGTGTCCCCTCGGAGTTCTGCCTGCGTCCTCTGGCTTTGCTCTGCCTCTTCCTGAGCGCTTGTGCCTCAGGTTTTTCTGCCATTTGCACTCTGTCCCTTTGCAAAAGGGCAGAGCGTGGTTGTGGAATTGCAGTCCAGGTCTAGAGGTGTGGCCTGGAAAGCCCAGTGCCTTTTTTCCCCCATTGCAGTGTCCAGAAGTTGCTGCTTGAAAGCTGAAATCCTCTTCTTCATCGGCCGTAAAGCGTTCCTTCTTCACCAGTCACACCTGGAGACAGAAACATCACCCGTTTCTCCAGGTGATTCCCAAAGCTTGTGCTGGGGAAAGTGTTTGGGTGGAAACTGCACTGAAAAACCTTTCACTCTCGCTCAGACAAATGTAGAGAAATTCCCCTTGAATACCTTTCAGATGACAGCGATTCTACTTCCTTGAAGCTGAAAAACTAGGAAGGTTTTTCCTGATTGGTACGAATGTAACTGGGTCCCAATTTCCCCCAATAATGATGGATACAAGCTTTAGATTGGTGTGGGAGGAAGCACTTGTTTCTAGATGCCTCTGCTTAATGGCAAACTGGTTTTGCAACCCTTAACATCATGCAAACATTAAACTGGCTGCAAAAAAATTGGAGCTGGAGCTGTCTCTTTCCTTCCAGTATCTTCATGGGGTCACCTGTTAATGTGCCTGTAGCATTTTAAAGGCGAAACTGCCAGGCAAATGCTCCTTTTCAGATGTTTTCCTGCAACGGGAAGTGGTAGCCCCTCCACAGGTCAAGGTGTGACATGCTCACTTTTGAACTCCCTATCTCAATCCCTCTTCCCCTCAGCATCATTACCGAGAGTGTTATTTCCTCAGTTGGTGTCCGTCTGGAGAAGAAAAGTGTCCTTTTTGAGCGCAGGCCCATGACACGAAGATGCTGAACGTTTGTGCCTAGGGATTTAGTTTGTTCGTGAACAAAGGGAGAGGATTGCTGTGTCTGTTGCTCTGCGTGTCTTTATTGCTTATGTCCTTATCACTTGCTGCTAGTCGTGCTCACAAAACAAGCAAAAAGGGCAATTGAGGGTTGTTTAATTTGTGCTAAGGTCAATTTACAAGGGAAGGTGCTAGAGGAGGGCGACCTTGGGCCCATTCCAACGATGTCAGGTGGATTTTACTGAAATGCCCTGAACAGGAAGATTTCTTCCTTTCCCTGAACAGGATCTTTTGGTAATAGTATGCCAGCTAACCGGGTGGCCAGAAGCATTTCCAGTTGCTTCAGCAACTACGGGATCAGTTATTAAAGTGTTTTTAGGACAAATAATTCCTAGATAGGGAGTAATAGAGGCAATAGACTCACAGAGAGGAACACATTTTACTGGAAAAATTCTTCAAGGGGTTGTGGTGGCCTTAGGAATACAATGAGATTTCCGTACTCTGTGGAAGCCCCAGAGTTCAGGGAAAGTAGAGAAGATGAATGGGGGAATTAAGCAGCATCTTTTGAAATTATTTTTGGAAACCAAAATGCCATGGATATGTCTTCTACCATTAGCTTTAGCTAGCATAGGGGCCAAACCCAGAGGAGATACTCAACTATCCCCCTTTGAATGAATGTTTGGAATCCCTTACCCTGCTAACTCTCGACCTAGTGGGGAGGTAGAAATAAGTGACGTCTACTTGGAACAATATGTGGCCGGGATACTGTCTCTTGTGAAATCTCTTTGACAGGAAGCTCAGCTGGCACAGACCCTGCCTTTGGACTTTGCTGTCTAGAGCATCCAACGGGGAGGTTGGGTCCTAATTAAAGAATGGAAAGAAGCACCACTGGTGGCAAAGTGGCAGAGACCGTACCAAGCGTTATTAACCGCGGAAACAGCAGTTAAGACGGCCAAACACGGGTGGACTCGTCATATTCGAGTCAAGACGTCCAAGGCCCTGGAAAACTGGACTTGGGAGCTAAAGGAAGAGGAGGGGAAACTGCAGCTAGCCTTCCGTAGAAAAAGACTCCATTAGTAGTATTTGATAAGTTAAAAATCAAGGGCAAGGCTGGATTGACCTCTGTCAATTGCCACAATAAGAAATTCTAAACTCCGTTACTGGCTGCAACCCAGTAGGCGTTGAGCAGTGGAAGCACATGCCATACCAGACCTTGATTTGAAAAAGTGAAAAATGGAAGTTTAGGGTGGGAGACTAGAACTAACTCTTACAAGGAGTGGGTCAGACCGGTAGCCATCAGGTAGACCTCGGGAGGAGTTCCGTGTGTTTACCCAAAGGATCTACGGTATAGATCCATAAGGAAAAGAGGCCCCTTATTTAACTTCCAGCAACTGGTGAGCAGACACTAACTGAATTGTTTCCGTATATTCACTTGCCACATCAAGTGTAGAAAGATGATAAGCTCAAGATGAAATTTTTAGTAATGATCATGTTTCTATACTATTGGCAAAATCGAAGTCTGGGATGGGAAAACCGATTTTTGACTCTAGGGGACGAGGTAGCCAAAGCTTTTAACCTCAGTAATTGCTGGGTCCGTGGAGGTCCAGGAGGAGCTGAAGATTGGCTGTGGGTAGCCCAGCCTGTCCAGCCTAAATGGTTGGTGAGTGACTTAAGTAGAGTGCATAATGGAACTGGGTTCTGGAAGGAAGACGGAGGTACATGGAAAATACAGTACCCAGGAAAAGGAAATTACTGTCTGAACAGAACCAAGCTGGGAGGGAAAAATGTAGGTAAAAGCAAATGTGAGTGGACATTGTCACCAGGAATGGGTTGTTACGATCCATATTGTAGACCTTATAATTGCTTTAGGTACCGAGGAAGATGGAACCAAACGCATGTTAAGCTTATAGGTGGCACCTGGGTAAAGTGCTCTTTCAAAGAACCTTGGCACAGTGGATGCAAAGCAGTTGCGAGAGAAATTATGCAAAAAGGGGGATTTAGAGATTCTTTATTCCTGGCTTGTCAGTGGGACAATACCATTAACAAGAATCATGTAATAAGGGTTTATCAATGGGGCTGGCAAAACTCAAGTGGAACTAGGACCTATTTTAGAAAATTTTGGTCGGCTACAAATTGAACTAAGAATGGTAGGGGGTGTAACTGTAAAGGGCACGCAGATGCGGGAGCCTTTGAATGTGATTATTGCGATTCCTATGGCGATTTCAGTATAGCAGGAGGACCCCTGGGATCAAAAGATACTCTATACTGTGAAATACCACAGGATAATGAAACATGGGAAGGCCCATTCGCTAACGGGGCTTGGGCTTTGAAGGGCCATTACTGGATTTGTGGGCAACACGCCTACCAAAGGTTACCTCCAAAGCGCTCAGGGATACGTTCTATAGGATATATGAGACCGTTATTTTCCTTATTACCACAAGTTCAAGGAAACGAGTTAGGGGTTAATGGATAGGATGATCTGATAAGAGAACGACGAGCAACTGATAAATCCCTAACTAAAGGGGGTTCCCAATCATGGGGAAAAGATGAATTATACATCAGATGAACCTGAACGAATTATACGGTATTCTGGACCAGCAGCACGGAATCCCCACCAGGTGATTTCTGGAGCAAGAGACCCCATTTATAATTTAAATAGGATAGTTAGATTACAAGCCGGTTTTTGCAATTTTACCTAACCAGAGCGCTGAGGCTCTTGACTTTCTTGCAGACCAATCTGCTCAGATGAGGAATGCAATTTTCCAACACCCAAGGGTCCTAGATTATTTGCTAGCAGAAGAAGGGGGAGTTGGTGGAAAACTAAAGGAACCCAGCTCCTGTTTACAAATCCATGATCACGGGGCGGTAGTAAAACAGATAAGAAAAGGAATGAGAAAACTAGCTCACGTGCCAGTTCAAACCGGGAAAGGATGGGAATTAGACATGTTCTCGTGGTTGCCTGGTGGACCATGGGTTAAACGCATGGTGGTTTTCTCCCTTTGTGCGGTAGCAGCTCTGATTTTTGTACCATGTAGGATACCTTGTTTCATGCAGCTCATTCAGCATGGAGTCAGAAGAATGCAAGTCGTAGCTGCTGTGCCCAGTGACCCAGAATTAGCTACAAGGGGACCGAAGATGATGGCTCTGCAAATAGCTCCAAAACCAAAAAGAAGACAAGAAGGTCCAATGAACGGTGACTAAAAGTTGTAAAGACAAATAGTGAAATAAACAGAGGAGGGGCTGATAAGAAAATAGGGATAAGAGTGTCTCCACAAACAGGGAAGTTAACGGAAATGGCAGGAGTGAGACAACCAAAAGAAGAGGAGAGTTAATTGAAGCTGCAGGAGTGAGGTAACTGAAAACTAGGGGAAATAAGTGAAACTGCAAAAGTTGGACAATTAAAAACGGCAAAAGTTAAACTTTGATGTAATAGGCGGATCGAGAAGTCTGTACCTTCCAAGTACCTCAGCCAATGGGGAAAGGAAGAGGGTTACGTGCGGCCGGGGAATTAGGATAAAAGGGAGGCTGCGTCCTCCGGCAAATGGAGAGACCCCACAGGGATATGCCCCAGGGGACTCTCCCTTTATTCGAATAAAGCCTTTGCAGGACTCCTCTGTCTCCTTTGTGAACATCGACCTCTGGCTATGGGGTTTTCCGCACACGTCCTTTCTATCGCTTGGCTAAGATTTCAGAGTTTAGCATGCTAGTAGTCACTTCCCGAGAATCTGTTGCGGCAACGAATCTCTGCACCTCGAGGGGCAGGACCTTAAGCGAGCGTCCCCACTCAAGGGGAGATCCTGGCCTGCAGCCGCTGCCCTGCAGGAGAGCTCCAGGGGCTCTTGGGCTGTCCGCTATTTCTGGAGTGAGATAACTGACCTAGAGTCATATTCCCACGGGAACCAAGCACCGAGGTCCCCACTCCAGACAGTGTTTTGGCTGCGTTGCCAGCACGTCCCCCCCCGTTGCGTCCCCCCCCAGCAAAGTGCGGGGGCAACTCATCACATCTGCCACCGGTGGTTATGGCTTGAGCAGGAGCCGGGAGGGGCAGAGGGGGAAAGCAGGGGAGAGCACAGCGCCACCCCCCCGTTCCCTGCCGGCAGCCGGGGCCCCTCCCGCTGCCCATCGGGGAGGAGAAGGTTCGGGAGCTGCCCCCGGGCCCGTCGGGGTTTCGCACCGGGCCGGGCCTCCCGCTCCCGCGGCAGCCGAGGCTGAAGTTGGAGCCTCCGGCAGAGGCTCCGGCGGGGCCGCTGCCTTCGCCGGGCGGCGGCCCGTCCCCGCGGCGCCGGCTCTCGCCCTCCCCCCCGGGGGACCCCCCGCTGGCGGGGACCGGTTCCCCCCGCTCCCCCCTCCCGCCCCCAACCTTCGCCGGGGCCGGGACCGGGGCCGGGGCCGGTCTCCGAGCGGAGCTGCCGGAGCCACCCGCGGCCGGGGCGGCCTCTCCCCCGCGGCAGCCCCGCAGCCCCGAGGGCAGCGCCGCCGCAGAGCGGCCCCGAGCGAGCCCGGCCCTCCCGCCCCGCGGCTCCCGGCGGCGCCCGGCGGGCAGGGGCAGCCGCTCCGCCCGCCCCGGCAGGCGCCGGGCCGCGGTCCGCCGGGGCAGGCGGCGGAGCAGCCCCCGCCGCGGGGCCCGTCCGGCGGCGGAGCCCGGCTGGCGAGCGGGGGCATGGCGGCGCCGGGCCCGGGCTCCCTGCAGCGCCGGCGGCAGAGCTGGCAGGAGGCGCGGCCCCGGCAAGCGGTGCTGGTGCGGAAGCTGCAGGCGAAGGTGAGGAGCGGGGGCGCCTGCCCGGGGGGAGCTGCCCGGGGCCGGGCCGGGCCGCGGTGGCGGGGCCGGGGTGCCCGGGCCGCCCGCGCCGCCCGCAGAGGGGACTCGGCGGCGGAGCCCTCGGGGGGCGAAGGCGCGGCCCCGGCGGGGCCCCCCCCGGGAGCCGCCGCGGCCGCCGTCCCCCCCGAGCCGCTGGCCGGGGCCTGGGCGGGCTCGGGGGAAGCGAAGCTTCCCGGTGCCGTAAGGACTCGGGCTGGGATGGGCAGCGCTGTGGCGTGTAACCTCCCCAGTTACATGGAATGGCTTCAAGCTCCAACAGGGTAGGTTTAGACTGAACATTAGGAAAGAATTTTTCACAGAAAGAGTGGTCGGGCATTGGAATAGGCTACCCAGGGAGGTGGTTGAGTCACCATCCCTGGATGTGTTTAAGAGCCGTTTAGATGTGGTCTTGGGGGATATGGTATAGGGGAGAACTTTGTAGAGTAGGGTAGATGGTTGGACTCGATGATCCCAAGGGTCTCTTCCAACCTAGACGATTCTATGATTGTATGATTCTATGTGCTGAGCTTGGGCTGCAGAGAGCCCGAGAAAAGCCGGTGCCGGAGGAGCCGGCTCTGTCCGCAGGGGCGCTCGCTCCTCTCCATGGCGAGTCTCCCCCCGGCTCCTGCAGGAGCGGACTCGCTGCCGAGAGCTGGAGCAGCAGCTGGAAGCAGGAGGGGTGAGTGTGCAGGGCGCTAGCTGGAGAGCGATAGCCTTCACTCATAGGAGAGAAGCAGCATTATATTTCTTGATATAAAACAGTGATTTAATGAAGTGATAGTAGATGCGACAGCTTTAAGACCATTTGATTCACACCATTGAAACCTCTGCCCAGGTCTCTGCCACCCTCTTGAATCCTTAACTTTGTGTCCGTGTCCTTGTAGAAGGTAGAGGATCTGTGTGTGTTTGAGGATGGGAGTGCACCATGCTCTGCTCTGGTTCGCATCTCTCCCTGCAGCTGTAAATGACAGGAAAGTGTGAAAAAAAGAAGGCATTAGAGACAATCAATCACGATGGACAACCCTGCCCAGGTCTCTGCCACCCTCTTGAATCCTTAACTTTGTGTCCGTGTCCTTGTAGAAGGTAGAGAATCTGTGTGTCGTGCAGGATGGGAGTTCATCATGCTCTGCTCTGGTTCGTGTCTGTCCCTGCAGCTGTAAAAGGCAGGAAAATGTCAAGAAAAAAGGTATTAGAGACCATCAACAAGAGTGGACACTGCTGCCAAGGTCACTGCCAGACTCCTGAATCCTTAACTTTTGTCTGTATCCTTGTAGAAGGTAGAGAATGTCCGTGTGGTTGAGGATGGGAGTTCCTCATGGTCTTGTCGTTCTGGTTTTCGGGCCTGCTGCATTAAAAGGCAGAAGATTATGAACAAAGAAAGGTAGCAGAGACCATGAATAAAATGGACAACTTCTGCCCAGGTCTGTGCCAGACTCGTGAATGCTTAACTTTTGTCTGTGTCCTCGTAGAAGGTAGAGAATGTCTCTCGCTGTTCCTGAAGATGAGAGTGCCCCATGGTCTTGTCCTTTCCCTGTCTGGCCTTCTGCCATAGCAAGCAGGAGAATATGAGCAAACTAAGGCAGCAGAGACCCTCAGTGGCCATTGACATCTGTGCCCAGGTCTCTGCCACCCTCTTGAATCCTTAACTTTGTGTCCGTGCCCTTGTAGAAGGTAGAGGATCTGTGTGTGTTTGAGGATGGGAGTTCATCATGCTCTGCTCTGGTTCGCATCTCTCCCTGCAGCTGTAAAAGGCAGGAAAATGTCAAGAAAAAAGGCATTAGAGACGATCAATAAGAGTGGACACCGCTGCCCAGGTCTCTGCCACCCTACTGAATCCTTACTTTTGTGTCCGTGTCCTTTAAAAGGTAGAGAATCTGTGTGTGTTTGAGAATGGGAGTGCACCATGCTCTGCTCCGCTTCCCATCTCTCTCTGCAGCTGTAAATGACAGGAAAGTGTGAATAAAAGAAGGCATTAGAGACAATCAATCACGATGGACACCCCTGCCCAGGTCTCTGCCACCCTCTTGAATCCTTAACTTTGTGTTCGTGTCGTTGTCGAAGGTAGAGAATCTGTGTGTGTTTGAGGATGGGAGCTCCTCATGGTCTGGTCCTGTCCCTTTCTGGGCCTGCTCTTGTAAGGAGATAGGATAACAAACAAGAGGTCAGCCATCCTCACTCAGCACGGACAAGCCCTGCGAGGTCTGTGCCAGACTCCTGAATCCTTATCTTTTGTCTGTATCCTTGTAGAAGGTAGAGAATGTCCGTGTGGTTGCGGATGGGAGTTCCTCATGGTCTTGTCGTTCTGGTTATCGGGCCTGCTGCATTAAAAGGCAGAAGATTATGAACAAAGAAAGGTAGCAGAGAGCATGAGTAAAATGGACAACTTGTGCCCAGGTCTGTGCCAGACTCGTGAATGCTTAACTTTTGTCTGTGTCCTTGTAGAAGGTAGAGAATCTCTTGCTCCCTGGCTGAGCGTGGCTGTGTGCCATCGTCTGTTCCTCTGCTTTTAGGGGCCTGTGGTTTATGAGAGAGGATAAAAGCAATGGGGCATCCACCGTGCCTCACCACGGAGAACCCCTGTCAAGGTCTCTGCCACCCTCTTGAATCCTTACCTTAGTGTCCGCGTACGTTTAGAAGGTAGAGAATCTCTGGCTGTCTGGCTGCTCACCGGTCTGCTCGGCTCCAGGCTGTGACAGATCACCGCCCGTTCCTCCCCAGCAACCCTTTGTGACATGGCCACCTCCAGCATTCTATCGGTGTGTCAGGGCACAGGCTGTCCAGGGGTGATGGAAGGCCCAGGCCTTGGCTTCCTGGGGAAAATGGCTGTCACGCTTCATCCTTGTTAAAGAGAGCGGGATGGACAAAGCCCGTAACTCAGTCCCATGGGACAACTGTTGCTGAGAGCTCAGGGTCACTGCTGTCTGTGTGGGGACACCCTCTTGACCCGGGAGTGTGGTCTCCTCATGGCCCCTCACCTTTTTGCCTCTCCCCTGTCTCCTGGGCCTCATCCTGGCTTCCAGGGCCAGGGCAGAGCCGGGTGGAGCTCAGCATGAGGGCGCAGTCACAGAAGTCACAGCATCATGGAATCATTTAGAAGATCATCGAGTCCAACCATAGAGCTAACACTGCCCACTCCACCACTAACCCACGTGCCTCAGCACCACGTCTACCCGTCTTTTAAATACCACCAGGGATGATGACTCCACCACTTCCCTGGGCAGCCCGTTCCAATGCTCAATAACCCTTTGTGTGAAGAAATAGTTCCTAGTATCCATCCTAAATCTTCCCTGGTGCAACATGGGGCCGTTGCCTCTTGTGCCATTGCCTGTGCCTTGGGAGAAGAGACCGACCCCCCCCGGCAACACCCTCCTTTCAGGGAGTTGTAGAGAGCGAGAAGGTCTCGCCTCAGCCTCCTTTTCTCCAGGCTGAACATCCCCAGCTCCCTCAGCTGCTCCTCACAAGACTCGTGCTCCAGACCCCTCACCAGCTCCATTGCCCTTCTCTGGACACGCTCCAGCCCCTCAACGTCTGTCCTGTCGTGAGGGGCCCAAAACTGGACACAGCCCAGAGGATGAGGATTGAGGATGATGGAGGATGAGGATGAGGAGCCCAGAGGCAGAGGATTCCCTAACTTCTCTGGAGTTAGGATGGAGACGCGAATGCCCATCTTTACCGAGATCTGGGGAACCAGACTCTTCCCTCTAGCTAGAGAAGCTAGAGATTGACGGGGACCGGAGGAATCTTCCCCCACAGAACCTCTGGTTCAAATTAAGCTGGGGAAGATGAAACAGAGGCAGAATGCTCGGTTGATCCAGGAGCTGCCTCTTCAGTTCTAAATACAAAGAGCTATGAATGAGGTTATGACACTGGAAGGAAGAGTTATTGGTGCGAGAGGGAAGCCAGAAACCAGACCTTTCTTTAAACCTTTAACATTCAAGAGTGGAAAGCAAGGGGTGACACATCAGCTTTTGGACTTGCCAGGGGCACGGAAGCCCTTGATTGATCGGGACTTGTTAGAAAATTAGAAGCTGAAAGAAGATTTAAAAACGGTACAGTCAACTCTTGGGATCCCCCTGTCACTCCAGAAATACAAACGGGTTCTGTAATTGTTCGGGGGTGAAGCCCCAAACCGTTGGAGGTGAAAAGCTCTCTAGGTACCTGTCCGTATTCTCCCACGTCCCGTGCCACCCATGACTCTCCAGTCTCGGGACAGATCTCTGGGTGGGAGTCTTAAATAGTTGCTTAACCCTAAACAAGAACTGAAACACATTGAGGAGACCTAGCAATAGGACCAAGCTGGTTTGCATGTCCCAAGAGTATTCAAAATTCTCAAAAACTGGCATAGCTGGACCAAAATAGAAAAGGGAGGTGAAAGAGCTGGGGAAAGGAACACCACCAGCCCCCGCTTCCCCCATAGACTGAGTGTGATTATTAATAAATTCTGAGAGACGGTGTCCGAGGTCACAGCAGGACAGCGGTGCTGCATAAATGGCCCAACGTAACCATCTGAACAGTGATGCTATCGTATCATAAGTTGATATCACACAGGACGGCAAAATTATGATGCTGATCCCTCTCCCAGAGGTGATAAACATCATCACGGGGAGTACATAGAGCATGTCAGAATTTACATAACACGGCCGTGGGAACAAACGAAGCAACATTGTGACCAGTACTATTGACTAATATCATAAATGCATATAACACATACATTTTAACACGCTCTGGTCAGATCTGTCGTTCTCTCAACCTTCCGAGTGCCCCACGTTGGGCGCCAAAAAGGACTGTCGTGGTTTGGCCTCAGACGGCAACAAAGAACCACGTGGCAGCCACGCTCTCGGCCCCTCCACGGCCATGAGGGGAGAATTGGAAGGAAAAAAAGGAAACTGGTGGGTTGGCACAAAGGCAGTTTAACAGAACAGCAAAGGGAACAAGACAATGTGCAGAAGATCCCGTTGCCAGAGGTCGATGTTCACAAAGGAGACAGAGGAGTCCTGCAAAGGCTTTATTCGAATAAAGGGAGAGTCCCCTGGGGCATATCCCTGTGGGGTCTCTCCATTTGCCGGAGGACGCAGCCTCCCTTTTATCCTAATTCCCCGGCCGCACGTAACCCTCTTCCTTTCCCCATTGGCTGAGGTACTTGGAAGGTACAGACTTCTCGATCCGCCTATTACATCAAAGTTTAACTTTTGCCGTTTTTAATTGTCCAACTTTTGCAGTTTCACTTATTTCCCCTAGTTTTCAGTTACCTCACTCCTGCAGCTTCAATTAACTCTCCTCTTCTTTTGGTTGTCTCACTCCTGCCATTTCCGTTAACTTCCCTGTTTGTGGAGACACTCTTATCCCTATTTTCTTATCAGCCCCTCCTCTGTTTATTTCACTATTTGTCTTTACAACCTTTAGTCACCGTTCATTGGACCTTTTCTTCTTGTCTTCTTTTTGGTTTTGGAGCTATTTGCAGAGCCATCATCTTCGGTCCCCTTGTAGCTAATTCTGGGTCACTGGGCACAGCAGCTACGACTTGCATTCTTCTGACTCCATGCTGAATGAGCTGCATGAAACAAGGTATCCTACATGGTACAAAAATCAGAGCTGCTACCGCACAAAGGGAGAAAACCACCATGCGTTTAACCCATGGTCCACCAGGCAACCACGAGAACATGTCTAATTCCCATCCTTTCCCGGTTTGAACTGGCACGTGAGCTAGTTTTCTCATTCCTTTTCTTATCTGTTTTACTACCGCCCCGTGATCATGGATTTGTAAACAGGAGCTGGGTTCCTTTAGTTTTCCACCAACTCCCCCTTCTTCTGCTAGCAAATAATCTAGGACCCTTGGGTGTTGGAAAATTGCATTCCTCATCTGAGCAGATTGGTCTGCAAGAAAGTCAAGAGCCTCAGCGCTCTGGTTAGGTAAAATTGCAAAAACCGGCTTGTAATCTAACTATCCTATTTAAATTATAAATGGGGTCTCTTGCTCCAGAAATCACCTGGTGGGGATTCCGTGCTGCTGGTCCAGAATACCGTATAATTCGTTCAGGTTCATCTGATGTATAATTCATCTTTTCCCCATGATTGGGAACCCCCTTTAGTTAGGGATTTATCAGTTGCTCGTCGTTCTCTTATCAGATCATCCTATCCATTAACCCCTAACTCGTTTCCTTGAACTTGTGGTAATAAGGAAAATAACGGTCTCATATATCCTATAGAACGTATCCCTGAGCGCTTTGGAGGTAACCTTTGGTAGGCGTGTTGCCCACAAATCCAGTAATGGCCCTTCAAAGCCCAAAGCCATTCCCGTTAGCGAATGGGCCTTCCCATGTTTCATTATCCTGTGGTATTTCACAGTATAGAGTATCTTTTGATCCCAGGGGTCCTCCTGCTATATCCCGGGGCTGCTGCTTGTGGACGGGGGTTGTTCAGTGACCTCCTGGCTGTTCCTCCCTTCCCAAGGTGTGAGGATCTGGCCAAAGGGAACGTCCTCTTGCGGGGGCACCTCGAGAAAGCGAGTGAGGTGACTTCAGCCCTTAAAGGAGATGTTGGAAAACTGAGGGCAGATTGGATGAGGGCGCAGGAGGAGCTGGAAGCGAAGGAGAGAGAATGGCACCGGGAAGGTGTGTGGAATAATTCCTCAAATAAAAATTTTATTAAAAATATAGCATTGTTCACACATTAAGGAAAGGTATAAAATGGAAGCGTTTCCAGGGTAGAATACAGCAGATACGGGAACGAGGTGATCCTATGGAAGTGATAAGCTGCATATTTGCTACCCTGAGCCAACAGTCTGTCAGATTTTGACGAAATGCTGTCCTTTGTGCGAACTTTGCTCATTATAATGTCATTATATTACCAAAACACACCTCCAGCCCGAAGGCTACCCGCCTCCAAGGTGCAACCACTCGTCCTTGAGTCTGCGCCCTGAATTTTTCGTAAACTATACCTTTAAAAGCGAGGCGAGAGAATTTTACACCAAGCCTAATAAAGGTATTTATGACTAGAGTCACTCAAACTCCACCTTGAAGGTAAAACATAGTATAAAACTAGCCCAAGAAAGGGGGGATGCTAGGGAAGACCCCATCGTGAAGAGGTCAGGGAGGACCCCGTCACGGACTGCCTTTGACTTGCGGGACCAGTCGAGGGGCTGAGCCTTTCTTCCCCCCCCATAGGGAGGCCTTTGGGTAAGACTTAGACTATACCGAGTGCTTCCTCGGGAAACTTAGAAATCTCTCTAGAGGGTTATTTTTGTTACATTTATAGCCAGGCTGTATTGTTTGGAACTTTGTCGCACGCTTTGTACCATGAACAAACCATATTTTACTTGCACGTGCTTTGCAGACAGTGTATTTATCACCGGCAAACCATAAGAACCTTTGTATCTGTTGCTGAAATAAACTGCACTGCTTAAGTAGCTAGCCGTTTCGGTTTCCCATTGAACGCCACCAAACATTAGAGTGCGGCCGTGCTAGTTCATGAGCATGACTAGACTGAAGGTGCAGTCCACTATGACTGTATCTGGACTCGTGACAGTTAAATATATTAAACACGACTGGACTGATAGTGGTGAATTGGGCATCCCTCAGGATTTAAACCTAGCCGCACCTAGCCTCCCACCTCGGTGAGGAGTGTTAGAACGCAAGGGGGTTTATTTTCTGCCAAAACTATTTTGCCTATTAACGCAACAGACGTGAGGTGAGGAGGGGCTGCGGGAATGTCAGAGGTGATGCCAGCGTGGCACGAGAATGTGTTTTATTTTTGGCCCAGAGACCTCCCTGTGAGAAGGTTGTGGCGGTTTTGGGGATGTGCTGGTGTTGAGGATGTACTGGTGTTGAGGGTGTGTTGGCATTGAGGGTGTGTTGGCGTTGAGGGTGTGTTGGCGTTGAGGGTGTGTTGGTGTTGAGGATGTGCTGGGGATGTGCTGGTGTTGGGGATGTGCTGGTGTTGGGGATGTGCTGGTGTTGGGGATGTGTTGGTGCTGAGGAGCAGACAGGGCTGGGAGATGGAGGGGTGGTGGTGATGGAAGCAAATGGTGGTGATGGAAGAGGCCCCCCTGCTGTGGCCGTGCTGCTCGGTCCTAAATGCCAGTGCTGCTGCTGCTGGTAGTTCTCTCTGGTAGTTGTTCAATCTCCGTCTGGAGCCGTGAGAGCAGAGAGGTCTGTGTGTTTTCAGATTGCGAGCAGCCAAGGGAAGACCAAGAGGGGCCTCCCTCACCGACAGCAAATGTGAGAGTGGCCTTGGAGGGGCTTGTCTTTGTCGTCCTCCCCCAAGACACCTGTGTGTGAGACACCTCTGCAAGGGGAGATGCTGAATGAGGGTCACTTGCTTTGCTGATGTCCCCTCCTGCAGGACAAGGGTGGGTGTTCCCTCCTGTGCAGTCGGGTGGCAGCTCTGCTGAGGCTGCTCCTGTGGTGGCTCTTCAGTCCCCAATGCCCTGTTGGAGTAGTTCTTGAAGGAGACCTGGCCACGGTGGTGTGACCCTCTCCCAGCTGAAAGACTTGTGCAGTGACGGCGAAGGCTGAGCTGGCATTTCTTTTTCTCTTTGCATCTGTAGCTTTATGACAAGTTCAGAAGGGGTGAACGTGGCCGTCTGCTCGGCCTGTGGCGTCAGGTGGACACCTTCTGCCGCCGTTTCCTGGAAATGAAGACTGCCACGCACCGGTGAGTAGAAGCTGAGGCCAGATGTCTGCAGAAAAAATGTGGCTTCCCTTCAGATCTCTCTGGGGTTCCTTTCTCTCTGCAAACAGAAGTAGCACAGCCTCCGGTGTCAGGAGGCAATTTCAAAGTCTGGGTTACCGTCAGCCATTGATCTTATTGGATTATAAGCCTTCCTTAATGCCGCGAGTGTGCCTGACCTACTGTGTAATTCTCCTCCTCTTTGTGATTTGTTGGTACAACATTTTCGGTTTATTCTCACACCACCTTCCTGAAATGTTTGTTCTGTAGATATTGTCGTCAGCCTCTGAGCAGCCACTTGCCGGGGTGTTCCTTGCAAGCCTGAGTGCAGAAGGCCTTGGGGGCAAGAAGGGCCATTTTGCAGCATGAAGCATCTTAACCTGAATCATCCTGTGATCCTGTGATTATTGGATGGGAAATTCATAGCCGTCTCCCCAAAGAGCTTGCAGGCTCTTTGATCCATTCCCTGCTGAAGGCAAAAGTGATTGTGGGAATAGTCATCTGGACTTTCAACGTCTGTCTGACCCCCAGAAGAACTTTGGCCAGGCTGGTATCCAGCGTAGGAAAGAGGAGAGAGAGAACCAGGAGGCAGGAAGCTGTTAATTTGTGAGCACCTGAATGTTTTGGACAGGTTCTGTGATTTCTGGAAGCTTGTTTTACTTTCTCAGTGCTGAATGTTTCCCCTCCATCAAGGACAAAGAGTGATGCAGGTCTGGTCAGGAAATGCCAGCGTTCTTGAGGTGTAAATAGAAAGGGGTTGGAAATCATCCCAACTGCCGTTTCTGGGACATAGGATGTGCTCTTGGGTTTGGAAACGAGAATGTTTTTATGTTCAAACCTTGTTTGTCTCTCCCCTTCGCAGAGACTGAAGGACTCGGAGGCACTTGGAGAAAAACATTCCTCATTACAGCGTGAGTTGGTGGTCGTGAGGGAGACACTGGAGCAATCGCACCTTCAGAGGGATCTGCTGAAGCAAAAGAGAGATGAGCTTACCATGGCCCTGGCGAAGGTATGGTCACCTTGTGATAGCAAGGCCACCACAGATGCTGTTTCTGGCAGCAGCAGACAGGGACAATCATAGACGCATAGAATCATGGAGGTTGGGAGGGACCTTTCGAGTCCTCGAGTCCAACCGCTAACCTCACACCGCCAAATCCTCCACTGACCCCTGTCCCTCAGCTCCACCTCTGCCCGTCTTTTCACTACCGTGTTGCTCCTCTTCTGTTCTCCCACTGTTGTTTAAGTACAATGTTGGTCTCCTTCTTGGGAAATGGTGGTGAGAGCAGGCAGGTCTTTGGGGCAGTCTGTCCTCACGTGCTGATTGGGAGCGCTGAACTGGGAGTATGTCAGAGACACGCAGGGGATGGGGAGTTGCTGCTCTCTTCTTGACTGTAAACCTGACTGTATTTTATTTCCTCTGTGCTTCCGTGGCGGTGGCTGGAGCAAGAGAATGGAGCTCTGTCGGGTAAAGTGGAGGAGATGGAGAGAGCAAAGGTCTCTGCCCAGGAGAAGCTGCGCTTGTGTAGAAGAACAGATGGAGAGCTCTGCGCAGAGAAAGCCCCCCTGGAGCAGCTGCTGAAGGAAGCAGAGGAGCAAGAAGAGGGGCTGCGGGCAGCGCTGAGGATCCGGGCAGAGGAGAAGGAAGAAAGCCAAGAGAAACTCATCCAGGTGGGACCAAAATGCTGGTGCTTCTGGGTGGGCGTTTGGCTGCTTGTCTGGGTGAAGCTGTGCCTGTGTTGGCCTCCTTTTTGGCATATTTACTTTGGAGGGCCAGAGAGTGGTGTCATCAGAACCAGGGGCTTGTTGTCCTCCTGGAAGATACAGCCTCCATTGTCCATCCATTGTTTTTCTTGCTGGCACAGACGGTGTGGGCGCAGCTCCCCGTGTGCCAGGGATCAGAGAGCAGCAATTTCAGATGCGGTTATTGCCATCACATTGGGCTGGGCTCTCTGTGCTCTGCCAGGTGACAAGGGAAGCCCGGCCATTCCCTCCGAGGGGCCCACGTTGCTATTTGAAATGGCAGAAACGGGCTTTCTGTGTACGAGAACCTGGAATCCAGCCTGTTTGAGGCTCAGCAGCACTTATCTCAGGGAAGGTGGTAGAAAACCAGCCCGGTGGTTCTGACTGTACTGACCTTAAACCCTTTGAATTTCAGCGTAGGAGGGATCTTAACACGCCTTCGCTTAGAAGCAGAAGCCCCTCCAGACAAACAAGGTCTGAATGTAAAAACATTCTCGTTTCCAAACCCAAGAGCACATCCTATGGCCCAGAAAGGGCAGTTGGGATGATTTCCACAAAGCAGCACAAAGAAGAGGAGCATTCAACAGTAGGTCAGGCACACTCACGGCATTAAGGAAGGCTTATAATGCAATAAGATAAATGGCTGAGACGTTTGCTGTGGGTGAGGGAGGCCCCTCTTGGTCTTCCCTTGGCTGCTCGCAATCTGAAAACACACAGACCTCTCTGCTCTCACGGCTCCAGGCGGAGATTGAAGAACTACCAGAGAGACGAGCGCTCCTGTGTCACTGCCCGACAGCGCCCAGCAGCAGCAGCACTGGCCTTTAGGACCGAGCAGCACGGCCACAGCAGGGGGGCCTCTTCCATCACCACCATTTGCTGACACCCCTCCTGACCCATTTGCTGACACTGGGTGCTGACACCCAGTCCCGTCTTCTGCTCCTCAACACCAGCACATCCTCATCAGAGCCACAACCTTCTCACAGCGAGGTGTCTAGGCCAGAAATAAAACGCATTCTCAGGCCACGCTGGCATCACCTCGGACATTCCCGCAGCCCCTCTTCACCTCACGTTCCCAGTGCCATTGTCTCTCCTTCGCTTCCAGCTCCTCCTGCGCCCTCATCCAATCCGCCCTCAGTTTTCCAACATATCCTTTAAGGGCTGAAGTCACCTCACTCGCTTTCTCAAGGTGCTCCCGCAGGAGAGCATTCCCTTTGGCCAGATCCTCACACCTTGGGAAGGGAGGAACAGCCAGGAGGTCACTGAACAACCCCCGTCCACAAGCAGCAGCCCCGGGATTTCCCGGCTCCCCCAACACTGACGTTGGTGTCAAACTGAGAGGCAGGAGAAGCGCTTTCTCGCATGAACTGAGATCTCTCAGGGCTGGCAAACTCATGTGCTTCTCCTTTAGCCTTCCGTGTCCTTCTACAGCTTTGCTTTCCCTTCCTCTTCAACTCGGACCATGCCCACAGGTAACGGCTGCCTCCCCTTCGTGCTGCCTCATCACTGGATGCATCCCCTTTCTCTGGCCTTGTCCCCACTCCCTCACCTACTGCTCCAGGGCATGACTTAGGCTGGGAAGGGACCCTTGGAGCTCAGCCGGAGGAACCCCCTGCTCAAAACAGAGCTATGCAGCACACACCCCTATTACTGCCCCACACAACAGGTTGTGGACCTTTCTCCTTCCAAAAGGGCTTGCCCCACCGCTTCCCTTGGGGCCACTGGGGAGCACTGACAGCTTTTCCCTGCCTTCCAGGAGCAGCCAGGACACCCACTAGGAGGGAACGCTTCTTCCTTCTGCCTTTGCTGCTCCTCTTCCACCTGAGGCAGGGCTTTCTCCAGGCTGTGGTCTTCTGTGGCTTCCCGCCTGCCTGGGGAGGGATCCCTGAAGAAGAAAGGGAATGTTTAGTCCACTTCTTGTGTTCCCTTCACTGCTGTTCGCATCCATCGCTTTCCCCTCCCTTCCTTGGGCCTCTCAGGAGCTGAGATGCCTCAGCTGAGGTGAGGCATCTCAGGTGGCTTCTTCCAGGCATAACAGTCTGGTCACTACAGAGAGGAAGGGAGGGGAAGCTGTCACTCACCGCCAGCAGCTCTCCTCAGTCTCCCACTCTTGCACTCTCACAGCGGGTATCCTCAGCTCATGACGGCCAGTGCTCGCTGCCACCCGAACCCCAGGAATGGTGCGGGACATCAGGTGCAGGAGCCCAGGAGTTGCAGGGGTTCAGCCGGTGACAGGAAATGGGCACCTACAAGGACAGAGTCAGAAAGCCCTGATGAAAGCCCAAGGGCAGGAAGAGGCAGGACTTGCTTCCCCTTTCTGTGGGAAACACCCTTGACAGGGAGCTGTTTCTAGCCCAGAAGAGAGAGCTGTTGCGGGCATGGAGCAGGGGATGGCTCTGGCACCTTCTCCCCGTGGGAAGTGCCCTCAGAGACTGTGCGTGTGGGGAGATGCACCGTGGCCCTGTGCCACGCAGCAGGGCTCCATCGGGAGCCCCTGGGGAGCTGCCATGGAGTTCTTTCCAGACCCTGCGCAGCACCATCCCTCGCCCTCCCTTGCCAGCGGACTTGCACTGACTTGGAGCAGTTCTCAGAGTTGGGAAAGATGGGCAGCAGCAGAGCCTGGGACACACCTGGGCTTCTGCACCTTCTGGACCTTGCCGCTTTGTTGCAGTGCCCGTCTTTTCTCTCTCTTCCTTCCTGTCTCTTCTCTTCCCTCTCCCCTGAGCAGGCCTCTTCTCTCTTTCTTTTTCTTGGGTTTTCAGTTTCCTGGAGGGAGCCTGCAAACCTTTCCATCCCACAGCGTGGTTAGATAGCTCTAGCTGGGATCAGCTGGGTGAACCAGTTCTTGATTGAACCCAAGCTGACTCCTTTTACCTTCTTTCCTCTGAAAGGCTCCTTCTTTGTTCTTGGGCGCATCCCAGGGAGTCTTGCGTGGTCTCTGGGGCGGTTGGAGGCAAAGCGGCGGGTGCCTAAACCAGAAATGTTGGCGTTAGCAGGTGACAAGGGACGTCCTGGAGGAGTAAGCCACTGCTGGGCGAATCGCTCGCTAGAGAAGATCCCTGGTCTGGTTTGCATTAGCCCTTTCTCCCAGGGGCCTCCCGGGGGAACATAGTGTTCACAGTGGGGTGTGACACTCAGTTCATTTGGGGGGCCGTTCAGCAGGGAGCCTGCGGTCCCCCTCCAGGCAAGAAGAGCCTTGCCCGCTTCATTCTGCTGCAGTTTCTTCACCCTCCTGAGACAGAGCTCTGCGCATGTCCCTTTGGTGCAACAGCACCTTCTGTGGTGGCTTTGCTTCTGGAAGCTGTCCTTCTGTAGGTCTTTTGTAGGCCTGTCCTTTGGCTGAGGACGTGCCTAACGCATTGGAGAAAGACCCCTTCCAGTTTTACTTACAAGGCACCATTCCAAGGGGGATGAACAAGCCCCACCCAAAGGCACAAGAGCTGAAATACCAGGAAGAGGCAGAGCAGCTACTTGGACTCCTCAGGAACTCCTCCTCCAGGAGACGCCTTGTCCCAGAGTTTGTGGACCTGCCCTACCTCTGCCGTTGGCGATCCTTCCACCGTATCTACCCCTGCTGCTTTCTGGAGGACGAGCAGAGAGGGTGGTGCATCCAGGAAGGCTTTTGCTTCGTGCTCCACGTCTGCCTCGCCTGCGTGGTCCCGTTGCTCTTCCAAAGGCAGCTCTGGGAAGCAAAAGCACATGCAGCAAAGTGACTTGTTGGAAGTGGACAACAGCTAAAGCCAAAGCCACCCAAAGCCCTAGACCAGCTTTCCGCTCGGGCTGTGACAACGCTCAGTCCCTCCTCCTACCTGTGGCTGTGTGCGTGGGTGCTGGCGACTCCTCAGCTGAAGGACTGGAAGGGCCGGCCATCTCTTCCCCAAAGATTTCACAGGGCTTTTCCATGGGGAACTCCACCAGCACCTTCAGCTGCACACGTCACAGCCTCGGTTGCAGGGCAGGTGGCTGAAAAGGTGGCAAGCAGCCTTTCCCACTCCTCACCCTTGCCTCCACGCAGAAGGCTGTGGCTGTGGGGCTGCTCTTCCAGGCAGCCACCCCCCCCCCCCAGCCCAGCCCTCCCCACCAGCATTTGCTCAATAGAGAGGAAGGAGGCAGCCAGGCACCTCTCAACCGCCAAGCTCTGCTGGGCCGGGAAGGCTGCAGCCGGCTGCTCCATCCAGCGTACCTTCCCAGTGCCCTCCAGCGGGACCTCCAGCGGGAGCAGGTCCTCCTTGGGTGGGCTCAGCAGGTTTGGCCCAAGGCAGATGGCCAGGTTGCTGCAGCTCATCCTGCTGGTGCAGGCGTTGTGGCCGATGTGCTGCAGGACGGGGAGTAGCCGCTTCAGGAGGAGGACATGTGCTGCTGTCAAGTTCTCGGCCACCCTGAGGGAACAGGAGCACAAGGTGAAGAAAGCAGACGTTGCCCACAGCCATGGCCAAAGCTTGCCCAAGGCAGGTGGGAGGCAGCGGCTGTGTTGCGCAGCTTTCCAGGTGCTCTCAGCCAGCGCTCAGGGCTCCTGCTCAACAGGCAGGCTGCTGCCCACACTTACGCTTTCAGCTCTCCCGCGTCGGCCTGCTTGCTCCTCCTCTCCATGGCTGGCATCCAGTCCTCATAGAGGTCGATGACGAGGAGCTTGGTGGGGATGCTTTGGAGGAAGCTGTGCAATGCCAAGGGCTGACCCTTTCTCCTGGCTTTTTGATTGTGTTTTTAGCGGTTCTTTATTGTATTTGATTGGTTTTTGTATTGTTTCTTGGCCAGTCTTGGCCAAACTTCTTTCTCTCGGAAGGGAACTCTTCTGATTCTCCAAAGGAAGAGCTGTCTCTGCATCTGGAATGTTTCTGGCATCTGCTGTCTTTGATGATCTGTTGCTGTTCTCTGCGCAGGGCCAGGGTGGGTCTGGCTTTTTTCCCCCACCCATGCGTTAGCTGAGGCGAGGTCTGGCTGAGGACAGCCCCCTGCCACTGGCTTTCTCATCCTCAGCCTGAAACAATGCCAACTCCAGGCCCCAATAACCTGGGTGGCGCTCCAGGGGAGTCCAACAGGCTGTGGCGATCTGCAGTGGTTTCCGGCGGTCTCCGGCGGTCTCTGGTGTTCTGCGATGGTCTCCGGTGTTCTCCGGCGGTCTCCAGCGGTGTCCGGCGGTCTCCGATGGTCCCCAGCATTCTCTTGCGGTGTCCGGTGGTCTCCATTGATGAGACCGCCGGACACCGCTGGAGACCATCGGAGGCCACCGGTGGCTGGCAGTCTGCGGTGGTCTTCGATGGACTCTGGCGGTTTCCAGCGGACTCCGACGGTCTCCAGTGTGAGACCACCGGAGGCCGCAGGACACCGCCAGTGTCTGATCCTCTCCGGTGGTCTCCCATGGTGTCCTGTGGTCTCCGCCGGTCTCTGGTGGTCTCCGACGCTCTCCAGCAGTCTCAGCCGTCTCCAAGAGACTCCTCCTGGTCCTATGGGGCTGCCGGCCCGAAGATGGCAGCCCCTCTCCTCGCCTCTTCCCCGCGGCTCTGAAAGAGAAATCACAGAATCGTTTACGTTGGAAAAGAAATGGAAGCTCATGGAGTCTAGCTGTTAGCCTGGCACCGCCAAGTCCGCAGCTCAACCACGTTCCTAAGGCCCACATCTACAGGTCTTTGAAATCCCTCCCGGGAGGGTGCCTCAAGCCCTTCCCTGGGCAGCCTGTTCCAATGCTTGTCAAGCCCTTCAGGGAAGAACTCTTTCCCAGTCTCCCCTGTCAACCTCCCCTGGCGCAACTTGAGGCCGTTTCCCCTTGTCCTGTCCCTCGTGCCTTGGGAGAAGAGAGCGACAGCCCCCTGGCTCCAGCCTCCTCTCGGGGAGTTGTCGGGAGCGGTAAGGTCTGGTGCTGGTGCTGTGGGGCTGCCGGGCAGAAGAGGGCAGCCCCTCTCCTCTCCTCTCCTCTTGCCCAGGCCTGAGGGCAGAGGAGATAGCCCCCCTTGCTGAGGGGCGGGGGTGTGGGGAGGGAAAGCAGGGCTCCTCGGCGGCTTGACAGCCGGCTGATGTTCCTGCTGAGCCTGCCGCATGGCGGTGTGGATGGCCCACTTACGGTTAGCGTCGGCCGCGGGGCCGGCGCCGCTTGCTGGACCATGGCTTTGCGGAGGGTGCCTTTGAGCCGGCGGGGGTCCTGCGGCGCTTTGGGCCCGCTGCTGCTGGAGGCAGCCTGGCCACGGTGGAGGTGTGCCCCGTCAGGCCTGCGGGAGAGGGATCCACCTCCATTGGCTCCTCTGCCGGTGGGTCGACCTCCATGGGCTCTCCCTCGTCCCTCTTGGCGGGTGGGTCGACCTCCATGGGCTCTTCCTTCTCCCTCTTCAGGGGTGGGTCGACCTCCATGGGCTCAACTCCTTGGCCATCGCTGCTGCTGCCGCTGCTGCTGGCCGCAGCCCACTTGCGTTTCTCTCGGTGCTTGGGCATCCTCCGGGCTTCCGAGGAGCCCCTTCTGGCTGGGCCCACTCAATGTGGGCGCTCGTCCCACCCAATGTGGGCACTGGCCTCCCTTTGCCGCCTCCTCCTCTACCAAGCAGGCTTGGTGCAGGAATCTCTGGCTGCTGAGCGAGCTGTGGGTCAGCCACAGGGGTGCCAGTTGGCCAACGGCCGGCCGGTGACGTCACCAACGGACCTTTCTGTGTCTGGGAGGGTGGCCCATGAGGCCCTGCAGGCCCCATGCCGGGCGGCCCTTTGGCTTGCCAGAGAGCAAGGCAGCCCCTGGGGCAGCGGGACTGCCCTCCAGCTCCCCTCCTGTGCCCAGAGGATGCCCAGAAGCTCTGAAGTGGCGGCATCAGACCAGCTGGCGTGTCCCCTCGGAGTTCTGCCTGCGTCCTCTGGCTTTGCTCTGCCTCTTCCTGAGCGCTTGTGCCTCAGGTTTTTCTGCCATTTGCACTCTGTCCCTTTGCAAAAGGGCAGAGCGTGGTTGTGGAATTGCAGTCCAGGTCTAGAGGTGTGGCCTGGAAAGCCCAGTGCCTTTTTTCCCCCATTGCAGTGTCCAGAAGTTGCTGCTTGAAAGCTGAAATCCTCTTCTTCATCGGCCGTAAAGCGTTCCTTCTTCACCAGTCACACCTGGAGACAGAAACATCACCCTTTTCTCCAGGTGATTCCCAAAGCTTGTGCTGGGGAAAGTGTTTGGGTGGAAACTGCACTGAAAAACCTTTCACTCTCGCTCAGACAAATGTAGAGAAATTCCCCTTGAATACCTTTCAGATGACAGCGATTCTACTTCCTTGAAGCTGAAAAACTAGGAAGGTTTTTCCTGATTGGTACGAATGTAACTGGGTCCCAATTTCCCCCAATAATGATGGATACAAGCTTTAGATTGGTGTGGGAGGAAGCACTTGTTTCTAGATGCCTCTGCTTAATGGCAAACTGGTTTTGCAACCCTTAACATCATGCAAACATTAAACTGGCTGCAAAAAAATTGGAGCTGGAGCTGTCTCTTTCCTTCCAGTATCTTCATGGGGTCACCTGTTAATGTGCCTGTAGCATTTTAAAGGCGAAACTGCCAGGCAAATGCTCCTTTTCAGATGTTTTCCTGCAACGGGAAGTGGTAGCCCCTCCACAGGTCAAGGTGTGACATGCTCACTTTTGAACTCCCTATCTCAATCCCTCTTCCCCTCAGCATCATTACCGAGAGTGTTATTTCCTCAGTTGGTGTCCGTCTGGAGAAGAAAAGTGTCCTTTTTGAGCGCAGGCCCATGACACGAAGATGCTGAACGTTTGTGCCTAGGGATTTAGTTTGTTCGTGAACAAAGGGAGAGGATTGCTGTGTCTGTTGCTCTGCGTGTCTTTATTGCTTATGTCCTTATCACTTGCTGCTAGTCGTGCTCACAAAACAAGCAAAAAGGGCAATTGAGGGTTGTTTAATTTGTGCTAAGGTCAATTTACAAGGGAAGGTGCTAGAGGAGGGCGACCTTGGGCCCATTCCAACGATGTCAGGTGGATTTTACTGAAATGCCCTGAACAGGAAGATTTCTTCCTTTCCCTGAACAGGATCTTTTGGTAATAGTATGCCAGCTAACCGGGTGGCCAGAAGCATTTCCAGTTGCTTCAGCAACTACGGGATCAGTTATTAAAGTGCTTTTAGGACAAATAATTCCTAGATAGGGAGTAATAGAGGCAATAGACTCACAGAGAGGAACACATTTTACTGGAAAAATTCTTCAAGGGGTTGTGGTGGCCTTAGGAATACAATGAGATTTCCGTACTCTGTGGAAGCCCCGGAGTTCAGGGAAAGTAGAGAAGATGAATGGGGGAATTAAGCAGCATCTTTTGAAATTATTTTTGGAAACCAAAATGCCATGGATATGTCTTCTACCATTAGCTTTAGCTAGCATAGGGGCCAAACCCAGAGGAGATACTCAACTATCCCCCTTTGAATGAATGTTTGGAATCCCTTACCCTGCTAACTCTCGACCTAGTGGGGAGGTAGAAATAAGTGACGTCTACTTGAAACAATATGTGGCCGGGATACTGTCTCTTGTGAAATCTCTTTGACAGGAAGCTCAGCTGGCACAGACCCTGCCTTTGGACTTTGCTGTCTAGAGCATCCAACGGGGAGGTTGGGTCCTAATTAAAGAATGGAAAGAAGCACCACTGGTGGCAAAGTGGCAGAGACCGTACCAAGCGTTATTAACCGCGGAAACAGCAGTTAAGACGGCCAAACACGGGTGGACTCGTCATATTCGAACACGGGTGGACTCGTCATATTCGAGTCAAGACGTCCAAGGCCCTGGAAAACTGGACTTGGGAGCTAAAGGAAGAGGAGGGGAAACTGCAGCTAGCCTTCCGTAGAAAAAGACTCCATTAGTAGTATTTGATAAGTTAAAAATCAAGGGCAAGGCTGGATTGACCTCTGTCAATTGCCACAATAAGAAATTCTAAACTCCGTTACTGGCTGCAACCCAGTAGGCGTTGAGCAGTGGAAGCACATGCCATACCAGACCTTGATTTGAAAAAGTGAAAAATGGAAGTTTAGGGTGGGAGACTAGAACTAACTCTTACAAGGAGTGGGTCAGACCGGTAGCCATCAGGTAGACCTCGGGAGGAGTTCCGTGTGTTTACCCAAAGGATCTACGGTATAGATCCATAAGGAAAAGAGGCCCCTTATTTAACTTCCAGCAACTGGTGAGCAGACACTAACTGAATTGTTTCCGTATATTCACTTGCCACATCAAGTGTAGAAAGATGATAAGCTCAAGATGAAATTTTTAGTAATGATCATGTTTCTATACTATTGGCAAAATCGAAGTCTGGGATGGGAAAACCGATTTTTGACTCTAGGGGACGAGGTAGCCAAAGCTTTTAACCTCAGTAATTGCTGGGTCCGTGGAGGTCCAGGAGGAGCTGAAGATTGGCTGTGGGTAGCCCAGCCTGTCCAGCCTAAATGGTTGGTGAGTGACTTAAGTAGAGTGCATAATGGAACTGGGTTCTGGAAGGAAGACGGAGGTACATGGAAAATACAGTACCCAGGAAAAGGAAATTACTGTCTGAACAGAACCAAGCTGGGAGGGAAAAATGTAGGTAAAAGCAAATGTGAGTGGACATTGTCACCAGGAATGGGTTGTTACGATCCATATTGTAGACCTTATAATTGCTTTAGGTACCGAGGAAGATGGAACCAAACGCATGTTAAGCTTATAGGTGGCACCTGGGTAAAGTGCTCTTTCAAAGAACCTTGGCACAGTGGATGCAAAGCAGTTGCGAGAGAAATTACGCAAAAAGGGGGATTTAGAGATTCTTTATTCCTGGCTTGTCAGTGGGACAATACCATTAACAAGAATCATGTAATAAGGGTTTATCAATGGGGCTGGCAAAACTCAAGTGGAACTAGGACCTATTTTAGAAAATTTTGGTCGGCTACAAATTGAACTAAGAATGGTAGGGGGTGTAACTGTAAAGGGCACGCAGATGCGGGAGCCTTTGAATGTGATTATTGCGATTCCTATGGCGATTTCAGTATAGCAGGAGGACCCCTGGGATCAAAAGATACTCTATACTGTGAAATACCACAGGATAATGAAACATGGGAAGGCCCATTCGCTAACGGGGCTTGGGCTTTGAAGGGCCATTACTGGATTTGTGGGCAACACGCCTACCAAAGGTTACCTCCAAAGCGCTCAGGGATACGTTCTATAGGATATATGAGACCGTTATTTTCCTTATTACCACAAGTTCAAGGAAACGAGTTAGGGGTTAATGGATAGGATGATCTGATAAGAGAACGACGAGCAACTGATAAATCCCTAACTAAAGGGGGTTCCCAATCATGGGGAAAAGATGAATTATACATCAGATGAACCTGAACGAATTATACGGTATTCTGGACCAGCAGCACGGAATCCCCACCAGGTGATTTCTGGAGCAAGAGACCCCATTTATAATTTAAATAGGATAGTTAGATTACAAGCCGGTTTTTGCAATTTTACCTAACCAGAGCGCTGAGGCTCTTGACTTTCTTGCAGACCAATCTGCTCAGATGAGGAATGCAATTTTCCAACACCCAAGGGTCCTAGATTATTTGCTAGCAGAAGAAGGGGGAGTTGGTGGAAAACTAAAGGAACCCAGCTCCTGTTTACAAATCCATGATCACGGGGCGGTAGTAAAACAGATAAGAAAAGGAATGAGAAAACTAGCTCACGTGCCAGTTCAAACCGGGAAAGGATGGGAATTAGACATGTTCTCGTGGTTGCCTGGTGGACCATGGGTTAAACGCATGGTGGTTTTCTCCCTTTGTGCGGTAGCAGCTCTGATTTTTGTACCATGTAGGATACCTTGTTTCATGCAGCTCATTCAGCATGGAGTCAGAAGAATGCAAGTCGTAGCTGCTGTGCCCAGTGACCCAGAATTAGCTACAAGGGGACCGAAGATGATGGCTCTGCAAATAGCTCCAAAACCAAAAAGAAGACAAGAAGGTCCAATGAACGGTGACTAAAAGTTGTAAAGACAAATAGTGAAATAAACAGAGGAGGGGCTGATAAGAAAATAGGGATAAGAGTGTCTCCACAAACAGGGAAGTTAACGGAAATGGCAGGAGTGAGACAACCAAAAGAAGAGGAGAGTTAATTGAAGCTGCAGGAGTGAGGTAACTGAAAACTAGGGGAAATAAGTGAAACTGCAAAAGTTGGACAATTAAAAACGGCAAAAGTTAAACTTTGATGTAATAGGCGGATCGAGAAGTCTGTACCTTCCAAGTACCTCAGCCAATGGGGAAAGGAAGAGGGTTACGTGCGGCCGGGGAATTAGGATAAAAGGGAGGCTGCGTCCTCCGGCAAATGGAGAGACCCCACAGGGATATGCCCCAGGGGACTCTCCCTTTATTCGAATAAAGCCTTTGCAGGACTCCTCTGTCTCCTTTGTGAACATCGACCTCTGGCTATGGGGTTTTCCGCACACGTCCTTTCTATCGCTTGGCTAAGATTTCAGAGTTTAGCATGCTAGTAGTCACTTCCCGAGAATCTGTTGCGGCAACGAATCTCTGCACCTCGAGGGGCAGGACCTTAAGCGAGCGTCCCCACTCAAGGGGAGATCCTGGCCTGCAGCCGCTGCCCTGCAGGAGAGCTCCAGGGGCTCTTGGGCTGTCCGCTATTTCTGGAGTGAGATAACTGACCTAGAGTCATATTCCCACGGGAACCAAGCACCGAGGTCCCCACTCCAGACAGTGTTTTGGCTGCGTTGCCAGCACGTCCCCCCCCGTTGCGTCCCCCCCCAGCAAAGTGCGGGGGCAACTCATCACATCTGCCACCGGTGGTTATGGCTTGAGCAGGAGCCGGGAGGGGCAGAGGGGGAAAGCAGGGGAGAGCACAGCGCCACCCCCCCGTTCCCTGCCGGCAGCCGGGGCCCCTCCCGCTGCCCATCGGGGAGGAGAAGGTTCGGGAGCTGCCCCCGGGCCCGTCGGGGTTTCGCAGCGGGCCGGGCCTCCCGCTCCCGCGGCAGCCGAGGCTGAAGTTGGAGCCTCCGGCAGAGGCTCCGGCGGGGCCGCTGCCTTCGCCGGGCGGCGGCCCGTCCCCGCGGCGCCGGCTCTCGCCCTCCCCCCCGGGGGACCCCCCGCTGGCGGGGACCGGTTCCCCCCGCTCCCCCCTCCCGCCCCCAACCTTCGCCGGGGCCGGGGCCGGGGCCGGGGCCGGTCTCCGAGCGGAGCTGCCGGAGCCACCCGCGGCCGGGGCGGCCTCTCCCCCGCGGCAGCCCCGCAGCCCCGAGGGCAGCGCCGCCGCAGAGCGGCCCCGAGCGAGCCCGGCCCTCCCGCCCCGCGGCTCCCGGCGGCGCCCGGCGGGCAGGGGCAGCCGCTCCGCCCGCCCCGGCAGGCGCCGGGCCGCGGTCCGCCGGGGCAGGCGGCGGAGCAGCCCCCGCCGCGGGGCCCGTCCGGCGGCGGAGCCCGGCTGGCGAGCGGGGGCATGGCGGCGCCGGGCCCGGGCTCCCTGCAGCGCCGGCGGCAGAGCTGGCAGGAGGCGCGGCCCCGGCAAGCGGTGCTGGTGCGGAAGCTGCAGGCGAAGGTGAGGAGCGGGGGCGCCTGCCCGGGGGGAGCTGCCCGGGGCCGGGCCGGGCCGCGGTGGCGGGGCCGGGGTGCCCGGGCCGCCCGCGCCGCCCGCAGAGGGGACTCGGCGGCGGAGCCCTCGGGGGGCGAAGGCGCGGCCCCGGCGGGGCCCCCCCCGGGAGCCGCCGCGGCCGCCGTCCCCCCCGAGCCGCTGGCCGGGGCCTGGGCGGGCTCGGGGGAAGCGAAGCTTCCCGGTGCCGTAAGGACTCGGGCTGGGATGGGCAGCGCTGTGGCGTGTAACCTCCCCAGTTACATGGAATGGCTTCAAGCTCCAACAGGGTAGGTTTAGACTGAACATTAGGAAAGAATTTTTCACAGAAAGAGTGGTCGGGCATTGGAATAGGCTACCCAGGGAGGTGGTTGAGTCACCATCCCTGGATGTGTTTAAGAGCCGTTTAGATGTGGTCTTGGGGGATATGGTATAGGGGAGAACTTTGTAGAGTAGGGTAGATGGTTGGACTCGATGATCCCAAGGGTCTCTTCCAACCTAGACGATTCTATGATTGTATGATTCTATGTGCTGAGCTTGGGCTGCAGAGAGCCCGAGAAAAGCCGGTGCCGGAGGAGCCGGCTCTGTCCGCAGGGGCGCTCGCTCCTCTCCATGGCGAGTCTCCCCCCGGCTCCTGCAGGAGCGGACTCGCTGCCGAGAGCTGGAGCAGCAGCTGGAAGCAGGAGGGGTGAGTGTGCAGGGCGCTAGCTGGAGAGCGATAGCCTTCACTCATAGGAGAGAAGCAGCATTATATTTCTTGATATAAAACAGTGATTTAATGAAGTGATAGTAGATGCGACAGCTTTAAGACCATTTGATTCACACCATTGAAACCTCTGCCCAGGTCTCTGCCACCCTCTTGAATCCTTAACTTTGTGTCCGTGTCCTTGTAGAAGGTAGAGGATCTGTGTGTGTTTTGAGGATGGGAGTGCACCATGCTCTGCTCTGGTTCGCATCTCTCCCTGCAGCTGTAAATGACAGGAAAGTGTGAAAAAAAGAAGGCATTAGAGACAATCAATCACGATGGACAACCCTGCCCAGGTCTCTGCCACCCTCTTGAATCCTTAACTTTGTGTCCGTGTCCTTGTAGAAGGTAGAGAATCTGTGTGTCGTGCAGGATGGGAGTTCATCATGCTCTGCTCTGGTTCGTGTCTGTCCCTGCAGCTGTAAAAGGCAGGAAAATGTCAAGAACAAAGGTATTAGAGACCATCAACAAGAGTGGACACTGCTGCCAAGGTCACTGCCAGACTCCTGAATCCTTAACTTTTGTCTGTATCCTTGTAGAAGGTAGAGAATGTCCGTGTGGTTGAGGATGGGAGTTCCTCATGGTCTTGTCGTTCTGGTTTTCGGGCCTGCTGCATTAAAAGGCAGAAGATTATGAACAAAGAAAGGTAGCAGAGACCATGAATAAAATGGACAACTTCTGCCCAGGTCTGTGCCAGACTCGTGAATGCTTAACTTTTGTCTGTGTCCTCGTAGAAGGTAGAGAATGTCTCTCGCTGTTCCTGAAGATGAGAGTGCCCCATGGTCTTGTCCTTTCCCTGTCTGGCCTTCTGCCATAGCAAGCAGGAGAATATGAGCAAACTAAGGCAGCAGAGACCCTCAGTGGCCATTGACATCTGTGCCCAGGTCTCTGCCACCCTCTTGAATCCTTAACTTTGTGTCCGTGCCCTTGTAGAAGGTAGAGGATCTGTGTGTGTTTGAGGATGGGAGTTCATCATGCTCTGCTCTGGTTCGCATCTCTCCCTGCAGCTGTAAATGACAGGAAAATGTCAAGAAAAAAGGCATTAGAGACGATCAATAAGAGTGGACACCGCTGCCCAGGTCTCTGCCACCCTACTGAATCCTTACTTTTGTGTCCGTGTCCTTTAAAAGGTAGAGAATCTGTGTGTGTTTGAGAATGGGAGTGCACCATGCTCTTCTCCGCTTCCCATCTCTCTCTGCAGCTGTAAATGACAGGAAAGTGTGAAAAAAAGAAGGCATTAGAGACAGTCAATCACGATGGACACCCCTGCCCAGGTCTCTGCCACCCTCTTGAATCCTTAACTTTGTGTTCGTGTCGTTGTCGAAGGTAGAGAATCTGTGTGTGGCTGAGGATGGGAGCTCCTCATGGTCTGGTCCTGTCACTTTCTGGGCCTGCTCTTGTAAGGAGATAGGATAACAAACAAGAGGTCAGCCATCCTCACTCAGCACGGACAAGCCCTGCGAGGTCTGTGCCAGACTCCTGAATCCTTATCTTTTGTCTGTGTCTTTGTAGAAGGTAGAGACTGTCCACGTGGTTGAGGATGGGAGTTCCTCATGGTCTTGTCCGTCTTGTTTCTGGGCCTGCTGCATTAAAAGGCAGAAGATTATGAACAAAGAAAGGTAGCAGAGAGCATGAGTAAAATGGACAACTTGTGCCCAGGTCTGTGCCAGACTCGTGAATGCTTAACTTTTGTCTGTGTCCTTGTAGAAGGTAGAGAATCTCTTGCTCCCTGGCTGAGCGTGGCTATGTGCCATCGTCTGTTCCTCTGCTTTTAGGGGCCTGTGGTTTATGAGAGAGGATAAAAGCAATGGGGCATCCACCGTGCCTCACCACGGAGAACCCCTGTCAAGGTCTCTGCCACCCTCTTGAATCCTTACCTTAGTGTCCGCGTACGTTTAGAAGGTAGAGAATCTCTGGCTGTCTGGCTGCTCACCGGTCTGCTCGGCTCCAGGCTGTGACAGATCACCGCCCGTTCCTCCCCAGCAACCCTTTGTGACATGGCCACCTCCAGCATTCTATCGGTGTGTCAGGGCACAGGCTGTCCAGGGGTGATGGAAGGCCCAGGCCTTGGCTTCCTGGGGAAAATGGCTGTCACGCTTCATCCTTGTTAAAGAGAGCGGGATGGACAAAGCCCGTAACTCAGTCCCATGGGACAACTGTTGCTGAGAGCTCAGGGTCACTGCTGTCTGTGTGGGGACACCCTCTTGACCCGGGAGTGTGGTCTCCTCATGGCCCCTCACCTTTTTGCCTCTCCCCTGTCCCCTGGGCCTCATCCTGGCTTCCAGGGCCAGGGCAGAGCCGGGTGGAGCTCAGCATGAGGGCGCAGTCACAGAAGTCACAGCATCATGGAATCATTTAGGTCGTAAAAAACCCTTAAGATCATCGAGTCCAACCATAGAGCTAACACTGCCCACTCCACCACTAACCCACGTGCCTCAGCACCACGTCTACCCGTCTTTTAAATACCACCAGGGATGATGACTCCACCACTTCCCTGGGCAGCCCGTTCCAATGCTCAATAACCCTTTGTGTGAAGAAATAGTTCCTAGTATCCATCCTAAATCTTCCCTGGTGCAACATGGGGCCGTTGCCTCTTGTGCCATTGCCTGTGCCTTGGGAGAAGAGACCGACCCCCCCCCCGGCTACACCCTCCTTTCAGGGAGTTGTAGAGAGCGAGAAGGTCTCGCCTCAGCCTCCTTTTCTCCAGGCTGAACATCCCCAGCTCCCTCAGCTGCTCCTCACAAGACTCGTGCTCCAGACCCCTCACCAGCTCCATTGCCCTTCTCTGGACACGCTCCAGCCCCTCAACGTCTGTCCTGTCGTGAGGGGCCCAAAACTGGACACAGCCCAGAGGATGAGGATTGAGGATGATGGAGGATGAGGATGAGGAGCCCAGAGGCAGAGGATTCCCTAACTTCTCTGGAGTTAGGATGGAGACGCGAATGCCCATCTTTACCGAGATCTGGGGAACCAGACTCTTCCCTCTAGCTAGAGAAGCTAGAGATTGACGGGGACCGGAGGAATCTTCCCCCACAGAACCTCTGGTTCAAATTAAGCTGGGGAAGATGAAACAGAGGCAGAATGCTCGGTTGATCCAGGAGCTGCCTCTTCAGTTCTAAATACAAAGAGCTATGAATGAGGTTATGACACTGGAAGGAAGAGTTATTGGTGCGAGAGGGAAGCCAGAAACCAGACCTTTCTTTAAACCTTTAACATTCAAGAGTGGAAAGCAAGGGGTGACACATCAGCTTTTGGACTTGCCAGGGGCACGGAAGCCCTTGATTGATCGGGACTTGTTAGAAAATTAGAAGCTGAAAGAAGATTTAAAAACGGTACAGTCAACTCTTGGGATCCCCCTGTCACTCCAGAAATACAAACGGGTTCTGTAATTGTTCGGGGGTGAAGCCCCAAACCGTTGGAGGTGAAAAGCTCTCTAGGTACCTGTCCGTATTCTCCCACGTCCCGTGCCACCCATGACTCTCCAGTCTCGGGACAGATCTCTGGGTGGGAGTCTTAAATAGTTGCTTAACCCTAAACAAGAACTGAAACACATTGAGGAGACCTAGCAATAGGACCAAGCTGGTTTGCATGTCCCAAGAGTATTCAAAATTCTCAAAAACTGGCATAGCTGGACCAAAATAGAAAAGGGAGGTGAAAGAGCTGGGGAAAGGAACACCACCAGCCCCCGCTTCCCCCATAGACTGAGTGTGATTATTAATAAATTCTGAGAGACGGTGTCCGAGGTCACAGCAGGACAGCGGTGCTGCATAAATGGCCCAACGTAACCATCTGAACAGTGATGCTATCGTATCATAAGTTGATATCACACAGGACGGCAAAATTATGATGCTGATCCCTCTCCCAGAGGTGATAAACATCATCACGGGGAGTACATAGAGCATGTCAGAATTTACATAACACGGCCGTGGGAACAAACGAAGCAACATTGTGACCAGTACTATTGACTAATATCATAAATGCATATAACACATACATTTTAACACGCTCTGGTCAGATCTGTCGTTCTCTCAACCTTCCGAGTGCCCCACGTTGGGCGCCAAAAAGGACTGTCGTGGTTTGGCCTCAGACGGCAACAAAGAACCACGTGGCAGCCACGCTCTCGGCCCCTCCACGGCCATGAGGGGAGAATTGGAAGGAAAAAAAGGAAACTGGTGGGTTGGCACAAAGGCAGTTTAACAGAACAGCAAAGGGAACAAGACAATGTGCAGAAGATCCCGTTGCCAGAGGTCGATGTTCACAAAGGAGACAGAGGAGTCCTGCAAAGGCTTTATTCGAATAAAGGGAGAGTCCCCTGGGGCATATCCCTGTGGGGTCTCTCCATTTGCCGGAGGACGCAGCCTCCCTTTTATCCTAATTCCCCGGCCGCACGTAACCCTCTTCCTTTCCCCATTGGCTGAGGTACTTGGAAGGTACAGACTTCTCGATCCGCCTATTACATCAAAGTTTAACTTTTGCCGGTTTTAATTGTCCAACTTTTGCGGTTTCACTTATTTCCCCTAGTTTTCAGTTACCTCACTCCTGCAGCTTCAATTAACTCTCCTCTTCTTTTGGTTGTCTCACTCCTGCCATTTCCGTTAACTTCCCTGTTTGTGGAGACACTCTTATCCCTATTTTCTTATCAGCCCCTCCTCTGTTTATTTCACTATTTGTCTTTACAACCTTTAGTCACCGTTCATTGGACCTTTTCTTCTTGTCTTCTTTTTGGTTTTGGAGCTATTTGCAGAGCCATCATCTTCGGTCCCCTTGTAGCTAATTCTGGGTCACTGGGCACAGCAGCTACGACTTGCATTCTTCTGACTCCATGCTGAATGAGCTGCATGAAACAAGGTATCCTACATGGTACAAAAATCAGAGCTGCTACCGCACAAAGGGAGAAAACCACCATGCGTTTAACCCATGGTCCACCAGGCAACCACGAGAACATGTCTAATTCCCATCCTTTCCCGGTTTGAACTGGCACGTGAGCTAGTTTTCTCATTCCTTTTCTTATCTGTTTTACTACCGCCCCGTGATCATGGATTTGTAAACAGGAGCTGGGTTCCTTTAGTTTTCCACCAACTCCCCCTTCTTCTGCTAGCAAATAATCTAGGACCCTTGGGTGCCCACAAATCCAGTAATGGCCCTTCAAAGCCCAAAGCCATTCCCGTTAGCGAATGGGCCTTCCCATGTTTCATTATCCTGTGGTATTTCACAGTATAGAGTATCTTTTGATCCCAGGGGTCCTCCTGCTATATCCCGGGGCTGCTGCTTGTGGACAGGGGTTGTTCAGTGACCTCCTGGCTGTTTCTCCCTTCCCAAGGTGTGAGGATCTGGCCAAAGGGAACGTCCTCTTGCGGGGGCACCTCGAGAAAGCGAGTGAGGTGACTTCAGCCCTTAAAGGAGATGTTGGAAAACTGAGGGCGGATTGGATGAGGGCGCAGGAGGAGCTGGAAGCGAAGGAGAGAGAATGGCACCGGGAAGGTGTGTGGAATAATTCCTCAAATAAAAATTTTATTAAAAATATAGCATTGTTCACACATTAAGGAAAGGTATAAAATGGAAGCGTTTCCAGGGTAGAATACAGCAGATACGGGAACGAGGTGATCCTATGGAACTGATAAGCTGCATATTTGCTACCCTGAGCCAACAGTCTGTCAGATTTTGACAAAATGCTGTCCTTTGTGCGAACTTTGCTCATTATAATGTCATGATAATACCAAAACACACCTCCAGCCCGAAGGCTACCCGCCTCCAAGGTGCAACCACTCGTCCTTGAGTCTGCGCCCTGAATTTTTCGTAAACTATACCTTTAAAAGCGAGGCGAGAGAATTTTACACCAAGCCTAATAAAGGTATTTATGACTAGAGTCATAGTCTCTATGAGTCATGACTCAAACTCCACCTTGAAGGTAAAACGTAGTATAAAACTAGCCCAAGAAAGGGGGGATGCTAGGGAAGACACCGTCGTGAAGAGGTCAGGGAGGACCCCGTCAGGGACTGCCTTTGACTTGCGGGACCAGTCGAGGGGCTGAGCCTTTCTTCCCCCCCGTAGGGAGGCCTTTGGGTAAGACTTAGACTATACCGAGTGCTTCCTCGGGAAACTTAGAAATCTCTCTAGAGGGTTATTTTTGTTACATTTATAGCCAGGCTGTATTGTTTGGAACTTTGTCGCACGCTTTGTACCATGAACAAACCATATTTTACTTGCACGTGCTTTGCAGACAGTGTATTTATCACCGGCAAACCATAAGAACCTTTGTATCTGTTGCTGAAATAAACTGCACTGCTTAAGTAGCTAGCCGTTTCGGTTTCCCATTGAACGCCACCAAACATTAGAGTGCGGCCGTGCTAGTTCATGAGCACGACTAGACTGAAGGTGCAGTCCACTATGACTGTATCTGGACTCGTGACAGTTAAATATATTAAACACGACTGGACTGATAGTGGTGAATTGGGCATCCCTCAGGATTTAAACCTAGCCGCACCTAGCCTCCCACCTCGGTGAGGAGTGTTAGAACGCAAGGGGGTTTATTTTCTGCCAAAACTATTTTGCCTATTAACACAACAGACGTGAGGTGAGGAGGGGCTGCGGGAATGTCAGAGGAGATGCCAGCGTGGCACGAGAATGTGTTTTATTTTTGGCCCAGAGACCTCCCTGTGAGAAGGTTGTGGCGGTTTTGGGGATGTGTTGGTGCTGGGGATGTGCTGGTGTTGGGGATGTGTTGGTGCTGGGGATGTGCTGGTGTTGAGGATGTACTGGTGTTGAGGGTGTGTTGGCGTTGAGGGTGTGTTGGTGTTGAGGATGTGCTGGTGTTGGGGATGTGCTGGTGTTGGGGATGTGTTGGTGTTGAGGATGTGCTGGTGCTGGGGATGTGCTGGTGTTGGGGATGTGCTGGTGTTGGGGATGTACTGGTGTTGAGGGTGTGTTGGCGTTGAGGGTGTGTTGGTGTTGAGGATGTGCTGGTGTTGGGGATGTGCTGGTGTTGGGGATGTGTTGGTGTTGAGGATGTGCTGGTGCTGGGGATGTGCTGGTGTTGGGGATGTGCTGGTGTTGGGGATGTGTTGGTGCTGAGGAGCAGACAGGGCTGGGAGATGGAGGGGTGGTGGTGATGGAAGCAAATGGTGGTGATGGAAGAGTACCCCCTGCTGTGGCCGTGCTGCTCAGTCCTAAAGGCCAGTGCTGCTGCTGCTGGTAGTTCTCTCTGGTAGTTGTTCAATCTCCGCCTGGAGCCGTGAGAGCAGAGAGGTCTGTGTGTTTTCAGATTGCGAGCAGCCAAGGGAAGACCAAGAGGGGCCTCCCTCACCGACAGCAAATGTGAGAGTGGCCTTGGAGGGGCTTGTCTTTGTCGTCCTCCCCCAAGACACCTGTGTGTGAGACACCTCTGCAAGGGGAGATGCTGAATGAGGGTCACTTGCTTTGCTGATGTCCCCTCCTGCAGGACAAGGGTGGGTGTTCCCTCCTGTGCAGTCGGGTGGCAGCTCTGCTGAGGCTGCTCCTGTGGTGGCTCTTCAGTCCCCAGTGCCCTGTTGGAGTAGTTCTTGAAGGAGACCTGGCCATGGTGGTGTGACCCTCTCCCAGCTGAAAGACTTGTGCAGTGACGGCGAAGGCTGAGCTGGCATTTCTTTTTCTCTTTGCATCTGTAGCTTTATGACAAGTTCAGAAGGGGTGAACGTGGCCGTCTGCTCGGCCTGTGGCGTCAGGTGGACACCTTCTGCCGCCGTTTCCTGGAAATGAAGACTGCCACGCACCGGTGAGTAGAAGCTGAGGCCAGATGTCTGCAGAAAAAATGTGGCTTCCCTTCAGATCTCTCTGGGGTTCCTTTCTCTCTGCAAACAGAAGTAGCACAGCCTCCGGTGTCAGGAGGCAATTTCAAAGTCTGGGTTACCGTCAGCCATTGATCTTATTGGATTATAAGCCTTCCTTAATGCCGCGAGTGTGCCTGACCTACTGTGTAATTCTCCTCCTCTTTGTGATTTGTTGGTACAACATTTTCGGTTTATTCTCACACCACCTTCCTGAAATGTTTGTTCTGTAGATATTGTCGTCAGCCTCTGAGCAGCCACTTGCCGGGGTGTTCCTTGCAAGCCTGAGTGCAGAAGGCCTTGGGGGCAAGAAGGGCCATTTTGCAGCATGAAGCATCTTAACCTGAATCATCCTGTGATCCTGTGATTATTGGATGGGAAATTCATAGCCGTCTCCCCAAAGAGCTTGCAGGCTCTTTGATCCATTCCCCGCTGAAGGCAAAAGTGATTGTGGGAATAGTCATCTGGACTTTCAACGTCTGTCTGACCCCCAGAAGAACTTTGGCCAGGCTGGTATCCAGCGTAGGAAAGAGGAGAGAGAGAACCAGGAGGCAGGAAGCTGTTAATTTGTGAGCACCTGAATGTTTTGGAAAGGTTCTGTGATTTCTGGAAGCTTGTTTTACTTTCTCAGTGCTGAATGTTTCCCCTCCATCAAGGACAAAGAGTGATGCAGGTCTGGTCAGGAAATGCCAGCGTTCTTGAGGTGTAAATAGAAAGGGGTTGGAAATCATCCCAACTGCCGTTTCTGGGACATAGGATGTGCTCTTGGGTTTGGAAACGAGAATGTTTTTATGTTCAAACCTTGTTTGTCTCTCCCCTTCGCAGAGACTGAAGGACTCGGAGGCACTTGGAGAAAAACATTCCTCATTACAGCGTGAGTTGGTGGTCATGAGGGAGACACTGGAGCAATCGCACCTTCAGAGGGATCTGCTGAAGCAAAAGAGAGATGAGCTTACCATGGCCCTGGCGAAGGTATGGTCACCTTGTGATAGCAAGGCCACCACAGATGCTGTTTCTGGCAGCAGCAGACAGGGACAATCATAGACGCATAGAATCATGGAGGTTGGGAGGGACCTTTCGAGTCCTCGAGTCCAACCGCTAACCTCACACCGCCAAATCCTCCACTGACCCCTGTCCCTCAGCTCCACCTCTGCCCGTCTTTTCACTACCGTGTTGCTCCTCTTCTGTTCTCCCACTGTTGTTTAAGTACAATGTTGGTCTCCTTCTTGGGAAATGGTGGTGAGAGCAGGCAGGTCTTTGGGGCAGTCTGTCCTCACGTGCTGATTGGGAGCGCTGAACTGGGAGTATGTCAGAGACACGCAGGGGATGGGGAGTTGCTGCTCTCTTCTTGACTGTAAACCTGACTGTATTTTATTTCCTCTGTGCTTCCGTGGCGGTGGCTGGAGCAAGAGAATGGAGCTCTGTCGGGTAAAGTGGAGGAGATGGAGAGAGCAAAGGTCTCTGCCCAGGAGAAGCTGCGCTTGTGTAGAAGAACAGATGGAGAGCTCTGCGCAGAGAAAGCCCCCCTGGAGCAGCTGCTGAAGGAAGCAGAGGAGCAAGAAGAGGGGCTGCGGGCAGCGCTGAGGATCCGGGCAGAGGAGAAGGAAGAAAGCCAAGAGAAACTCATCCAGGTGGGACCAAAATGCTGGTGCTTCTGGGTGGGCGTTTGGCTGCTTGTCTGGGTGAAGCTGTGCCTGTGTTGGCCTCCTTTTTGGCATATTTACTTTGGAGGGCCAGAGAGTGGTGTCATCAGAACCAGGGGCTTGTTGTCCTCCTGGAAGATACAGCCTCCATTGTCCATCCATTGTTTTTCTTGCTGGCACAGACGGTGTGGGCGCAGCTCCCCGTGTGCCAGGGATCAGAGAGCAGCAATTTCAGATGCGGTTATTGCCATCACATTGGGCTGGGCTCTCTGTGCTCTGCCAGGTGACAAGGGAAGCCCGGCCATTCCCTACGAGGGGCCCACGTTGCTATTTGAAATGGCAGAAACGGGCTTTCTGTGTACGAGAACCTGGAATCCAGCCTGTTTGAGGCTCAGCAGCACTTATCTCAGGGAAGGTGGTAGAAAACCAGCCCGGTGGTTCTGACTGTACTGACCTTAAACCCTTTGAATTTCAGCGTAGGAGGGATCTTAACACGCCTTCGCTTAGAAACAGAAGCCCCTCCAGACAAACAAGGTCTGAATGTAAAAACATTCTCGTTTCCAAACCCAAGAGCACATCCTATGGCCCAGAAAGGGCAGTTGGGATGATTTCCACAAAGCAGCACAAAGAAGAGGAGCATTCAACAGTAGGTCAGGCACACTCACGGCATTAAGGAAGGCTTATAATGCAATAAGATAAATGGCTGAGACGTTTGCTGTGGGTGAGGGAGGCCCCTCTTGGTCTTCCCTTGGCTGCTCGCAATCTGAAAACACACAGACCTCTCTGCTCTCACGGCTCCAGGCGGAGATTGAAGAGCTACCAGAGAGACGAGCGCTCCTGTGTCACTGCCCGACAGCGCCCAGCAGCAGCAGCACTGGCCTTTAGGACCGAGCAGCACGGCCACAGCAGGGGGGCCTCTTCCATCACCACCATTTGCTGACACCCCTCCTGACCCATTTGCTGACACTGGGTGCTGACACCCAGTCCCGTCTTCTGCTCCTCAACACCAGCACATCCTCATCAGAGTCACAACCTTCTCACAGCGAGGTGTCTAGGCCAGAAATAAAACGCATTCTCAGGCCACGCTGGCATCACCTCGGACATTCCCGCAGCCCCTCTTCACCTCACGTTCCCAGTGCCATTGTCTCTCCTTCGCTTCCAGCTCCTCCTGCGCCCTCATCCAATCCGCCCTCAGTTTTCCAACATCTCCTTTAAGGGCTGAAGTCACCTCACTCGCTTTCTCGAGGTGCTCCCGCAGGAGAGCATTCCCTTTGGCCAGATCCTCACACCTTGGGAAGGGAGGAACAGCCAGGAGGTCACTGAACAACCCCCGTCCACAAGCAGCAGCCCCGGGATTTCCCGGCTCCCCCAACACTGACGTTGGTGTCAAACTGAGAGGCAGGAGAAGCGCTTTCTCGCATGAACTGAGATCTCTCAGGGCTGGCAAACTCATGTGCTCCTCCTTTAGCCTTCCGTGTCCTTCTACAGCTTTGCTTTCCCTTCCTCTTCAACTCGGACCATGCCCACAGGTAACGGCTGCCTCCCCTTCGTGCTGCCTCATCACTGGATGCATCCCCTTTCTCTGGCCTTGTCCCCACTCCCTCACCTACTGCTCCAGGGCATGACTTAGGCTGGGAAGGGACCCTTGGAGCTCAGCCGGAGGAACCCCCTGCTCAAAACAGAGCCATGCAGCACACACCCCTATTACTGCCCCACACAACAGGTTGTGGACCTTTCTCCTTCCAAAAGGGCTTGCCCCACCGCTTCCCTTGGGGCCACTGGGGAGCACTGACAGCTTTTCCCTCCCTTCCAGGAGCAGCCAGGACACCCACTAGGAGGGAACGCTTCTTCCTTCTGCCTTTGCTGCTCCTCTTCCACCTGAGGCAGGGCTTTCTCCAGGCTGTGGTCTTCTGTGGCTTCCCGCCTGCCTGGGGAGGGATCCCTGAAGAAGAAAGGGAATGTTTAGTCCACTTCTTGTGTTCCCTTCACTGCTGTTCGCATCCATCGCTTTCCCCTCCCTTCCTTGGGCATCTCAGGAGCTGAGATGCCTCAGCTGAGGTGAGGCATCTCAGGTGGCTTCTTCCAGGCATAACAGTCTGGTCACTACAGAGAGGAAGGGAGGGGAAGCTGTCACTCACCGCCAGCAGCTCTCCTCAGTCTCCCACTCTTGCACTCTCACAGCGGGTATCCTCAGCTCATGACGGCCAGTGCTCGCTGCCACCCGAACCCCGGGAATGGTGCGGGACATCAGGTGCAGGAGCCCAGGAGTTGCAGGGGTTCAGCCGGTGACAGGAAATGGGCACCTACAAGGACAGAGTCAGAAAGCCCTGATGAAAGCCCAAGGGCAGGAAGAGGCAGGACTTGCTTCCCCTTTCTGTGGGAAACACCCTTGACAGGGAGCTGTTTCTAGCCCAGAAGAGAGAGCTGTTGCGGGCATGGAGCAGGGGATGGCTCTGGCACCTTCTCCCCGTGGGAAGTGCCCTCAGAGACTGTGCGTGTGGGGAGATGCACCGTGGCCCTGTGCCACGCAGCAGGGCTCCATCGGGAGCCCCTGGGGAGCTGCCATGGAGTTCTTTCCAGACCCTGCGCAGCACCATCCCTCGCCCTCCCTTGCCAGCGGACTTGCACTGACTTGGAGCAGTTCTCAGAGTTGGGAAAGATGGGCAGCAGCAGAGCCTGGGACACACCTGGGCTTCTGCACCTTCTGGACCTTGCCGCTTTGTTGCAGTGCCCGTCTTTTCTCTCTCTTCCTTCCTGTCTCTTCTCTTCCCTCTCCCCTGAGCAGGCCTCTTCTCTCTTTCTTTTTCTTGGGTTTTCAGTTTCCTGGAGGGAGCCTGCAAACCTTTCCATCCCACAGCGTGGTTAGATAGCTCTAGCCGGGATCAGCTGGGTGAACCAGTTCTTGATTGAACCCAAGCTGACTCCTTTTACCTTCTTTCCTCTGAAAGGCTCCTTCTTTGTTCTTGGGCGCATCCCAGGGAGTCTTGCGTGGTCTCTGGGGCGGTTGGAGGCAAAGCGGCGGGTGCCTAAACCAGAAATGTTGGCGTTAGCAGGTGACAAGGGACGTCCTGGAGGAGTAAGCCACTGCTGGGCGAATCGCTCGCTAGAGAAGATCCCTGGTCTGGTTTGCATTAGCCCTTTCTCCCAGGGGCCTCCCGGGGGAACATAGTGTTCACAGCGGGGTGTGACACTCAGTTCATTTGGGGGGCCGTTCAGCAGGGAGCCTGCGGTCCCCCTCCAGGCAAGAAGAGCCTTGCCCGCTTCATTCTGCTGCAGTTTCTTCACCCTCCTGAGACAGAGCTCTGCGCATGTCCCTTTGGTGCAACAGCACCTTCTGTGGTGGCTTTGCTTCTGGAAGCTGTCCTTCTGTAGGTCTTTTGTAGGCCTGTCCTTTGGCTGAGGACGTGCCTAACGCATTGGAGAAAGACCCCTTCCAGTTTTACTTACAAGGCACCATTCCAAGGGGGATGAACAAGCCCCACCCAAAGGCACAAGAGCTGAAATACCAGGAAGAGGCAGAGCAGCTACTTGGACTCCTCAGGAACTCCTCCTCCAGGAGACGCCTTGTCCCAGAGTTTGTGGACCTGCCCTACCTCTGCCGTTGGCGATCCTTCCACCGTATCTACCCCTGCTGCTTTCTGGAGGACGAGCAGAGAGGGTGGTGCATCCAGGAAGGCTTTTGCTTCGTGCTCCACGTCTGCCTCGCCTGCGTGGTCCCGTTGCTCTTCCAAAGGCAGCTCTGGGAAGCAAAAGCACATGCAGCAAAGTGACTTGTTGGAAGTGGACAACAGCTAAAGCCAAAGCCACCCAAAGCCCTAGACCAGCTTTCCGCTCGGGCTGTGACAACGCTCAGTCCCTCCTCCTACCTGTGGCTGTGTGCGTGGGTGCTGGCGACTCCTCAGCTGAAGGACTGGAAGGGCCGGCCATCTCTTCCCCAAAGATTTCACAGGGCTTTTCCATGGGGAACTCCACCAGCACCTTCAGCTGCACACATCACAGCCTCGGTTGCAGGGCAGGTGGCTGAAAAGGTGGCAAGCAGCCTTTCCCACTCCTCACCCTTGCCTCCACGCAGAAGGCTGTGGCTGTGGGGCTGCTCTTCCAGGCAGCCACCCCCCCCCCAGCCCAGCCCTCCCCACCAGCATTTGCTCAATAGAGAGGAAGGAGGCAGCCAGGCACCTCTCAACCGCCAAGCTCTGCTGGGCCGGGAAGGCTGCAGCCGGCTGCTCCATCCAGCGTACCTTCCCAGTGCCCTCCAGCGGGACCTCCAGCGGGAGCAGGTCCTCCTTGGGTGGGCTCAGCAGGTTTGGCCCAAGGCAGATGGCCAGGTTGCTGCAGCTCATCCTGCTGGTGCAGGCGTTGTGGCCGATGTGCTGCAGGACGGGGAGTAGCCGCTTCAGGAGGAGGACATGTGCTGCTGGCAAGTTCTCGGCCACCCTGAGGGAACAGGAGCACAAGGTGAAGAAAGCAGACGTTGCCCACAGCCATGGCCAAAGCTTGCCCAAGGCAGGTGGGAGGCAGCGGCTGTGTTGCGCAGCTTTCCAGGTGCTCTCAGCCAGCGCTCAGGGCTCCTGCTCAACAGGCAGGCTGCTGCCCACACTTACGCTTTCAGCTCTCCCGCGTCGGCCTGCTTGCTCCTCCTCTCCATGGCTGGCATCCAGTCCTCATAGAGGTCGATGACGAGGAGCTTGGTGGGGATGCTTTGGAGGAAGCTGTGCAATGCCAAGGGCTGACCCTTTCTCCTGGCTTTTTGATTGTGTTTTTAGCGGTTCTTTATTGTATTTGATTGGTTTTTGTATTGTTTCTTGGCCAGTCTTGGCCAAACTTCTTTCTCTCGGAAGGGAACTCTTCTGATTCTCCAAAGGAAGAGCTGTCTCTGCATCTGGAATGTTTCTGGCATCTGCTGTCTTTGATGATCTGTTGCTGTTCTCTGCGCAGGGCCAGGGTGGGTCTGGCTTTTTTCCCCCACCCATGCGTTAGCTGAGGCGAGGTCTGGCTGAGGACAGCCCCCTGCCACTGGCTTTCTCATCCTCAGCCTGAAACAATGCCAACTCCAGGCCCCAATAACCTGGGTGGCGCTCCAGGGGAGTCCAACAGGCTGTGGCGATCTGCAGTGGTTTCCGGCGGTCTCCGGCGGTCTCTGGTGTTCTGCGATGGTCTCCGGTGTTCTCCGGCGGTCTCCAGCGGTGTCCGGCGGTCTCCGATGGTCCCCAGCATTCTCTTGCGGTGTCCGGTGGTCTCCATTGATGAGACCGCCGGACACCGCTGGAGACCATCGGAGGCCACCGGTGGCTGGCAGTCTGCGGTGGTCTTCGATGGACTCTGGCGGTTTCCAGCGGACTCCGACGGTCTCCAGTGTGAGACCACCGGAGGCCGCAGGACACCGCCAGTGTCTGATCCTCTCCGGTGGTCTCCCATGGTGTCCTGTGGTCTCCGCCGGTCTCTGGTGGTCTCCGACGCTCTCCAGCAGTCTCAGCCGTCTCCAAGGGACTCCTCCTGGTCCTATGGGGCTGCCGGCCCGAAGATGGCAGCCCCTCTCCTCGCCTCTTCCCCGCGGCTCTGAAAGAGAAATCACAGAATCGTTTACGTTGGAAAAGAAATGGAAGCTCATGGAGTCTAGCTGTTAGCCTGGCACCGCCAAGTCCGCAGCTCAACCACGTTCCTAAGGCCCACATCTACAGGTCTTTGAAATCCCTCCCGGGAGGGTGCCTCAAGCCCTTCCCTGGGCAGCCTGTTCCAATGCTTGTCAAGCCCTTCAGGGAAGAACTCTTTCCCAGTCTCCCCTGTCAACCTCCCCTGGCGCAACTTGAGGCCGTTTCCCCTTGTCCTGTCCCTCGTGCCTTGGGAGAAGAGAGCGACAGCCCCCTGGCTCCAGCCTCCTCTCGGGGAGTTGTCGGGAGCGGTAAGGTCTGGTGCTGGTGCTGTGGGGCTGCCGGGCAGAAGAGGGCAGCCCCTCTCCTCTCCTCTCCTCTTGCCCAGGCCTGAGGGCAGAGGAGATAGCCCCCCTTGCTGAGGGGCGGGGGTGTGGGGAGGGAAAGCAGGGCTCCTCGGCGGCTTGACAGCCGGCTGATGTTCCTGCTGAGCCTGCCGCATGGCGGTGTGGATGGCCCACTTACGGTTAGCGTCGGCCGCGGGGCCGGCGCCGCTTGCTGGACCGTGGCTTTGCGGAGGGTCCCTTTGAGCCGGCGGGGGTCCTGCGGCGCTTTGGGCCCGCTGCTGCTGGAGGCAGCCTGGCCACGGTGGAGGTGTGCCCCGTCAGGCCTGCGGGAGAGGGATCCACCTCCATTGGCTCCTCTGCCGGTGGGTCGACCTCCATGGGCTCTCCCTCGTCCCTCTTGGCGGGTGGGTCGACCTCCATGGGCTCTTCCTTCTCCCTCTTCAGGGGTGGGTCGACCTCCATGGGCTCAACTCCTTGGCCATCGCTGCTGCTGCCGCTGCTGCTGGCCGCAGCCCACTTGCGTTTCTCTCGGTGCTTGGGCATCCTCCGGGCTTCCGAGGAGCCCCTTCTGGCTGGGCCCACTCAATGTGGGCGCTCGTCCCACCCAATGTGGGCACTGGCCTCCCTTTGCCGCCTCCTCCTCTACCAAGCAGGCTTGGTGCAGGAATCTCTGGCTGCTGAGCGAGCTGTGGGTCAGCCACAGGGGTGCCAGTTGGCCAACGGCCGGCCGGTGACGTCACCAACGGACCTTTCTGTGTCTGGGAGGGTGGCCCATGAGGCCCTGCAGGCCCCATGCCGGGCGGCCCTTTGGCTTGCCAGAGAGCAAGGCAGCCCCTGGGGCAGCGGGACTGCCCTCCAGCTCCCCTCCTGTGCCCAGAGGATGCCCAGAAGCTCTGAAGTGGCGGCATCAGACCAGCTGGCGTGTCCCCTCGGAGTTCTGCCTGCGTCCTCTGGCTTTGCTCTGCCTCTTCCTGAGCGCTTGTGCCTCAGGTTTTTCTGCCATTTGCACTCTGTCCCTTTGCAAAAGGGCAGAGCGTGGTTGTGGAATTGCAGTCCAGGTCTAGAGGTGTGGCCTGGAAAGCCCAGTGCCTTTTTTCCCCCATTGCAGTGTCCAGAAGTTGCTGCTTGAAAGCTGAAATCCTCTTCTTCATCGGCCGTAAAGCGTTCCTTCTTCACCAGTCACACCTGGAGACAGAAACATCACCCGTTTCTCCAGGTGATTCCCAAAGCTTGTGCTGGGGAAAGTGTTTGGGTGGAAACTGCACTGAAAAACCTTTCACTCTCGCTCAGACAAATGTAGAGAAATTCCCCTTGAATACCTTTCAGATGACAGCGATTCTACTTCCTTGAAGCTGAAAAACTAGGAAGGTTTTTCCTGATTGGTACGAATGTAACTGGGTCCCAATTTCCCCCAATAATGATGGATACAAGCTTTAGATTGGTGTGGGAGGAAGCACTTGTTTCTAGATGCCTCTGCTTAATGGCAAACTGGTTTTGCAACCCTTAACATCATGCAAACATTAAACTGGCTGCAAAAAAATTGGAGCTGGAGCTGTCTCTTTCCTTCCAGTATCTTCATGGGGTCACCTGTTAATGTGCCTGTAGCATTTTAAAGGCGAAACTGCCAGGCAAATGCTCCTTTTCAGATGTTTTCCTGCAACGGGAAGTGGTAGCCCCTCCACAGGTCAAGGTGTGACATGCTCACTTTTGAACTCCCTATCTCAATCCCTCTTCCCCTCAGCATCATTACCGAGAGTGTTATTTCCTCAGTTGGTGTCCGTCTGGAGAAGAAAAGTGTCCTTTTTGAGCGCAGGCCCATGACACGAAGATGCTGAACGTTTGTGCCTAGGGATTTAGTTTGTTCGTGAACAAAGGGAGAGGATTGCTGTGTCTGTTGCTCTGCGTGTCTTTATTGCTTATGTCCTTATCACTTGCTGCTAGTCGTGCTCACAAAACAAGCAAAAAGGGCAATTGAGGGTTGTTTAATTTGTGCTAAGGTCAATTTACAAGGGAAGGTGCTAGAGGAGGGCGACCTTGGGCCCATTCCAACGATGTCAGGTGGATTTTACTGAAATGCCCTGAACAGGAAGATTTCTTCCTTTCCCTGAACAGGATCTTTTGGTAATAGTATGCCAGCTAACCGGGTGGCCAGAAGCATTTCCAGTTGCTTCAGCAACTACGGGATCAGTTATTAAAGTGCTTTTAGGACAAATAATTCCTAGATAGGGAGTAATAGAGGCAATAGACTCACAGAGAGGAACACATTTTACTGGAAAAATTCTTCAAGGGGTTGTGGTGGCCTTAGGAATACAATGAGATTTCCGTACTCTGTGGAAGCCCCAGAGTTCAGGGAAAGTAGAGAAGATGAATGGGGGAATTAAGCAGCATCTTTTGAAATTATTTTTGGAAACCAAAATGCCATGGATATGTCTTCTACCATTAGCTTTAGCTAGCATAGGGGCCAAACCCAGAGGAGATACTCAACTATCCCCCTTTGAATGAATGTTTGGAATCCCTTACCCTGCTAACTCTCGACCTAGTGGGGAGGTAGAAATAAGTGACGTCTACTTGGAACAATATGTGGCCGGGATACTGTCTCTTGTGAAATCTCTTTGACAGGAAGCTCAGCTGGCACAGACCCTGCCTTTGGACTTTGCTGTCTAGAGCATCCAACGGGGAGGTTGGGTCCTAATTAAAGAATGGAAAGAAGCACCACTGGTGGCAAAGTGGCAGAGACCGTACCAAGCGTTATTAACCGCGGAAACAGCAGTTAAGACGGCCAAACACGGGTGGACTCGTCATATTCGAGTCAAGACGTCCAAGGCCCTGGAAAACTGGACTTGGGAGCTAAAGGAAGAGGAGGGGAAACTGCAGCTAGCCTTCCGTAGAAAAAGACTCCATTAGTAGTATTTGATAAGTTAAAAATCAAGGGCAAGGCTGGATTGACCTCTGTCAATTGCCACAATAAGAAATTCTAAACTCCGTTACTGGCTGCAACCCAGTAGGCGTTGAGCAGTGGAAGCACATGCCATACCAGACCTTGATTTGAAAAAGTGAAAAATGGAAGTTTAGGGTGGGAGACTAGAACTAACTCTTACAAGGAGTGGGTCAGACCGGTAGCCATCAGGTAGACCTCGGGAGGAGTTCCGTGTGTTTACCCAAAGGATCTACGGTATAGATCCATAAGGAAAAGAGGCCCCTTATTTAACTTCCAGCAACTGGTGAGCAGACACTAACTGAATTGTTTCCGTATATTCACTTGCCACATCAAGTGTAGAAAGATGATAAGCTCAAGATGAAATTTTTAGTAATGATCATGTTTCTATACTATTGGCAAAATCGAAGTCTGGGATGGGAAAACCGATTTTTGACTCTAGGGGACGAGGTAGCCAAAGCTTTTAACCTCAGTAATTGCTGGGTCCGTGGAGGTCCAGGAGGAGCTGAAGATTGGCTGTGGGTAGCCCAGCCTGTCCAGCCTAAATGGTTGGTGAGTGACTTAAGTAGAGTGCATAATGGAACTGGGTTCTGGAAGGAAGACGGAGGTACATGGAAAATACAGTACCCAGGAAAAGGAAATTACTGTCTGAACAGAACCAAGCTGGGAGGGAAAAATGTAGGTAAAAGCGAATGTGAGTGGACATTGTCACCAGGAATGGGTTGTTACGATCCATATTGTAGACCTTATAATTGCTTTAGGTACCGAGGAAGATGGAACCAAACGCATGTTAAGCTTATAGGTGGCACCTGGGTAAAGTGCTCTTTCAAAGAACCTTGGCACAGTGGATGCAAAGCAGTTGCGAGAGAAATTACGCAAAAAGGGGGATTTAGAGATTCTTTATTCCTGGCTTGTCAGTGGGACAATACCATTAACAAGAATCATGTAATAAGGGTTTATCAATGGGGCTGGCAAAACTCAAGTGGAACTAGGACCTATTTTAGAAAATTTTGGTCGGCTACAAATTGAACTAAGAATGGTAGGGGGTGTAACTGTAAAGGGCACGCAGATGCGGGAGCCTTTGAATGTGATTATTGCGATTCCTATGGCGATTTCAGTATAGCAGGAGGACCCCTGGGATCAAAAGATACTCTATACTGTGAAATACCACAGGATAATGAAACATGGGAAGGCCCATTCGCTAACGGGGCTTGGGCTTTGAAGGGCCATTACTGGATTTGTGGGCAACACGCCTACCAAAGGTTACCTCCAAAGCGCTCAGGGATACGTTCTATAGGATATATGAGACCGTTATTTTCCTTATTACCACAAGTTCAAGGAAACGAGTTAGGGGTTAATGGATAGGATGATCTGATAAGAGAACGACGAGCAACTGATAAATCCCTAACTAAAGGGGGTTCCCAATCATGGGGAAAAGATGAATTATACATCAGATGAACCTGAACGAATTATACGGTATTCTGGACCAGCAGCACGGAATCCCCACCAGGTGATTTCTGGAGCAAGAGACCCCATTTATAATTTAAATAGGATAGTTAGATTACAAGCCGGTTTTTGCAATTTTACCTAACCAGAGCGCTGAGGCTCTTGACTTTCTTGCAGACCAATCTGCTCAGATGAGGAATGCAATTTTCCAACACCCAAGGGTCCTAGATTATTTGCTAGCAGAAGAAGGGGGAGTTGGTGGAAAACTAAAGGAACCCAGCTCCTGTTTACAAATCCATGATCACGGGGCGGTAGTAAAACAGATAAGAAAAGGAATGAGAAAACTAGCTCACGTGCCAGTTCAAACCGGGAAAGGATGGGAATTAGACATGTTCTCGTGGTTGCCTGGTGGACCATGGGTTAAACGCATGGTGGTTTTCTCCCTTTGTGCGGTAGCAGCTCTGATTTTTGTACCATGTAGGATACCTTGTTTCATGCAGCTCATTCAGCATGGAGTCAGAAGAATGCAAGTCGTAGCTGCTGTGCCCAGTGACCCAGAATTAGCTACAAGGGGACCGAAGATGATGGCTCTGCAAATAGCTCCAAAACCAAAAAGAAGACAAGAAGGTCCAATGAACGGTGACTAAAAGTTGTAAAGACAAATAGTGAAATAAACAGAGGAGGGGCTGATAAGAAAATAGGGATAAGAGTGTCTCCACAAACAGGGAAGTTAACGGAAATGGCAGGAGTGAGACAACCAAAAGAAGAGGAGAGTTAATTGAAGCTGCAGGAGTGAGGTAACTGAAAACTAGGGGAAATAAGTGAAACTGCAAAAGTTGGACAATTAAAAACGGCAAAAGTTAAACTTTGATGTAATAGGCGGATCGAGAAGTCTGTACCTTCCAAGTACCTCAGCCAATGGGGAAAGGAAGAGGGTTACGTGCGGCCGGGGAATTAGGATAAAAGGGAGGCTGCGTCCTCCGGCAAATGGAGAGACCCCACAGGGATATGCCCCAGGGGACTCTCCCTTTATTCGAATAAAGCCTTTGCAGGACTCCTCTGTCTCCTTTGTGAACATCGACCTCTGGCTATGGGGTTTTCCGCACACGTCCTTTCTATCGCTTGGCTAAGATTTCAGAGTTTAGCATGCTAGTAGTCACTTCCCGAGAATCTGTTGCGGCAACGAATCTCTGCACCTCGAGGGGCAGGACCTTAAGCGAGCGTCCCCACTCAAGGGGAGATCCTGGCCTGCAGCCGCTGCCCTGCAGGAGAGCTCCAGGGGCTCTTGGGCTGTCCGCTATTTCTGGAGTGAGATAACTGACCTAGAGTCATATTCCCACGGGAACCAAGCACCGAGGTCCCCACTCCAGACAGTGTTTTGGCTGCGTTGCCAGCACGTCCCCCCCCGTTGCGTCCCCCCCCAGCAAAGTGCGGGGGCAACTCATCACATCTGCCACCGGTGGTTATGGCTTGAGCAGGAGCCGGGAGGGGCAGAGGGGGAAAGCAGGGGAGAGCACAGCGCCACCCCCCCGTTCCCTGCCGGCAGCCGGGGCCCCTCCCGCTGCCCATCGGGGAGGAGAAGGTTCGGGAGCTGCCCCCGGGCCCGTCGGGGTTTCGCACCGGGCCGGGCCTCCCGCTCCCGCGGCAGCCGAGGCTGAAGTTGGAGCCTCCGGCAGAGGCTCCGGCGGGGCCGCTGCCTTCGCCGGGCGGCGGCCCGTCCCCGCGGCGCCGGCTCTCGCCCTCCCCCCCGGGGGACCCCCCGCTGGCGGGGACCGGTTCCCCCCGCTCCCCCCTCCCGCCCCCAACCTTCGCCGGGGCCGGGGCCGGGGCCGGGGCCGGTCTCCGAGCGGAGCTGCCGGAGCCACCCGCGGCCGGGGCGGCCTCTCCCCCGCGGCAGCCCCGCAGCCCCGAGGGCAGCGCCGCCGCAGAGCGGCCCCGAGCGAGCCCGGCCCTCCCGCCCCGCGGCTCCCGGCGGCGCCCGGCGGGCAGGGGCAGCCGCTCCGCCCGCCCCGGCAGGCGCCGGGCCGCGGTCCGCCGGGGCAGGCGGCGGAGCAGCCCCCGCCGCGGGGCCCGTCCGGCGGCGGAGCCCGGCTGGCGAGCGGGGGCATGGCGGCGCCGGGCCCGGGCTCCCTGCAGCGCCGGCGGCAGAGCTGGCAGGAGGCGCGGCCCCGGCAAGCGGTGCTGGTGCGGAAGCTGCAGGCGAAGGTGAGGAGCGGGGGCGCCTGCCCGGGGGGAGCTGCCCGGGGCCGGGCCGGGCCGCGGTGGCGGGGCCGGGGTGCCCGGGCCGCCCGCGCCGCCCGCAGAGGGGACTCGGCGGCGGAGCCCTCGGGGGGCGAAGGCGCGGCCCCGGCGGGGCCCCCCCCGGGAGCCGCCGCGGCCGCCGTCCCCCCCGAGCCGCTGGCCGGGGCCTGGGCGGGCTCGGGGGAAGCGAAGCTTCCCGGTGCCGTAAGGACTCGGGCTGGGATGGGCAGCGCTGTGGCGTGTAACCTCCCCAGTTACATGGAATGGCTTCAAGCTCCAACAGGGTAGGTTTAGACTGAACATTAGGAAAGAATTTTTCACAGAAAGAGTGGTCGGGCATTGGAATAGGCTACCCAGGGAGGTGGTTGAGTCACCATCCCTGGATGTGTTTAAGAGCCGTTTAGATGTGGTCTTGGGGGATATGGTATAGGGGAGAACTTTGTAGAGTAGGGTAGATGGTTGGACTCGATGATCCCAAGGGTCTCTTCCAACCTAGACGATTCTATGATTGTATGATTCTATGTGCTGAGCTTGGGCTGCAGAGAGCCCGAGAAAAGCCGGTGCCGGAGGAGCCGGCTCTGTCCCCAGGGGCGCTCGCTCCTCTCCATGGCGAGTCTCCCCCCGGCTCCTGCAGGAGCGGACTCGCTGCCGAGAGCTGGAGCAGCAGCTGGAAGCAGGAGGGGTGAGTGTGCAGGGCGCTAGCTGGAGAGCGATAGCCTTCACTCATAGGAGAGAAGCAGCATTATATTTCTTGATATAAAACAGTGATTTAATGAAGTGATAGTAGATGCGACAGCTTTAAGACCATTTGATTCACACCATTGAAACCTCTGCCCAGGTCTCTGCCACCCTCTTGAATCCTTAACTTTGTGTCTGTGTCCTTGTAGAAGGTAGAGAATCTGTGTGTGTTTGAGGATGGGAGTTCCTCATGGTCTGGTCCTGTCCCTTTCTGGGCCTGCTCTTGTAAGGAGACAGGATAACAAACAAGAGGTCAGCCATCCTCACTCAGCACGGACAAGCCCTGCCCAGGTCACTGCCAGACTCCTGAATGCTTAACTTCTGTCTGTGTCCTCGTAGAAGGTAGAGAATGTCTCTCGCTGTTCCTGAAGATGAGAGTGCCCCGTTGTCTTGTCCTTTCCCTGTCTGGCCTTCTGCCATAGCAAGCAGGAGAATATGAGCAAACTAAGGCAGCAGAGACCCTCAGTGGCCATTGACATGCGTGCCCAGGTCTCTGCCACCCTCTTGAATCCTTCACTTTGTGTCCGTGTCCTTGTAGAAGGTAGGGGATCTGTGTGTGTTTGAGGATGGGAGTTCATCATGCTCTGCTCTGGTTCGCATCTCTCCCTGCAGCTGTAAATGACAGGAAAATGTCAAGAACAAAGGCATTAGAGACCATCAAGAAGAGTGGACAGCGCTGCCCACGTCTCTGCCACCCTCTTGAATCCTTAACTTTGTCTCTTTGTCCTTGTAGAAGGTAGAGAATCTGTGTGTCATGCAGGATGGGAGTTCATCATGCTCTGCTCTGGTTCGTGTCTGTCCCTGCAGCTGTAAAAGGCAGGAAAATGTCAAGAACAAAGGCATTAGAGACCATCAATAACAGTGGACACTGCTGCCAAGGTCACTGCCAGACTCCTGAATCCTTAACTTTTGTCTGTATCCTTGTAGAAGGTAGAGAATGTCCGTGTGGTTGCGGATGGGAGTTCCTCATGGTCTTGTCGTTCTGGTTATCGGGCCTGCTGCATTAAAAGGCAGAAGATTATGAACAAAGAAAGGTAGCAGAGACCATGAATAAAATGGACAACTTGTGCCCAGGTCTGTGCCAGACTCGTGAATGCTTAACTTTTGTCTGTGTCCTCGTAGAAGGAAGAGAATGTCTCTCGCTGTTCCTGAAGATGAGAGTGCCCCGTTGTCTTGTCCTTTCCCTGTCTGGCCTTCTGCCATAGCAAGCAGGAGAATATGAGCAAACTAAGGCAGCAGAGACCCTCAGTGGCCATTGACATGCGTGCCCAGGTCTCTGTCACCCTCTTGAATCCTTCACTTTGTGTCCGTGTCCTTGTAGAAGGTAGAGGATCTGTGTGTGTTTGAGGATGGGAGTGCACCATGCTCTGCTCTGGTTCGCATCTCTCCCTGCAGCTGTAAATGACAGGAAAGTGTGAAAAAAAGAAGGCATTAGAGACAATCAATCACGATGGACAACCCTGCCCAGGTCTCTGCCACCCTCTTGAATCCTTAACTTTGTGTCCGTGTCCTTGTAGAAGGTAGAGAATCTGTGTGTCGTGCAGGATGGGAGTTCATCATGCTCTGCTCTGGTTCGTGTCTGTCCCTGCAGCTGTAAAAGGCAGGAAAATGTCAAGAAAAAAGGTATTAGAGACCATCAACAAGAGTGGACACTGCTGCCAAGGTCACTGCCAGACTCCTGAATCCTTAACTTTTGTCTGTATCCTTGTAGAAGGTAGAGAATGTCCGTGTGGTTGAGGATGGGAGTTCCTCATGGTCTTGTCGTTCTGGTTTTCGGGCCTGCTGCATTAAAAGGCAGAAGATTATGAACAAAGAAAGGTAGCAGAGACCATGAATAAAATGGACAACTTCTGCCCAGGTCTGTGCCAGACTCGTGAATGCTTAACTTTTGTCTGTGTCCTCGTAGAAGGTAGAGAATGTCTCTCGCTGTTCCTGAAGATGAGAGTGCCCCATGGTCTTGTCCTTTCCCTGTCTGGCCTTCTGCCATAGCAAGCAGGAGAATATGAGCAAACTAAGGCAGCAGAGACCCTCAGTGGCCATTGACATCTGTGCCCAGGTCTCTGCCACCCTCTTGAATCCTTAACTTTGTGTCCGTGCCCTTGTAGAAGGTAGAGGATCTGTGTGTGTTTGAGGATGGGAGTTCATCATGCTCTGCTCTGGTTCGCATCTCTCCCTGCAGCTGTAAAAGGCAGGAAAATGTCAAGAAAAAAGGCATTAGAGACGA